>NC_140967.1:10864789-10907289 GCF_056783735.1 Eptatretus burgeri
CTTGGACAGGGTCTGGTAATTTAAGAAGAGATGGATCCGGCATTTTGAAAAGGGGAGTCGAAACGCCTCAACAATGACATGTGGAAATGCGTAACCAACCATGACCACGGATGTGTGGCAATAATGAAATACCACTGGCCACAATGTCTGGATAAAAACCTGGTCAAAGTAATCAAAATGAAGGGATATTGTCAAAGTGTAATCATGTGTCTATTGCTCCCCTTTAAATGGAGGTGAGGTTTGTGTGTGTGCATGTGCGTGTGCGGGGGGTCCAACTGCTTACACTCACCCATAATTTTCGCCATCCAGGATTTGCCGATGTGAAGACCTACTCTCTGAAACGAAGTAAAACACTGGATCCTAAGCTTCCACACTGCAAATAGAAATCACTCTCGCACGACCTCCAAAAGATCATGGCATGTATCCCAGAGCAGCACCTCGTCCCAGCACTGAATCGGAATGCAATTTTTACTGGGACATCTTATGGGAATCACACTCAAAGTGAAAGGGAGATGATAGAGGAGCATTGGTGGCGTAATGGTTCGAGTGTCCACTCTGAGTCTCGGAGGTCGGTGGTTTGAACCTCAACCGACTCACACCAAATACTTTAGGGAATTGGAAGGAAATGGAAAGAATAGCAAATTTAGTGGATATCAAGGAGGAAAAATGCCATTTTGTGTAATTTATGTGTACATGACCAATTGTTTATTTCTTTAACCTTCTACAGGACAATGAAAATGGTAACAGCGTAGAAACCACCGAAGGATAGGCCGAACAACCAAAGTGTGCCAACATGACTGGTAAACAGCAAAACTTCACAGCATGAAAGCAAAATCTGAACTTCAGCCTCCATGAACCGATCGCTGGGCAAATAGTTGAGCTTTTTGCGGTCACGTGTACGAGCAACATCATTCCCGCCATCCTGTCAATACCATGCGGCAGAAGGAAGCATAATTTTGGGTGAAGAGATGTGCTTATGGGAAAAGGAACGTGGATGGTGCGTAGGACCGTCGGATGCCCATTAGGTTCTATTTCCAAAGCCAAAGACCCAATGAGATAAGTGTACGAGACAGAAAAGGTTTAATGTCATCATTGTAAAGATCAAGTTTAAATGTTCAAAGGTAGGCATTCTGTTCACGGTTAATATAATTATACAAGGTTGGCTCTCACGAACCAAACAACATATTGCTACGTGTTGGTGATGGAGGAACCCCATAGTTAGAACTTATGATAGCATGTCCATGTGCCCGAGTAGGATAGATTCTTCCATTGCAACAGGAACATATTGGGTTAAATTCGTCCTGCTCTTATGTACACTGAAGAAGGCGTTGTTGTTACCGATAGAAACTAGCATAGGGATAAGATTGTAAATTGTATGCACCTTCCTGTCAGGTAAGTTCAGGTAGGGAAGGGTGGTAAGTAAGCTCATAAAGCAACACCACTTCGCGTATGGACCCATGAACCTCCCACGTGGCCTGCCAGGCAAAATAACAAGAATGTCGGCTTGGGCAAGTGTGAAATGGTGGAAATGGCACCGAGGAATGTGGAGCGCTGACTCATTGGGTAAACACCCTCACCCACCGAGAACACCGAGCAGCCATTCAGAGCCAGGCAGGTGTGTCCACAGGGAGGGATAATAACTGGGCCATCGAAGCGCAATGGACAGTTACCAGCAGTATGAGGAGTCACTGGGATTCAGCATCTTCGACTAGTTCCAGTCATACCAGTCTGATTTGCTGCGACTGCAAGTATCAGTCTGCGTTGCTGCGGAGAGAGTGCCGAACCCCGAGTTCATGCAGTCTGGCCGCAATGCGAAGGGTGCCAACAGATTTCCCAAAATCCTTGCCAGTTTCCCCATTGTTTCGGTACGAGTGAGCAAGTGCATGTCGGCACCAGAGGTTTTTTTGTTTGACTGCACAATAAGTTTGTGTCATTCGTCCCCTTTTATTTTGTCTTTGTGTGCTGGATTTGGTCGAGTATGATCGTCTTGACTCCGTGTGTCATTTCTTTTAAGAAACCATTTTATTTCGAAGGATGCGTCTGCCATCGCAGTCCTTCTCCTGTGCATGGGAAACCATTTTGGTAATTAATTGGTCCCTGGTGAAGATATAAATTGTATAAAGATAATCCATTTGCAGATAATAATTAAATCGTATCAGGGAACTGACAGTCCACTTGTGTCTGTTTCCAGTAATTCTGTTCATCCTCGGGAGTTAATAAACTCTTGGCATGGCGGTTTGGCACGAGTCAGGACCGTACATGCAGCAATCTGTTCTGGAGATTATACAAATTGGTTAAAGTTCCAATTGATGGCATTTGTTTGTTTATCTATTTGTTTGTTTATTGATTTATTTCTTTCACCCCACTTGCCAGAGTGGCTTAGTATGCAAAATATTTGCATTGTGCTACAAAAGCCAGAGCAGAAAGAGCATTTCAAACATCCTAACCATCTGAATGCAGAATATTGGCAACAAGTGTTTCACACATTAAACAGCACTAAGCATCAGGAAAAGGGTAACTTTACAAACTATACATATTATATACCATATATACCGTTGAATGTGAGAATGCCGGATAACGCAATCGTGCTTTAAACACCAGTCTGTCCCTTATGTCCGTCAGCAAATTGTTTTGAGCATTATCTGCACATCTGCAGTCTGCAATGATGGTTGTGTTGGACGTGTGAAAGGGACAGCACAAAGGAAGAAGAAAAAGCAAAATAATCTTTTAAAATACAACGGTGATGGAGAAAGAGAGGATGTTCGAGGACAAAGTAGAGTACGTGGCCAGAAAATACGAGTGGTTTCACATGATTTCTTGTGACCATCCCTACAATTTTTTTTTTTACATACTTTTCGGCAAAACCACCCCTTCATCCTTTTACATTTAAAAAAAAAAAACGTTTTTCTTTACAATTTGTTATATTCGTATGGAGGGTGTTTAGGCAAATGTATTGTTGCGAATTCGCGCCCGCCGGCGTGCGAACGGCCACGTAACTCGAATCGCGGCACGTCGCCCACCGGACGGACAATCCCGTCGTGACCCTCTCGGACTAACGCCGGGAACTAGTCACGGGTGGGCCTTTCGGCCTCACCACGATCGTGCCAATCGGCCCCCCGCGTGGGATAGGGTTGCTCGCCAAATTCGACCTACCCAAGTACCCACACGGAGGGTAGACCGGGCGATCGCACCTCGCCGCAGGTCGACTTCGGACACGGGCCACTTTAAGCGACCCGTTCCGTACTATCGGGATAACCGAGCGGTGTTATCGTCAACCTCGACGGTTCGATTAATTATCGGGCGTTTTTAGCCCACGACCAACCCTTTACGTGAAGTAAGATGGAGATTCAATTAAAGAAAAGACGAAGCGAAACGGGAAAAACAGTTCAACATAAAGCACATTTATTCCGCGGCAAACGGAAAGCACACATATACAATTATACACCAAAAGTAAATATAAAAGTAGAAGAAACACAATTCTGCACAAAAAGCAAATGTAACAATGCAGATCTACTACCGACTACCGAGCACACGGCAACACTTATACAGTTTTACTTCACAGACGGCGCCGACAACACATATACTCAAAGCAAAAGAAAAAGGAACCACCCTCAACGATGAGGGGGGCAGACGGGCCTGGGGCCGAGACCGCGTCGAGCCTACCCGTCTGGTGATGAGCCGCAAAATGGCGGTGGCGCCCCGACTCCGCGGGCCTCGCTGGCACTGCCTGGAAATGGGGTGGGAACGGGGCCCCCTTCTCACACTATCTCAGCGTGGGGGGGGGGGAAACAGGAGGGGGTTGTTGATGCTCGGGGGAATGAGGATATCTCGCTGGCTTGGGTCCCGCGACGAGCGTCTCCACCGCGACCTCGGTCGCGTTACCGGCCTCCCCTCTCTGCAGCTCCCCGACTCTGACACGAGCACCCTCTCGACTGCCTTCGCCGCCGCCACAACTCTCCAACTCTCCACTCTTCTCAACTCCGTCCAACTGCTTTCCTCTTCTCAGAAACTCTCAACTCTTTCCAACTCAACTACTCCTTTTCGGCGAGCGAACGCGGCCCTTTATAGCCCCCGGGGCTTCGCTCCTTCACCTCTGGCTGGCTCCCCATTGGACAGAGGAAAAGTGGGCGTGAATGATTTTTGATCCGCGAATCTGCATATAGCGATTATACTCCGACGCACCTGGAGGCGGGGCCAAATCGCCCCACGCTCGCTGATAGGACGGAACAGAAGTGGGCGTGAATCGTTTTTGATCCGATTTCTCGGAAAGGCTGGTGTTTTTGCACCCGCTGCTTGGTGCGCGCCCTGTACGAGTCCAGGATCGGTGCCCACAAGCGGCGCGGGAATGGCGGTGATGCGATGGTTGCGAGAGCAAGATGTGACGGCAAGGGTCGTGGCTGTTGGTGTGAAGCGGCATTGCGGTTGGTGGTTGTTGTGTGATGGCTGTTGAGACGTGGTTGGTGGTGGTTGTGGTGGTAGTAATGGCGGCTGGTCCAAAATAAAGATAGTAAAAGAAAAACGGCTATCTAAAAGGGTCGCAGCCCGAATGAATGACATTTATTCCCTCTAAACAACGGGTTTGGGCCTAACTACACATATACTCAGAGATATCTCACCTACGGGACCTGAATGGTGGTTTGCGAATTTCGTCAACCACAACAGTATGTACAGTCAATGGATGGCGAGTAGAGTGAAAGTTGGCGGGCATTACATACGTACGGATCATTATAGGTCGATAAAATCTTGTTTCCCTGATAATTTCCCTTATTTTAAGTTTTCTAATGTCGATTTTGGTGTTAAAGAATTCTTACCCCCAATAACGTAATCCATATAATGACCCCATTCTAATAATCAACCTAATATTGATGAGGTATATCCGTTAGTAATTAATTTACAAATGTCAAAACATCAGCAAAGGTCACACAGCTTTGTCGAATCTCCTTGTCCATCATGACAATGAATTTTTTTTTTTTTGTATACAAAGTCCAAGCTCATAGAAGAACAAGGTGACAACGAGTACAAGGCAATACATTGCCCGATGGACACGAGGTTATGAAAGGGGAGAAAGAGAAGGAAGAATGAAGAAAATATATAAATAAAGAAAACGATTATGACATTGCGAGAACAAGGGTTTTTTGATCGTTGTCGATAATGAGGAGAGAAAAGATCAAGAGGAAGAATGGAGGATAACATGAGGTGGTGGTTTCCTGCCAAGATGAGGGAGAAGAGTGGGTGTGAACAAACTTTTGTTTTTTTGTATAACTTGTCGAGGCTCATATGAGAGCAAACACATAACACACATCAAGGGGGCATGAGACAGGAGGGGCAGGAGTGGGAAGGACAAAACAGTGGGGAACAGCGGCATTTGGAGATCTGTGGAAGGGAGAGGGATGGGACGGGGAACATGGGGAAGAGAAGATGGACATTACAGGGACTTTCAGGAAGAAAAGCGGGGAATTTGAAGAAGGTGGGTTTAGGGTGGATTAACGGGGGTAGAAAAGACCGAGGATTTGGATGGGGGACGATAAGAGGTGGTGGGGAACCGCTGTTTTGTAGGCCTGGAGGGAAGAATGGGATTGAAGAGAGTGTGGGAGTTTGTTCCAAAGGTGGGGAAAAAAGAGGAATGAAAGAGTGAAGGTGAGCAGTGATTCGTGATTTTGGTAGTTTTACCAGAAGGGGGTTGTTTACGGACCTTGAGCCCTGCGGAAATATGGTGGGGACAAAACACAGACAGAGCGGGGGTGGGGGGGAGACTGGAAAGGAGACGGGAGAAGACAGAAATACCATGGACCTGCCTGCGGTGAGAGAGTGAGAGGCCCAAAGACTCAGCCTCATTGCGGGAGATACCAATGATCTGAAATGCCTTGGTTTCCACAGCGTGAAGCCGAGGAATGCGAGAGGCAGGAGCACCAGCCCAGAGGGGAGAGCAGTACTCCATCAGGCTGCGGAGGAAAGCGTTTTATGTGGTCAGGAGCTCAGGTGGGCCAAGGAAGGACTTTGCACGACGGAAGATTCCCAGTCGGGAACTGGCTTTGGAGACGAGGTTTGAAATGTGGCTTTCCCAGGAAAGGTCATGGCAGAGAGTGAGACCCAGAAGCTTGAAAGAAAGGACTTCTTCCAGAGGATTGTTGAGAAAATGGATGGGGTTTATTTTTCCAAATGGTCCTTTCGGAGAGACAGAGTGAGAGTGTGAGATTTGTTAGGATTGAAAGACATGTTCCACTTGTTGGACCAGTTTGTGATTTTACCCAGATCTGTCGAGAGCGAAGAAGCTGCTGCTTGCCGGTCTGAGGGATGACAGATGGGATGGCAGAGGGTGGAGTCATTAGCAAAAAGATAAAGAGGATATTCCAGAGTCGGAGAGATCATTGATGAAAACCAGAAAAAGAACAGGGCCCATAACACTACCTTGAGGAACTCCAGCCTGGACAGGAAGAAGGGATGAAAGAACTCCATTTCGGGCGACACGTTGACTGTGACAGGAGAGGAAGTCTGCGAGCCATGAGTGGAGATGGCCTTGGATACCATAGGAAGAGTTTGGTGAGCAGGGCAGGGTGCCAGACCATGCCAAAGCACGCGATATATCTAGGGATATGGCTCTGATTTCACGTCTGGCATTGAGTACCTCCATCCATTGTTATCCAGGGTAGAGTGACCTGTTCTGAAACCAAATTGATGATTGGAAATCAAGCCATTGGAGAAGAGGAAAGATTTAATGTCTGAAGCAATTATCGATTCCATAACCTTGCTGACGATTGGGAGACGGCTGATTGGTGTGTAGTTGCAGGGATCTGTTTTCGCACTTTCTTATGCAGGGTGGTAATGTTTGCTGATTTCCAAGTAGATGGCAGATGACCTTGAGCAAATGAGAGGGTGAATAGAACAGAGAGAGAGAGGGTGAGCAGGAGCAGCAGAGCAGGTTTTAGGACACGTGGGCTGATGCCATCTGGACCGGTTGCAGAATCTGAGTCGAGGTTTGACAGCAAACTCTCCACTTTGTCATAGGAAATGGACACAGGGTCCAGGGACAGTTGGGCGCGACTAGGTAAGGTGGGTACAGAAAGTGATGGATTTCCGACACAAGATTTTGTTGCAAACACCGAGTTTAGGCATTCAGCTTTTTCACGTGCGGTATCAGCAGTGCGGCCATTTGAGGTAAGGGAGGGATGGAGGGGGAGCAAACACCAGAAACATTTGATTAGACGCCCCCAGGATTTGGAGGAGCGAGAGAGATTTGAGTACCGACTTGAGCTTAGAAATATGTTGTTTTCTGGCTCCCCTGAGGGTAGATACACACTTGTTCCAAGCTTTGTGTAAGGAACTGAGATTACCCTCAGTTGGGTTTGCTTTCCATGAGGCAAAGGCAAGTTGTTTCAGGCCAACTGCCTCACCACAAGCTTCAGTGAAAGGGCAGGAGGTAGGGTAAGACAACTGAAGACGAGAGGGGATAAATCTGTGCATGAGGGAGAGCAAGTTTCTTTGAAAGAATTCCCAGGATGAGTTGATGTTGGAGAATGTCACGATGGGAGACCAGTCTAGAAGTTTGACGGCTGATTGAAGACCCTGCCAGTCAGCCTGAGTGAAATGCCAGACTCAACGGTGCTGAGGTGCTTCTCTGATAACAGCCAGAGAAATGTCCACTTTGACAAGCACATGATCAGAAGAACCGATTGGAGCGGGGGAAGAACAGCAGACACTTTCAGGGAAATTTGGCAAAATCAGATCCAGAAGAGATAGAGTGAAGATCCGGGTCGGGAAAATTGATCGATCGATTCAGTCCCAATTAGTTGCAGAAAATTGGATGAGATCTGGGTCGGGAAATTGATCGATCGATTCAGTCCCAATTAGTTGCAGAAATCTTTTGCTGTAGTGCCATGACAGGTGAGAGAGGTACCCACACCGAGCCAACTGACATGATGACAATTGAAGTCACCAAATATGAGGAAGAGAGAATTCGGTCCATGTTTTCAGATAGTGAAGTGTAGATGGAGTCATCACTGTTTGGTTTAAGGTACAGTACACATATAAACATGAGGTGGGAGTGGAGGGAAGCCGTAGCCAGATGTATTCCTGGGGGTGTGGGGGAGTGAGGGAAGTGCATGGAGAGTGAGGAATAGAGTCTGATGAAGAGGGCAACTCCTCCACCAGGACGAGGCTCAGGTCTGTCATACCAGAGGAAAGAGTAACCAGGGAGAGATACTTGGGAGTCAGAGACGTCTTGAGGGAAGAAAGTTCCTGTAAGGCAAATTATGTCTGGTTTGTTAATGGCAACCTGTATGGAAAGATCTGTAAGATTTGAGCGAAGGCCCCGGATATTTGAGATCCACATTGTTAATGAAGAGGGAAGGGAGGAGGCTTTGAGTGCAGGGGATGGGAGGGGAGGGGGAGGGTAGGACAAGGGAGGAGGGAGGGGGAGGTAAGGAGAGTTGTTGAAGGAGTGTGGGGAATTGCATAATGGCTTTGGGAGGTGGCTGGAAGAGGAGAAAAGACTCTGTGGTGCTGGGGAAGAGGGGGGCGAGAGAGCGGGCAGAGGGCAGTGGAGGATTTGAGGAGGTGGACTTACAAAGGATGTTCCACAAGTGGGAGAAGAGAGAAATAAAGGAGTGAGGGTGAGCATTGAGCTTGCACTTTGGGATTTTCCCGAGGAGAATGTTGCCCGGGAGAACACATTCTCCTGGAGGGATTGGCGAGAGACAGAGCGATGAAAGAGCAGAGGAGCGAGAATTTCTCATCGCCATATCCGCATTCAGTGGGAGGATGGGGGTAATCAAACCTGAAGCCATTATCTGGTGAGCCACGAAAACGTTTGGTTTATAATTGCTTTAAGGTTTCAAGGCAAAAGCAGTGTTTAAGGCTATGAAAAATTCCTTTGAGGTACGATTCAAAATGAAACCTTATGAATCATGTGGAGGTTAACTTTGGTGTTGGGGAGTGGTGGAAACAACAACAAGTTTCGGTCTTAACGTGTTTAATATGGTTATTTCCATTCATACAATTCTAACATTTATGGAACATTGATGAGGGTATATATATTTATTTTTAAATATAAATATACAGTGATGATTGCTCGTTTCAAGAATTGTATTATTTCCATCATTTTGAATTTTTACAGAATTCCCAACTTTTCCTTGTACTCCACCTGGTTAATAGTGGAAACAAGGCCTGGCAGGAGAGCTCGGGGTGAGCATACTTGCCTGGTGAGCAGTCTAGTCTGGGTTTGATTTCCAATCCGATGATAAACTGTCAGCTTGGTGCTGTGCAGGCAGGGTGTTGCACCATTGAGCGAGCCATCCCTTCGGTGGAGGTTAAGCTGTGGAACCCTCTGTCACCATGCATTAACTTGTGGACATTAAAAAAAATATCTCACCATGTCTTTCAACGAAAAGTAAATGAGTTGTTGCCGGCATCCGGACCAATATCCGAAAATGTCCGGTTTATCTTAAGCTGCCATGGAGAGGTAAAATCTCAAAAGTTTGAACAACAGGTGAAAGTCAGTTTCACAATGTTGCACCTATGTTGCAACGTGAGTGATTTTTATGACCCACAAACTGCTCACCTGAGTCCAGAAAGATGTGCTCCCCACCACAAAACTGAACAATGTTCACATATCGCGTGCTTTCGATATGGTCTGGCACCCCGCCCTGCTCACCAAATTCTCTTGCGATGGTATCCAAGGCCATCTCCACTCATGTCTCGCAGACTTCCTCTCCTGTTGCAGTCAATGTGTGGCCATAAATTGGGTTCTCTCATCTCCTCTTCCTGTCCAGGCTGGAGTTCCTCAAGGCAGCGTTCTGGGCGCTGTTTTTCTGGTTTTCATCAATGATCTCTCCGAGTCTCTGGTAAATCCTCTTTAAATCTTTGCTGATGACTCCACCCTCTGCCATCCCTCAGATCGTCAAGCAGCAGCTTCTTCGCTAACTGCAGGTCTGGAGAAAATCACAAACTGGTCCAACACGTGGAACATGTCTTTCAATCCGAACAAATCTCACACTCTCACCATATCTCTCTGAAAGGACCGTCTGGACCCCGCACCTTCCTCCTCTTCACACCCCACCAACATTCTCAACAATCTTCTTGAAGAAGTCCTTTCATTCAAGCTTCTGGGTCTCACTATCTGCCATGACCTTTCATAGGAAAGCTACATTTCCAAACTAGCCGCGAAAGCCAGTCGCCGACTGGGCATCCCCCGTCATGCAAAGTCCTTCCTCAGCACACCTGAGGTCCTGACAACGTCGAACGCTTTCGTCTACAGCCTGATGGAGTACTGCTCTCCTTCTGGGCTGGTGCTCCTGCCTCTCACCTTTCTCGGCTTCACGCTGTAGAAACCAAAGCACTTAGGATCAGTGGTATCTCCCGCAGTGAGGTTGAGACTTTGGGCCTCTCACCACACACAGGTCAGTGGTTTTTCTGTCTTCCACTGTCTCCTCTCAGGTCTTGCCCCCCTGCTCTATCTGCAAAATGTCCCCCCCATCCCCCCCACCCCCCACATTTCCGCAAGGCGCTCAAGGTCCCCACGAGCAACCCCCAACTGGTAAAACTACCAAAATCACGAATCACTGCTCACCTTCACTCTTTCATTCCTCTTTTGTCCTGCCTTTAGACTCCCACACTCTTCAATCCCATTCTTCCCTCGAGGTCTTCAAAACAGCTGTTCAAAACCACCTCTTATCTTCCCCCATCCAAAACCACAATCATTTCTACCCTCATTAATCCACCCAAACCCACCTCCTTCAAATTCCCTGCTTTCCTTCCCGAAATTTCCCTGTCATGTAAGGTCCTGAAAGTTATATCCACTCATCCGAACTCTCTCTTCCTGATGTGTGGTGACTTCCTTTATCATCATGCCAGTTGGCTGGGTGTGGGTACCTCTCTCACCTGTCATGGCACTTCAGGAAAATATTTCTGTGACTCATTGGGACTGACTCAATCAGTCAACTTCCCAACCCGGTTCTCAACCAACAGTACTCCATCTCTTCTGGATCCGATTTTGACAAATTTCCCTGAAAATATCTGTTCTTCCTCCGCTCCAATCGGTTATTCTGACCACGTGCTTGTCAAAGTGAACATCTCTCTGGCTGTTATTAGAGAGCCGTCTCAGCGCCGTCAAGTTTGGCATTTCACTCAGGCTGACTGGCAGGGTCTCCAAGCAGCCATCAAACTTCAAGACTGGTCTCCCATCGCGACTTTCTCCAACATCACCTCGTCCTGGGAATTCTTTCAAAGAAACTTGCTCTCTCTCTCTCTCATGTACAGATTTATCCCCTCTCGTCTTCAGTTGTCCCTTCCTCATGCCCATGGTTCACTGAAGCTTGTGGTGAGGCAGTTATCCTGAAACAACTTGCCTTTGCCTCATGGAAAGCAAACCCAACTGAGGGTAATCTCAGTTCCTTCCATAAAACTCGGAACAAGTGTGTATCTACCCTCAGGAGAGCCAGAAAACAACATCTTTCTTATCTCAAGTCTGAACTCTCAAACCTCTTTCCATCCTCCAAATCCTGGTTGCATCCAATCAAATCTGTTTCTGGTGTATGTTCCCCCTCCATCACCTCCCTGACCTCAAATGGCCGCACTGCTGACACCGCACGTGAAACGGCTGAATGCCTAAACTCGGTGTTTGCATCTAAATATTGTGTCCGAAACCCATCACTTTCTCTACCCACCTTACCCAGTCGCACCCAACTGTCCCTGGACTCTGTGTCCTTTTCCTCTGACAAAGTGTAGAACTTGCTGTCAAACCTCGACTCAGATTCCACAACCGGTCCAGACGGCATCAGCCCACGTGTCCGAAAAACCTGCTCCTTTGCTCTTGCTCACCCTCTCTCTGTTCTATTTACCCTCTCATTTGCTAAAGGTCATCTACAATCTGCTTGGAAATCGGAAAGCATTACTGCCCTGCATAAAAAGGTGCAAAAACAGATCCCTGCAACGACAGACCAATCAGCCTTCTCCCAATCATCATGTCCATCTTGTGTACTCTGTGTTCTCCACCCCATCCCTCTCCCTTCCACAGATTGTTATTTTGTCACTCAGGGGGATAAATCCCCGGTTGTCCTCGGAAGAGCCAGACCTGGGGCCACCGCTCACAATTAAAGTTGTGGTACAGTTAGTTGTTTTAGAACTACGAACGCCACCCAGTTAACCACGAGTGCCTGTGTCCACCGTCTAATTATTCCGTTTAACTAGCGATACCCGTGCACATGCACGGTATAGCAGTACAACATAGCTGGTAGCAGACGACAGACCGTACATGGGGAATGACAAAAATACGCATTGTGCAAAATGCAAGTGGTACCATGGAACGCCAAGACTTCCCAAACATTGTCGGCATGTCCGCTAAGTGCCACAGCAGTTTCATAGGGATCGTGTGACGGCGAGCCGAGTTTTTAGTGTGCAAGCTTGGTATTGTAGAGATGTATATATAGATGTATATATATATATATATATATATATATATATATATATATATATATATATATATATATATATATATATGTATACATATATTGGGTAGTCAATCTAGTCTACCCTCATTATCAGTATTTCCGTCGATATGTTGGGTCGTCGATGAAGTCGAAAAAAAAAATTTCCAAAAATTTTTTTTAAGATTTTTTTTTCTACCCTTATTATCAGTATTTCCGTCGATATCTTGGGTAGTCGATCCAGTCGAAAAAAAAAAAAAAATTTTTTTTAATTTTTTGAAATAAGTTCTACCCTTATTATCAGTTTTTCCGTCGATATGTTTATCTGTCCGTCTGTCTGTCTGTCTGTCTGTCCCTCTGTTCGGTCCAGTGCTCTGTTAATACAATGGCGATTTCGATGAAACTTGGTTGGTGGGTTCATACCATGACCGAGTCATGTGCAAATGAAAACCGTTGCTATGGACACCACCGTTGCCGAGCAACGGGACTGAAATTTTTGAAAAATCATAAAAAAATTATTTTTTCGAAAATCAAAAATCGGGCCACGAGCGACTGTGGGTAGTACATTCAGCCATATTGTCAAAAATTTCCAGCCGGATCCTATGAAAACTGTCGGAGAAGATAGACTTTGAATGAACCCTGGTCGAAAACAATAAAAAAAAACGAAGTTCGTTATATCTCAGAGACTATGAGTCAGATATACATGAAACTGGTATGGTAGGTTCAAGGTATGTCCTAGTTATGTGTGAGAAATAACCGTTGCTATGGACCCCTCCGTTGCCTAGCAACGGCCGAAAAACCTCTAAATGTGGGGGGGGGGGGTATTTAAACGAAAAAAACAATCTGCAGCATTAACCCTTGAAGCGAGAATCATGAATTTTCTTGTACTTAATCCTCAGGTCATTCCCCATCGAATGGGCCCATCACGTCAGGTTCTATTGGGTAGGCGACTACCCATGTCCGCCTGCCGGCTTGCTTGTCTGTATGTCTGTATGTCCCTCTGTTCGGTCCAGTGCTCCGTTAATACAATGGTGATTTCGATGAAACTTGGTTGGTAGGTTCATACCATAACCTAGTTGTGTGCAAATGGGAACCGTTGCTATGGACACCACCGTTGCCTAGCAACGGGACTTTGAAATTTTTGAAAAATCATAAAAAACATTTTTTCGAAAATCAAAAATCGTGCCACGAGCGACTGTGGGTAGTCCATTCAGCCATATTGTCAAACATTTCCAACCAGATCCTATGAAAACTGTCAGAGAAGATAGACTTTGAATGAACCCTGGTCGAAAACAATAAAAAAAACGAAGTTCGTTATATCTCAGAGACTGAGTCAGATATACATGAAACTGATATGGTAGGTTCATGGTATGTCCTAGTTATGTGTGAGAAAGAACCGTTGCTATGGACCCCTCCATTGCCTCGCAACGGCAGACTACCCATATCCACCTACCAGCTTGTCTGTCTGTCTGTATGCATGCATGTCTGTTCGGTCCAGTGCTCCGTTAATACAATGGTGATTTCGATGAAACTTGGTTGGTAGGTTCATACCATGACCTAGTTGTGTGCAAATGAGAACCGTTGCTATGGACCCATCCGTTGCCGAGCAACAGACCTTTGAAATTTTCAAAAAAAATCTCAAAAATTAATTTTTTCGAAAATCAAAAATCGGGCCACGAGTGACTGTGGGCAGTACATTCCGCCATAGTCAAAATTTTCCAGCCAGATCCTATGAAAACTGTCGAAGATAGATTTTGAATGAAACCTGGTCGAAAACAATAAAAAAAAACGAAGTTCGTTATATCTCAGAGACTATGAGTCAGATATACATGAAACTGGTAGGGTAGGTTCATGGTATGTCCTAGTTATGTGAGAAAGAACCATTGCGATGGACGCTTTTGTTGGCTAGTAACGGCTGAAAAACGAATAAATTCGACTTGATCGACAACATACATATATATATATATATATATATATATATATATATACATATATACATACATACATATATACATACATACATACATACATACATACATACATACATGGGCGTAGTGGCGTGCGCCTGTAATCCGGCTACTCGGAGGCTTGGGTTGGAGGATCGCTTGAGGACGGGAGCTCTGCAGTGGGCCGCTCTATGAGAGGGTGTAGGGCAGCCGGAATCATGGCGAAACCCAATCCTTATCCCTGTGTCGTAAGAGGCAACCAGGGTTGTGTCAGGAAGGGCATCCGGCGTAAAAACCTATGCCAAATCAGTATGCGGATCATAACAGATGATCCGCTGTGGCGACCCCTAACGGGAGCAGCCGAAAGAGGAACAACATGTATATATATATATATTTATATATATATATATATATATATATATATATATATACATATATATATATATATATATATATATATATATGTATATGTATATATATATATATATATATACACGTATACATTACACACACACACACACACACACACACACACACACACACACACACACACACACACACACACACACACACACACACACACACACACACACACACACACACACACCGGGCGTAGTGGCGTGCGCCTGTAATCCGGCTACTCGGAGGATCGCTTGAGGACGGGAGCTCTGCGCTGAGCCACGCTACGAGAGGGTGTAGGGCAGCCCGGAATCATGGCGAAACCCAATCCATATCCGTGTCGAAAGAGGTGACCAGGGTTGCGTCAGGAAGGGCATCCGGCGTAAAACCTGTGCCAAATCAGTATTCGGATCATAACGGATGATCCGCTGTGGCGACCCCTAACGGGAGCAGCCGAAAGACGAACAACAACATATATATATACATATATACACACATTGTTGAGGAGGAAAACTTGGATTTTTGTTCCAGCGAGTCAGAGAGATCCGTGATGAAGATTAGGAATATGACCGGGCCCAGAACACTGCCTTGGGGCACTTATCAGGGAGAAGAGATGAGAGTAGTCCACTAACAGCCAAATGTGAGCAATGAAAGAAGAGCAAGTCAGTAAGCCATGTTTGGCGTTGGTCTTGGATGCTATTGGCAGAGGAATAGCAAGGTGGGAAGTGGGATGCCAGACTGTATCAAAAGATTGAGATAAGTCAAAAGAGACAGTCCTGATCTCATGTCTCACATTGAGGGCCTCCATCCATTGTTGGGAGAGTAGAAGCAGCATTTCCAAAGTGGAGTGATGTGCTCTGGAACCAAATTGATGATCTGAGATGAGGCCATTAAAGAAAGGGAAGGTTTTCATTTCAACTGCATTGATGGATTCTAAGACCTTGCTGGTGATTTTAAGTAAGCTGACAGGTCTATATTTAAGTGGATTTGATTTTGTACCTTGTTCATGTAACGCGGTGATGTTTGCTTCCTTCCAAGCAGATGGAAGATGATCTTTGGCAAATGATATGGTGAACAGAGCAGAAAGAGGAAGTGAAAGAGCAGCAGAGCAGGTTTTTAGGAGACGTGAGCTGATGCCTTCCGGTCTAGTTGCAGAATCAGAGTTGAGGGTTGGCAGAAAGTTCTCCACCTTCTCAGGTGAGTGAGACAGAGTCCCGGAGCAATTGGGTGCAACTGAGTAGGGGAGGTACAGATGGTGAGGGGTTGGAGATACAAGATTTGGAAGGAAAGATAGAATTGAGGTATTCGGCCTTCTCACGAGCAGAGTTGGCTGTGGTGCCATTTGAAAAGAGGGAAGGGATGGAAGGCGAGCATACTCCAGAGATAAACTTAAGAAGATGCCACCAGGTTGAAGAGGATGGAGAGAAGTTTGAAAGTTGAATCTTGAGATTGGCCAGATGTTGTTTTCTGGCCCTGCTGAGAGTGGACAATGGATATACACGCGTTGCGGGCTTTGTGGAATGATCTAAGATAGTATTCGGTTGGTTTTCATCCCAGGAAGAGAAAGATAGTTGTTTTAAGGCAACTGCCCCACCACACGATTCAGTGTACCATGAGTGGGAAGAATGGTAGTATAACTGGAGAAGAGGATGGGATGAATCTGTGAATGAGAGAGAGAGTGTGTTCCTGTGGAACAATTCCCAGGTTGAGTTAACATCACTTGCAGTAGATATTGGAGACCAGTCCTGAAGAGAGATGGCCGATTGCAGTCCATACCAATCTACTTGAGTGAAATGCCAGACTCTCTGGCATTGAGGCAGCTCTGAAAATAGCCAGAGAGATGTTGACTCTCAAAAGCACATGATCAGAGATGAACCAATTGGAGCAGAGGAAGAGCAGGAGACATTTGTGGGAAAGTTTATCATCACCAAGTCCAGAAGGGAGAATTTGCCATTTGGAAAAATCTGGATCAGAAAGTTCACAGATTGAGTCAGCACATGGAGTCAAAGAAGTTCTTTGCATTTGCAAGGTGACAATTGAAATCACAACGTATGAAGAAGAGAGGGCGAGAGGGTGAGAAGAGAGAGAGAGAGGGCGAGAAGAGAGGGCGAGAAGAGAGGGCGAGAAGAGAGGGCGAGAAGAGAGGGCGAGAAGAGAGGGCGAGAGAGAGGGCGAGAGAGAGGGCGAGAGAGAGGGCGAGAGAGAGGGCGAGAGAGAGAGGGCGAGAGAGAGGGCGAGAGAGAGGGCGAGAGAGAGGGCGAGAGAGAGGGCGAGAGAGAGGGCGAGAGAGAGGGCGAGAGAGAGGGCGAGAGAGAGGGCGAGAGAGAGGGCGAGAGAGAGGGCGAGAGAGAGGGCGAGAGAGAGGGCGAGAGAGAGGGCGAGAGAGAGGGCGAGAGAGAGGGCGAGAGAGAGGGCGAGAGAGAGGGCGAGAGAGAGGGCGAGAGAGAGGGCGAGAGAGAGGGCGAGAGAGAGGGCGAGAGAGAGGGGGAGAGAGAGGGCGAGAGAGAGGGCGAGAGAGAGGGCGAGAGAGAGGGCGAGAGAGAGGGCGAGAGAGAGGGCGAGAGAGAGGGCGAGAGAGAGGGCGAGAGAGAGGGCGAGAGAGAGGGCGAGAGAGAGGGCGAGAGAGAGGGCGAGAGAGAGGGCGAGAGAGAGGGCGAGAGAGAGGGCGAGAGAGAGGGCGAGAGAGAGGGCGAGAGAGAGGGCGAGAGAGAGGGCGAGAGAGAGGGCGAGAGAGAGGGCGAGAGAGAGGGCGAGAGAGAGGGCGAGAGAGAGGGCGAGAGAGAGGGCGAGAGAGAGGGCGAGAGAGAGGGCGAGAGAGAGGGCGAGAGAGAGGGCGAGAGAGAGGGCGAGAGAGAGGGCGAGAGAGAGGGCGAGAGAGAGGGCGAGAGAGAGGGCGAGAGAGAGGGCGAGAGAGAGAGAGAGAGGGCGAGAGAGAGGGCGAGAGAGAGGGCGAGAGAGAGGGCGAGAGAGAGGGCGAGAGAGAGGGCGAGAGAGAGGGCGAGAGAGAGGGCGAGAGAGAGGGCGAGAGAGAGGGCGAGAGAGAGGGCGAGAGAGAGGGCGAGAGAGAGGGCGAGAGAGAGAGGGCGAGAGAGAGAGGGCGAGAGAGAGAGCGAGAGAGAGAGGGCGAGAGAGAGAAGGCGAGAGAGAGAGGGCGAGAGAGAGGGAGGGAGAGAGAGGGGGAGAGAGAGGGAGAGAGAGAGGGCGAGAGAGAGAGGGCGAGAGAGAGGGCGAGAGAGAGGGCGAGAGAGAGGGCGAGAGAGAGGGCGAGAGAGAGGGCGAGAGAGAGGGCGAGAGAGGGCGAGAGAGGGCGAGAGAGAGGCGAGAGAGAGGGCGAGAGAGAGGGCGAGAGAGAGAGAGAGAGAGAGAGAGAGAGAGAGAGAGAGAGAGAGAGAGAGAGAGAGAGAGAGAGAGAGAGAGAGAGAGAGAGAGAGAGAGAGAGAGAGAGAGAGAGAGAGAGAGAGAGAGAGAGAGAGAGAGAGAGAGAGAGAGAGAGAGAGAGAGAGAGAGAGAGAGAGAGAGAGAGAGAGAGAGAGAGAGAGAGAGAGAGAGAGAGGGTGAGAGGGCGAGAGGAGAAAATGTGGATTGAGTTATCAAGATAAGGAGGACAGGACAACACACAGACAAACAACGTGTGGGATAGAGTGGAAGTTGCAGCCAAAAGTATTCCTGGGAGTTGGGAGGTTTAATCACAGTACCTGAACAGGGAAATTGACTTATTGATGTAAAAGTGTAACACTGACACAAGGACATTGTTCAAACTTATCAAATGGGAGGAGATGATCACCAAGGAGTGACACTAAGGAGTCGTGGACATCCTGTGGGAGGAAGGTGAGTACCTTTAACATGACAGGTTATGTTAAACAGATGAAGTCCAGTTTTTCAGCAGCAGCCTGGATTGAGAGATCTGTCAAAATGGAGCAGAGGCCTCAGATGTTTGAAGTCCACACAGTGAGGGACTGTAGGAAGCATTGTTGAAAAGGCGGGGCGAAGGGGCCAAAAATCGATATATAGCATGATATTTCAAAATGTTATGGATCTGGACGAAACTTGGCGGACAGGTTGGGTGTGTGGCAAGGAGGAAGTGATTCCATTTTGGTGATGATCTGGATCCGGATTCGAGAATTTTTTCAGTGGTTCTTCACCATTGAGAAATAGGGCCAAAATGATTATATATATATATATATATATATATATATATATATATATATATATATATATATATATATATATATATATATATATATATCTTAGATGACCCGTGAACCCATTTTGTTCGCGTTGTGACAGCGGTTGATGAAAAAAAATCTTTTCAAGAAAAAAAAAAAGATAGCTCCAGCGAACATTATATCAGAAGTTGTTTGCATTGATCAAATTCTCTCGAAGAGTACTTGACTAAATCGGGAATTGATTTTTTATTATTTTTTTTGTTGCCCGATTTGAACAAAACTTGATACTGCACACCGCAGGCGAGTGGTGAGTATGGTGGCCCTAATATTTTTGTGCTATCGTGTACCGTTTTGGCTGTATTTCCGGAACATACATACATTAAAATAATATACATACATACATATATATATATATATATATATATATATATACATACATACTTATACAGTATATATACATACATAAACCTGTCATAGTTCATACCTGTCAGTGGGATGCAAAACGTAAACTGGTCAGCCTGGCGGAGGTATGTGCTCTTGCGAGTGCCCTTCGAGTGGCATGATTGGTTTTTCACTCTTGTTCCTGTATTATTTGATTATTCCTCTTTAAACAGAACCATATTCTCCATAATGATAATTCAAGATCAATTGATGAGAACATAGCACGTGTAGCTTTGGGTAGTCACGGGACCCTGACCGCTTCATTACCGGCTCGAACGCATACACATGGCTTGAAATACTCATAAAACAAGTTTGCACTGTACATGTATTGTTCAATAACAATCGATTTGTGAGTATGTTTTCAAAGTTTAACATTGACACGAAATGCAAAATTGTTTGTGCCATTAATCTTGATCAAACCGACGTTGTATCGACTGTCGAAGTGACATGACAAAAGGTTTTCTTCACGTGGAATACACAATTGGAAATTACAATGTTAAAGTTATTGTTCATCGAACTATGGTGGTGGTGGGAGAGGGGGTACGAATGTCGTATTTCCATATTTCCAAACCATGATTCATTGGCATCAATTTGTTCTGTCCACCCATGACGCAAAGCAGGTGCACATCTGTACGGACTTCCCTGGAGTGTCCGTTAAAACTCCTCTATGTTAATAAAGCACGGAGCAGGACTCCGGGGGTTTTATTGACCATGGATGGATTCGGGGGCCGCGGAGCCAAGCAAGGCAATCAAGCCAAACTAATATCTTTTCTGGGCGCCCGGCGCGCCCAAGTTTGCCTTGAGATTACGCTCCGATATTTCTCCCGAGCTGTTTATGCGGCTGCAGGGAGGCGCTATTTGATCTGGGCGGCAGGACAATTAGATGGAGGCGCTATTTGATCTGGGCTGCAGGACAATTAGATGGAGGCGATCGGTTTCCCGGGTGTGAATTCCAGCAAACGAGTCGATCGGTTTCGCCTGACAGCGGCGCAGATTAGCGCTTCGGCACGGAGATTACCCGACCAGAAAGCTTAGCTCGTCTCCTATATACGCTTCCCCTATTGATCCCCTATATGCGGTTTGATGCGAGCGCGACGGCTCGATGTGGAGCGTTCGCGCAAACTCCTTGTTCAGGCATGGACCTCAGGGTCGCTCCTCTCGCCCGGTGACCATGGCCGGGACGGCGAGCCCGGTTGCTGCCAGCGGGTGACATTCGCTCAAGCACTGGAATTGTTGCCGCGGCAACAGAAAGCAAACAACCTTCCAAAAGACCGTTATTGGTGGGGAAGGAGAAAGAAAGTTGAAGCAGCGCGCGAGCACACAAAGATCCATGGTGTCGCGTCCGTCTCTCCGGAGTCCTCTTTGAAATCCGCGACTTTTTCACGATGACATCATGTGATCTGGAAAATTTTATAAATCATTTGGGAAATGTAAATAATCCTAATTTCATGGGCTTGTAGTGTAATCATTCAATTGATTATATTATATAGCAGAGAGTGAGTTTAAAAAAGGCAAAACTATCTCCTCTGTATGAGCTGAAAGTCTTATTTCATAGAAACGCATTGTCTGACTTGAAAAATGACCGTATGAAACGATTTACATGGGATCCTGTAGGATTCGATTGAAATTCCATATGAAGGTATTAATTGTGTATACAGCACATCATGGAACAAATCCGAGGACGATTTAAAAACCTCCTTTTCTGATGGAGGAGTGGGGAATAGGGGAAGGGAAAGAAACAGACACATTCGTTATTAGCATTGATATTATATTATATTATTAGCATTCATTAGCATATTAGCATTCAATGCTAATATCAATGCTAATATTAGCATTGATATTAGCATTCAAGAAGCTCTCCCAACGAGATATGTGCACATTACAGTCCAAGATATACGTATATCACATAAATCCATCTTGAATTACCGTTATACTTTTTCTTGGACCATTGTGAGTATCTTGCTCGGCTGACTGTTTGAATGGGATAATGTATGGAATGAAGTACGTACTCATTGGTACTGCAGAGCAATGGTGTTGCACCTTTGTTTTGATGGCTTATAACACATGTTACTTCGCACTTGTTTTGTACATGGGATACACCTCAGCTGAGTGTGCAGGTAATTTTGATGTTTATTCCAAAGTACAACATGCGTGTGAATGACAGTCGCAACAAGTATCGACAGTATATCTGCTAGAATGCATACATTATGTCACAAAACCATATTTGCAATATATATATATATATATATATATATATATATATATATATATATATATATATATATATATATATATATATATATATATATATATATATATATATATATATATGAGAGACAGAGACAGAGATCTGTTGTCTCTCCTCCATCTCTGAGGTCTTTCTTCTTCCTCTCCAACGAAGTCACTTCTTCCTCCTCAAAAACAGGGTGACAAGCTTGGGTCAATTCCAAAACTTCTTCAGAGAAAACCACAAGAACATTCTGCTTCTCAGACCTCCTCCATGATCCCCTTCTCATCCTCCCCCCCCCCTGGCCCTCCCATACACAGAAAAAGAGTTATTTATTTGATTCGATGCACATTTTATATTTTAAAATAAAATGTATGGGATTGTACCTGGACTCAGATAATAGACATTCTTCGACATTGGAAATGTGGAGGGAGATAGATACAAAACATAACTAGAGGGGGAGCACTCGGGAGAGTGCAAATCCTCCGCCGCCAATACTGCTGAGCCACTCAAATGAACCTTATATCTTGTTCATTAAATATGATGTCAACAGTGCTGACAGTTATAGAGGGGGTTGGAAATCTCTTAAAACATGTAGAAATGCAAAAAAAAAAAAAATTTTTTTTCCAACAATTTTTTTTTGGGGGGGGGGGTTGGAAATCACTTAAAACATGTAGAAATGCGAAAAAAAAATCTTTTACAATTTTTTTTGGGGGGGACTCCAAAATCTAATGGCATGATCCTTGGACCATACCTAACCCCCCCACCAAGTTTCGTCGAAAAACTCCTCGACGGATTTCCGTAATACTGTTCACAAACAAACAAATAAACAAATGTCACCCACAGGGTGACCCGTATCTTGCCAAAAGGTGACCACGTGTGACTTCTTTAAGGTCACACTGAGGTGAACAGAGCTGCTATCCACCAGGAGCGACTCCTTGAGGAATATCTGCCTACGAGAGATTCCGATGAGAATCGTTCTACAGAGTAACCATGAAAAATATGTATTTGCCTCATGACGTCACCAAATGACGTCATAATGTCTCAAGCTTGACATATCTAGAAAGCACTCATCGAGGTGTTCAATTTGAGGTACTACACGATATGGTTCCTAAAACTTGAAAATTTGACCTTGGGGTCAAATATGTTTGACCTTAGGCGCTAACCATGAAGGTCAAAGCCAATCGCCACCAAAAATTAATCAGCTGAGCGCCAGACCATGAACTATATTCTCATAAAGTTTGAAGACGATCCGATCAAAATTACTCAAAAAAATAAGGGTTTCGTCGACTCCCCTGATTTGCGACAAAGTGACCTTGACCTTCAAAATTTTATGCGCTGAAAGGGACCTCTATAGGCCTCTGATATGCGAAGTTACAAAAATTTCCAATGATAACTGTGCTCTGCAGAATTTTTTATACGTGATTACAGACAAAAAAAAAAAATAAATAATAAATAAATAAAAAAACATACAAGCTGACTAACATATCTTGCAAAAACTTCATTTTGGCAAGATAACAAACAAACAAACAGAAAGGGGTGAAAACAGTAACCTCCGATCTTCGATGGCGGAGGTTAATTATGGAGGGAGATCGATACAAAGTGAAAATACGGAGGGAGATCTGTGCAAACCTGTATTATACAGAGACCACTACAAACAAATATTATGGAGGGAGATCGATACGAACCAATATTAGGGTGGCAGACCAATACAAACCAAAATTATGGTGGCAGATCAATACAAACCAATATTATGGAGATAGATTGAAACAAACCAATATTATGGTGGCAGATCAATAAAAACTAATGTTATGGATGGAGGTTGCTACAAAGCAATATTATGGATGGATATCGAAACAAACCAATATTATGGTAGCAGTTCAATACAAACCAATGTTATGGAAATAGATCGAAACAAACAAATATTATGGTGGCACACCAATACAAACCAAAATTATGGTGGCAGATCAATACAAACCAATGTTATGGAGATAGATCGAAACAAACCAATATTATGGTGGCAGTTCAATACAAACCAATGTTATGGATGGAGGTTGCTACAAAGCAATATTACGGATGGATATCGATACAAAGAAATATTATGGATGGATATCAATGCAAAGCGATAATACGGAGGTAAACCTATACAAACCGATGATATTGAAATAAACCGATAAGATGGAGGGAGATCAATATAAACCGATATAATGGAGGGAGATCTACAGAAACCAATATATGGATGGAGATTGATACAAAGTGATGTTATGGAGGAGGATCGATACAAAGCAATATTATGGGGGCATATCAATACCAACCAATAATATGGAGGGAGATCGGAACAAACTGATATTATATAGAGAGATCATTACAAACACATATTATGGAGATAGATCGATACAAACTAATATTACGGAAGGAGAACGATACAGACCAATATGATGGAGGGAGACTTATACAAACCGATATTATAGAGAGAGATCAATACAAAACCGATAATGTGGAGGAAGATCAATATAAACCATTATGATGGAGGAAGATCGATACAAACCAATATTACAGAGGGAGATCAACACAAACCAATATTATGGAGATAGATTGATACAAACCAATATTATGGAGGGCGATCAATACAAACCATTATGATGGAGGAAGATCGATACAAACTAATAATATGCAAGGAGATCAATGCAAACCAATATTACGGAAGTAGATCAACACAAATCAACATTATGGAGGGAGATCAATAGAAACCAATATTATTGCAGGATATCGATACAAAACCGATAATGTGGAGCAAGATCGATACAAACCAATATTATGCAGGGAGATCAATGCAAACCAATATTACGGAAGGAGATCAACACAAATCAACATTATGGAGATAGATCGATACAAACCAATATTATGGAGGGAGATCAATACAAACCAATATTATTGCGTTTTATCGATACAAAACCGATAATGTGGAGGAAGATCAATATAAACCATTATGATGGAGGAAGATCGATACAAACCAATATTATGGAGGGAGATCAACGCAAACCAATATTATGGAGGGAGATCAATTCAAACCAATATTGTGGAGATAGATCAATAAAAAACCAATATTATGCAGGGAGATCAATGCAAACCAATATTACGGAAGGAGATCAACACAAATCAACATTATGGAGATAGATCGATACAAACCAATATTATGGAGGGAGATCAATACAAACCAATATTATTGCGTTTTATCGATACAAAACCGATAATGTGGAGGAAGATCAATATAAACCATTATGATAGAGGAAGATCGATACAAACCAATATTATGGAGGGAGATCAACGCAACCCAATATTATGGAGGGAGATCAATTCAAACCAATATTGTGGAGATAGATCAATAAAAAAACCAATATTATGGAGGGTGATCAATACAAACAATTATGATGGAGGGAGATAAACACAAATCAATATAATGGACATAGATCGACACAAACTAATATTAGAGAGAGAGATCAAGACAAAGCGATACTATTGAGGGACATCGATACAAAGCGATACTATTGAGGGACATCGATACAAAGCGATACTATTGAGGGACATCGATACAAAGCGATACTATTGAGGGACATCGATACAAAGCGATACTATTGAGGGACATCGATACAAAGCGATACTATTGAGGGACATCGATACAAAGCGATACTATTGAGGGACATCGATACAAAGCGATACTATTGAGGGACATCGATACAAAGCGATACTATTGAGGGACATCGATACAAAGCGATACGATTGAGGGACATCGATACAAAGCGATACGATTGAGGGACATCGATACAAAGCGATACGATTGAGGGACATCGATACAAAGCGATACGATTGAGGGACATCGATACAAAGCGATACGATTGAGGGACATCGATACAAAGCGATACGATTGAGGGACATCGATACAAAGCGATACGATTGAGGGACATCGATACAAAGCGATACGATTGAGGGACATCGATACAAAGCGATACGATTGAGGGACATCGATACAAAGCGATACGATTGAGGGACATCGATACAAAGCGATACGATTGAGGGACATCGATACAAAGCGATACGATTGAGGGACATCGATACAAAGCGATACGATTGAGGGACATCGATACAAAGCGATACGATTGAGGGACATCGATACAAAGCGATACGATTGAGGGACATCGATACAAAGCGATACGATTGAGGGACATCGATACAAAGCGATACGATTGAGGGACATCGATACAAAGCGATACGATTGAGGGACATCGATACAAAGCGATACGATTGAGGGACATCGATACAAAGCGATACGATTGAGGGACATCGATACAAAGCGATACGATTGAGGGACATCGATACAAAGCGATACGATTGAGGGACATCGATACAAAGCGATACGATTGAGGGACATCGATACAAAGCGATACGATTGAGGGACATCGATACAAACCGATACGATTGAGAGATATCGATACAAACCGATATTATGAAGGAAGATTGATACAAACTGATATTATGGATGGAGATTGACACAAAGTGATATTTTGGAGGGATATTGATACAAACTAATATTATGGAGAAAGATCAATGCACATAAATATTACAGAGAGAGATCGATACAAACCGATATTATTGAGGGATATCGATACAAACTGATATTATTGAGGGATATCGGTACAAACCGATACGATTGAGGGACATCGATACAAACCGATACGATTGAGGGACATCGATACAAACCGATACGATTGAGGGACATCGATACAAACCGATACGATTGAGGGACATCGATACAAACCAATACGATTGAGGGACATCGATACAAACCAATACGATTGAGGGACATCGATACAAACCGATACGATTGAGAGATATCTATACAAACCGATATTATGAAGGGAGATTGATACAAACTGATATTATGGATGGAGATTGACACAAAGTGATATTTTGGAGGGATATTGATACAAACTAATATTATGGAGAAAGATCAATGCACATCAATATTATAGAGAGAGATCGATACAAACCGATATTATTGAGGGATATCGATACAAACTGATATTATTGAGAAATATTGATACAAACCAATACTATGGAGGGGGTCATTACAAACCAATATTATCGAGAGAGATCAATACAAACCAATATTATGGAGCGAGATCAATACAAACGAATATCATGAATGGAGATCAATATAAATGGCTATTATGGATGAAGATCAATTCAAACCGATATTATTGAAGGAGACCAAGCGAGATTCAGCGAAAGGTGAGTGGAGTCTGAACCGAGGGGAATACACCAACCATTTTTCCAAAATTACAACTTCAGCGCGAAAAAAAGAAAAGAAAAGAGGATTCTAGTGTTTCTTGCAAATATTTATTCCTTTAATCCGGTATTAAATCCACGTGTTTATATCTTTTATCGAGGGGATTAATTTTTTTTTTTTTAAATATCCAGGTATCTCATCAATGGATTGTATATATTATGTCCAGTGTTTTTTTTTTTTAACCATACTTTTTTTTTTCCAGGTATTTCAGATCTTTTATCCATGTACTTTATAGAGATTTTGTAGCTTTTATCTGGGTATTTTACATCTTCCACCCAGCGACTGAATCTAGGCACTTATTGTGTGGCGATGTTATATGTAGGAATGATATCTATGCATTTTATTACTTTAATCACAGTGTTTCGTGGCTTTTATGCAGGGATTTAATCCAAGGATTGTAGCAAGATAATTTATCCAGGGATATAGATATATATATATATATATATATATATATATATATATATATATATATATATATATATATATATATATATATATATATATATATATATATTTCTTTCTTTTATCCCTTATTTTCTCGAAGGATATTACATCATTTATTCGGGTATGATGGTGGCATCCTATCATGAAAATGCACTTCTGGTGTTGGCCAAATAATTTTCCAGTTTTTATTCCGGTTAAACTGCTCCCCTATCCCCCACAACACCGTCATTTTTGAAAATCCCACATCGAACTCTGTTTACATCACTTTATAGTCTCCGAAACAATCGGTGTGATGCAGCCATTCACCACACATGCTTCCATGAACACGCACAGCAAACCTTGTAGCCGTTCGTGTAGACTGTGGAGTATGCAAATATTTCATTTGATCGTTTTGTATTTGTTGCTAAGTGCACCTCGAGATGTCAGAAGAGAAACAGAAATAAACGGTTAACGACAAGCAGGCGGTGGAAATAGGCCGTGATGAGGAACCGTGAAGAACCTGAGACTCGCACCTTGATCAATAGGGTGTGGGTGCCTCGAGCTTGGGGTATTCCTCTGGCGATGTGACGAGTCTTTGCACAAACGGGATCCGCAATGAAAACAGCAAACACGGCCGCTTTCCCGTGCTCGCTCTCCCGTTTGTCTTGGTGTTTATAATATTTGAACGACGAGCCCTGTGTCAACGCACTGATTGCGCACCCAAACGACCAGGCAAACAGTGTCAATGTTAACACTGTTGACTCGTCCAAAATCCGCCGTTTGAACCGACGTGGAGAGAGGAACTCCTCGGCCGACGCTTGGCAGGCGCAGGGACCACGACAGCTTCACGGTGTGATGATCGAAGCATGCGGAGCTCGCAAAATGCAGCACGGAGCGGGACGAGTTAAGAAAAGAGTGTGCAGGGTGCAGGATGGACTGAGATTTGTGCAGCACGGAGCGAGCCGTACTCAGCAAGAACGATACCAAGAATGCAGAGCACACAACCAAGTACACAGACTGTATGAAATTCAACACAGAGCGAGAACAATTCAGTTGAGATCACCACGGAGCACATGAAATCCAGCATGGAGTGTAGCTTCATGGACGCGGTACACAGCGTGCTGGACGCAGTGCACGGGACGCGGCACAGAGCGTGCTGGACGCAGTGCACGGGACGCGGCACAGAGCGTGCTGGAGGCAGTGCACGGGACGCGGCACAGAGCGTGCTGGAGGCAGTGCACGGGACGCGGCACAGAGCGTGCTGGACGCAGTGCACGGGATGCGGCAAAGAGCGTGCTGGACGCAGTGCACGGGACGCGGCACAGAGCGTGCTGGCGCAGTACACGGGATGCGGCACAGAGCGTGCTGGACGCAGTGCACGGGACGCGGCACAGAGCGTGCTGGCGCAGTACACGGGATGCGGCACAGAGCGTGCTGGACGCAGTGCACGGGATGCGGCATAGAACGTGCTGGACGCAGTGCACGGGACGCGCACAGAGCGTGCTGGACGCATTACACGGGATGCGGCACAGAGCGTGCTGGACGCATTACACGAGACGCGGCACAGAACGTGCTGGGCACAGTGCACGGGACGCGGCACAGAGCGTGCTGGGCGCAGTACACGGGATGCGGCAGAGAGCGTGTTGGACGCAGTGCACGGGATGAGGAATAGAACGTGTTGGGCGCAGTGCACGGGACGCGATACAGAGCGTGCTGAACATGGTGTGCAGGACGCAGCATGATGCATGATGGATGCAACACAAAGCAATCAGCAAGCTAAACAGTGCACAGGACGCAATACGGAGGGAGCTGAAATTAGTGCATGGGAAGCAGCATGTAGTGTGCTGGAAGCAGAAGGGAGTGAGGTGGATGTAGTATGTAGTGAGATAAACACAGCACGCAGTGAGCTGGACACAGCACGTGGAGAGCTAAACGCAGGACGCAGCATGGGGCGACATGGACATAGTGCATGAGATGCAACATGGAGCGAGCTGGAGGCAATGTGTGGGACACAGCAAGAAGTAAGCTGGACGCAGGGCCGGAAAGCAGCGGGGGGTGAATTGTACACAGTGCAGTGGGACAGAGCATGGAATGTACTGGATGCAGCATGGAGTGAGGTAGATACAGCACAAATTGACATGGACGCAGCTCCTGAGACAGAATATTGAGTGAGCTGGATGCAGCATACGGGAATCAGCGTGGATAAAATTGGATGCAGTGTGTGGGGCACAGCATGGAGAGAGCTGCATGCAGCGCACGAGATGCAGAATGTGGCATGTGGGATGCAGTATGGGGCGAGCTGGTCACAGGCATACAGGACACAGCATGGAGTGTGCTGGAAGAAACATGAAGGATGCAGTATAGCACAAGCTCAACTCAGTGCATAGGATGCAGCACAGTGTGCTGAACGAAATATGAAGTGAGTTGGATGCAGCATGGAGTGAGAGCTGCAGGAAGCACATGAGACACAATGTAGAGTGAGCTCGATGCAGTGCATAGGACGCAGCAAGGAGCGAGCTAAACTGTGTGTGCGACACAGCATGGAGTGAGAGCTGCAGGAAGCACATGAGACACAATGTGGAGTGAGCTAGATGCAGTGCATAGGACGAAACAAGGAGCAAGCAAAACTCAGTGTGTGCGACACAGCATGGTGTGTACCATGTTTGTCGGTAAACCGGTCATGCTTCCTCACCTGCATCGCGCCGAAGCGGTAATATTTTGGTCAAATTTGCTTGAGTGCCTAATGGTGCTTACAGAAAGCTCATTGCAAATATATGGATGAGAGTGCAATGCATGTGTTCAAGTTTGCACAGCGCCGCCCGTGTCCACACACAAACAGTGAGTGTACGACTCGCTGAAGAAACTTGGGATCGCTCTGTGACGTGCACAGACTCGGGAACTACTCGTCCAGGTGAGGATAGTCAGGTCTCCTTTGGTTCAGGATGCACGAGTTACAGTTCAACAATATTTGGGCTGACAATATCTGCGATCACACGGAGACGAAGACGTCCATGGTTTTGCTATGTATTATTTTGTATTCGCATGCCAATACATTTCAACTTTAAATTCACATTCTACATTGCGAAATGAAAATTGTGTTCCAAAAACAGTACTGGAAGGAAAAAGAAAATGAAATAAAATAAAGATAAAATAGCCTGAAATATCTGTGCTTTTAACCCCCCTCTGAAATCCGTGCTTTTAAACCCGCCGCTGATATCCGTGCTTTTCAAACACCCGTCTGATCTGATATCCGTGCTTTTAAACCCTCCTCTGATATCCGTGCTTTTAACACCCCGTCTGATATCCGTGCTTTTAACCCCCCGTCTCATATCCGTGCTTTTAACCCCCCGTCTGATATCCGTGCTTTTAACCCCCCGTCTGATATCCGTGCTTTTAACCCCCCGTCTGATATCCGTGCTTTTAACCCCCCGTCTGATATCCGTGCTTTTAACCCCCCCCGTCTGATATCCGTGCTTTTAACCCCCCCGTCTGATATCCGTGCTTTTAACCCCCCCGTCTGATATCCGTGCTTTTAACCCCCCCGTCTGATATCCGTGCTTTTAACCCCCGTCTGATATCCGTGCTTTTAACCCCCCGTCTGATATCCGTGCTTTTAACCCCCGTCTGATATCCGTGCTTTTAAACCCCCGTCTGATATCCGTGCTTTTAAACCCCCGTCTGATATCCGTGCTTTTAAACCCCCGTCTGATATCCGTGCTTTTAAACCCCCCTCTGATATCCGTGCTTTTTAACCCCCCTCTGATATCCGTGCTTTTAAACCCCCCTCTGCTATCCGTGTTTTTGAACCCCCTCTGATATCCGTGCTTTTAAACCCCCTCTGATATCCGTGCTTTTAAACCCCCTCTGATATCCGTGCTTTTAAACCCCCTCTGATATCCGTGCTTTTAAACCCCCTCTGATATCCGTGCTTTTAAACCCCCTCTGATATCCGTGCTTTTAAACCCCCTCTGATATCCGTGCTTTTAAACCCCCTCTGATATCCGTGCTTTTAAACCCCCCTCTGATATCCGTGCTTTTAAACCCCGCTCTGATATCCGTGCTTTTAAACCCCCTCTGATATCCGTGCTTTTAAACCCCCTCTGATATCCGTGCTTTTAAACCCCCTCTGATATCCGTGCCTTCAAACCCCCTCTGATATCCGTGCCTTCAAACCCCCTCTGATATCCGTGCCTTCAAACCCCCTCTGATATCCGTGCCTTCAAACCCCCTCTGATATCCGTGCCTTCAAACCCCCTCTGATATCCGTGCCTTCAAACCCCCTCTGATATCCGTGCCTTCAAACCCCCTCTGAAATCCGTGCCTTCAAACCCCCTCTGAAATCCGTGCTTTTAAACCCCTCTGATATCCGTGCTTTTAAACCCCTCTGATATCCGTGCTTTTAACCCCCTCTGATATCCGTGCTTTTAACCCCCCTCTGATATCCGTGCTTTTAACCCCCTCTGATATCCGTGCTTTTAACCCCCCTCTGATATCCGTGCTTTTAACCCCCGTCTGATATCCGTGCTTTTAACCCCCGTCTGATATCCGTGCTTTTAACCCCCGTCTGATATCCGTGCTTTTAACCCCCGTCTGATATCCGTGCTTTTAACCCCCGTCTGATATCCGTGCTTTTAACCCCCGTCTGATATCCGTGCTTTTAACCCCCGTCTGATATCCGTGCTTTTAACCCCCGTCTGATATCCGTGCTTTTAACCCCCGTCTGATATCCGTGCTTTTAACCCCCGTCTGATATCCGTGCTTTTAACCCCGTCTGATATCCGTGCTTTTAACCCCCGTCTGATATCCGTGCTTTTAACCCCCCGTCTGATATCCGTGCTTTTAACCCCCCGTCTGATATCCGTGCTTTTAACCCCCCCGTCTGATATCCGTGCTTTTAACCCCCCGTCTGATATCCGTGCTTTTAACCCCCGCGTCTGATATCCGTGCTTTTAACCCCCCCGTCTGATATCCGTGCTTTTAACCCCCCGTCTGATATCCGTGCTTTTAACCCCCGTCTGATATCCGTGCTTTTAACCCCCGTCTGATATCCGTGCTTTTAACCCCCGTCTGATATCCGTGCTTGTAACCCCCCGTCTGATATCCGTGCTTTTAACCCCCCGTCTGATATCCGTGCTTTTAACCCCCCGTCTGATATCCGTGCTTTTAACCCCCCGTCTGATATCCGTGCTTTTAACCCCCCGTCTGATATCCGTGCTTTTAACCCCCCGTCTGATATCCGTGCTTTTTTCCCCCGTCTGATATCCGTGCTTTTAACCCCCCGTCTGATATCCGTGCTTTTAACCCCCCGTCTGATATCCGTGCTTTTAACCCCCCGTCTGATATCCGTGCTTTTAACCCCCCGTCTGATATCCGTGCTTTTAACCCCCCCGTCTGATATCCGTGCTTTTAACCCCCCCCCCCCCCGTCTGATATCCGTGCTTTTAACCCCCCGTCTGATATCCGTGCTTTTAACCCCCCGCCCCCGTCTGATATCCGTGCTTTTAACCCCCCGTCTGATATCCGTGCTTTTAACCCCCCGTCTGATATCCGTGCTTTTAACCCCCCGTCTGATATCCGTGCTTTTAACCCCCCCGTCTGATATCCGTCTGATATCCGTGCTCCCCCCCCGTCTGATATCCGTGCTTTTAACCCCCCGTCTGATATCCGTGCTTTTAACCCCCCGTCTGATATCCGTGCTTTTAACCCCCCGTCTGATATCCGTGCTTTTAAACCCCCCGTCTGATATCCGTGCTTTTAAACCCCCCGTCTGATATCCGTGCTTTTAAACCCCCCGTCTGATATCCGTGCTTTTAAACCCCCCGTCTGATATCCGTGCTTTTAACCCCCCCGTCTGATATCCGTGCTTTTAACCCCCCCCCCGTCTGATATCCGTGTTTTTAACCCCCCGTCTGATATCCGTGCTTTTAACCCCCCGTCTGATATCCGTGCTTTTAACCCCCCCGTCTGATATCCGTGCTTTTAACCCCCCCCCGTCTGATATCCGTGCTTTTAACCCCCCGTCTGATATCCGTGCTTTTAACCCCCCCCCCCCGTCTGATATCCGTGCTTTTAACCCCCCGTCTGATATCCGTGCTTTTAACCCCCGTCTGATATCCGTGCTTTTAACCCCCCGTCTGATATCCGTGCTTTTAACCCCCCCCGTCTGATATCCGTGCTTTTAACCCCCCCCCCGTCTGATATCCGTGCTTTTAACCCCCGTCTGATATCCGTGCTTTTAACCCCCGTCTGATATCCGTGCTTGTAACCCCCGTCTGATATCCGTGCTTTTAACCCCCGTCTGATATCCGTGCTTTTAACCCCCGTCTGATATCCGTGCTTTTAACCCCCGTCTGATATCCGTGCTTTTAACCCCCCGTCTGATATCCGTGCTTTTAACCCCCCGTCTGATATCCGTGCTTTTAACCCCCCGTCTGATATCCGTGCTTTTAACCCCCCGTCTGATATCCGTGCTTTTAACCCCCCGTCTGATATCCGTGCTTCCTGGAGGAAAAGGGGAATCGGGCACCCGTACTGTTTTTTTGAAATGTATCGCGAACCGTCTGCAATGGATGGGCTCAGAGCGGCATGTTTTGTTTCCAGATGGATCTGATGAACAATGGACCCTCATGCGGTTCAAAGATCCTCGATTTACGTCGTTTGATGTCCCCTGAGAAGGCAGGTGCCTCCACAATTGGTCTCCCTCGAGTATCGACTTGTGTGCCATTGCTGAGCGCTGTGTTTATATCAGATCCAGTGGACGAGGTGCGATTGCATTTTATTTCACTTTTTAATCGAGACAAGTTTACAGGGAAATCGAATGTGACGACAGGTTTCCTGAAAACACGTCAGAAGGGTATCTGAGTGACGTCACAGACAAAGCATGCAGGTGTAATGAAGAACACTGAAGGAGAGAGAGGGAGGATAGGGAGGATAGGGAGGGAGAGTGGGAGAGGGAGAAGAGGGAGGAGAGGGAGGAGAGAGGGAGAGGGAGGAGAGAGGGAGAGGGAGGAGAGAGGGAGAGGGAGGAGAGAGGGAGAGGGAGGAGAGAGGGAGAGGGAGAGGGAGGAGAGAGGGAGAGGGAGGAGAGGGAGGAGAGGGAGGAGAGAGGGAGGAGAGAGGGAGGAGAGAGGGAGGAGAGGGAGGAGAGGGAGGAGGAGAGGGAGGAGGAGAGGGAGGAGAGGGAGGAGGAGAGGGAGGAGGAGAGGGAGGAGAGGGAGGGAGAGGGAGGGGAGAGGGAGGGGGGAGAGGGAGAGAGAGAGGGAGGGGAGAGGGAGGGGGAGAGGGAGGGGGAGAGGAGAGGGGGAGAGGGAGGGAGGAGGAGAGGGAGGGAAGGAGAGGGAGGAAGGGAGAGGGAGGCGGAGAGGGAGGGGGAGAGGGAGGGGGAGAGGGAGGAGAGGGAGGGGGAGAGGGAGGAGAGGGAGGAAGGGGGAGAGGGAGGGGGAGAGGGAGGGAGAGGAAGGGGAGAGGGAGGGGGAGAGGGAGGGGGAGAGGGAGGGGGAGAGGGAGGAGAGGGAGGGGAGAGGGGGAAGGAGGGGGAAGGAGGGGAGAGGGAGGAGAGGGAGGAGAGGGAGCAGGAGAGGGAGGGGAGAGGGAGCAGGAGAGGGAGCAGGAGAGGGAGCAGGAGAGGGAGCAGGAGAGGGAGCAGGAGAGGGAGGGAGGAGAGGGAGCAGGAGAGGGAGCAGGAGAGGGAGGGAGGAGAGGGAGGGAGGAGGAGAGGGAGGAGGAGAGGGAGGAGGAGAGGGAGGGAGGAGGAGAGGAGGGAGGATAGGGAGGGAGAGTGGGAGAGGGAGAAGAGGGAGGAGAGGGAGAAGAGGGAGGAGAGGGAGGAGAGGGAGGAGAGAGGGAGAGGGAGGAGAGAGGGAGAGGGAGGAGAGAGGGAGAGGGAGGAGAGAGGGAGAGGGAGGAGAGAGGGAGAGGGAGGAGAGAGGGAGAGGGAGGAGAGAGGGAGAGGGAGGAGAGAGGGAGAGGGAGGAGAGAGGGAGAGGGAGGAGAGAGGGAGAGGAGGAGAGAGAGGGAGAGGGAGGAGAGAGGGAGAGGGAGGAGAGAGGGAGAGGGAGGAGAGAGGGAGAGGGAGGAGAGAGGGAGAGGGAGGAGAGAGGGAGAGGGAGGAGAGAGGGAGAGGGAGGAGAGAGGGAGAGGGAGGAGAGAGGGAGAGGGAGGAGAGAGGGAGAGGGAGGAGAGAGGAGAGGGAGGAGAGAGGGAGAGGGAGGGAGAGAGGGAGGAGAGAGGGAGGAGAGAGGGAGGAGAGAGGGAGGAGAGAGGGAGGAGAGAGGGAGGGGGAGAGGGAGGGGGAGAGGGAGGGAGAGGGAGGGGGAGAGGGAGGGGGAGAGGGAGGGGGAGAGGGAGGGGGAGAGGGAGGGGGAGAGGGAGGAGAGGGAGGGGGAGAGGGAGGAGAGGGAGGAAGGGGGAGAGGGAGGGGGAGAGGGAGGGAGAGGGAGCAGGAGAGGGAGCAGGAGAGGGAGCAGGAGAGGGAGCAGGAGAGGGAGGGAGGAGAGGGAGCAGGAGAGGGAGGGAGGAGAGGGAGGGAGGAGGAGAGGGAGGAGGAGAGGGAGCAGGAGAGGGAGCAGGAGAGGGAGCAGGAGAGGGAGGGAGGAGAGGGAGCAGGAGAGGGAGGGAGGAGGGAGGGGAGGAGAGGAGAGAGGAGAGGGAGGAGAGGAGGGAGGAGAGAGAGACGCGTCAAGTGAGAATGAACCGATCACACAAACTGAAGGCAATTTAAGTATCGATGACTTGTATTGCTTTCGTAAAACGCAGCGAAACCACTTTGATCACATCGTATCGCTTGGGGTTGACCGTTAGCACAAGATAACCTGCCGTTATGGTCTTGGGCTGATGCAATATCGCAGAGGTTCGGTCTTCGCCCTTGAGCAATCTTGGATGGTGAATCGATTTCTGGCCCGACTGCAAACTGCCACACGGGTCGTGTTCACTGTTCAGCATCAATGATTTGGTTGTCTTTCAAAGAGGACGTCAAGCTGGCGGTCCCATCTTCTCGCATTCCCTTGTGGATCTTACAGATCTCAAGTGCTGTCCTTAAACAGTTGGACTTTGTATTCCTTTGCAGTCAAATTATATGTTCTTGCCATAATTTACGGAGGGGGGGGGGGGGAGGGTAGCACTAAATCATCAGTCACATCTATGACTAACAGCAAAAAAATTAACCCGGGAGTGCGCCACGGCAATGATGAGCCAAATGGCCATATTTCCTTAATGTTTGAGGTCCTGTGGGATCGTGTGACTACTTACCCTCAATGTATTCCTGTGACGATTGCAGAGGTTTTAAAAACATTTTTTTTTTAAATGTTAACGAGCAGGAGTAACGACCCTACGGGCAATCTTGTTCCAAGCATGCAAAACGTTATTTTGATGCAAACCTTCATTTGGGTGGTGTATAGGCAACAGACAGCTTCCTACACGCAACTCCCCCCCCCCCCTCCCCACTGCCTCCCAAAACCGCCCCACATTACGTACATGAAGCAAAAACATATCTCCTGCGATCTCCTTTGTGTCCAGTTTGACTACATCCTGACTCTCCTCCCCGAATGGGTTTCCCATCTCCTCTATGACACCGACGAGAGAGCGAACATCTATCACAAATGAGGCCTGTACACTTGGCGTCTGATCATGATGACATGTGTCTGCTGTTTGCCGTCTCCAGTGTTGGTTCCCATACTGGAATTCTTCGATCACCCTGGCAACTTCTGGTCCCGCAACCATCCAGCGACGTAGGGCACTAGGGTTGTCAGTGAGCCCAACTGCTCCACAGTCTCCTTTGATGCAGGCATTATTCTGCTCATGTGCCTGGTCAATCGGGATTGAAGAGAACACCCTCTGTGTTTTCTGAACGGTGAAGTGGCTTTCCCTGAATTTCCTGGCTCCATCTGGGTGTTTGATGGTGAGTTCGGCCATGTCCTTCAGGTGCATTGGTATCCACCTAGCATAGTGGGTGTGATGCAGTGCATGGAACCAGGGGACCAGCTCTGTCAGAGCATCGAGGTACATCATTAACGATCCCTGCCTGAGAGAACGCACATACACTTGAACCAACAGTTCTAATTCCAGCACGGTTGCCCAGTCGTGAAACTGGGGGATGTCTTCTACTCTCTGGCAACACCAGTCTTCAAACTCCAGAAGGTCCTCTGCATCCCTGGTTTCTCCCAGACAGTAGTGGTTGTAGGAACGGTGTTGCAGGATGTACAGTGCTGCTGCAGTCACTTGATGTGCTCTTCTTGTGCGCAAGACATGGGATGCTCGCAGGAATGAGTCTGCTGTCACTACTGTCGCAATCTCGGCTTGCACCCAACCACTCCCTTTCAGCCAGTCCCCCAGTGTCCTCAGTGCCGCCATCTCTATGTGGAGGCCACCAAACATCACCACTATCTGGTCTTCACCATAGCTCTCTGGCCACTTCCACTGTATCTGCTTGGCCAAAGCAAACAGTGTCTGATCAACGGTGACCACTGGTGTCTGTCCAGGATTCAGGTGTTCCACAGCATTCTTCACGACGTCCATTGAGTGCCGGATCATGGCCACTACCATTGGATTCCTTGCCCCCAAAAACATACATTTAGATACCAGATTCAAGTCAATAGCTGCATGACGTCCAGAGATAATAGCAAATGTCGATTTCAAGTGGCGGCCATTTTGAAATCCAATATGGCGGACATAAAGAGAGAATTTCAAGTGGCCCAATATCTGAAAATGTTCGCAACATATTAATGTACATTTGTGCCAAATTTGGTGCTTGTATCACAAAATGCACAATTCTTTTGAATATTTGGGCTAAGCTGCCCCACTACAACTGTATGAGGAATAGCACGACAAACCAACACACAAACAAAACAAACACAGGTGCATGAATTATAGCAATGATTTCACTCTGCACACATATTATAAATACCTCAATGCAAATGGTTTAATTCCAGAGAAATACTTCACCTCTGAACGCTTCGCGGAAGGGCCGGGGCGGAAGGGCCGCGGCTTAAGCCAAACTCCGCCACCAACCCCCGCCCCCATCGGAGGGGACACTTGATCGGACAGTGGCATTATTTTAGCTCACCTGGAACGTAGTTACGTGGAGCTTACGGGATGACACGTCGTCTGCCCGTCCGTCCATCAGTTAGTTATTCCACAAACACTTGCAACCTCTCCGAAACTAAACACACCATTTCGATTAAACTTTACCCCAACCTTCATCACCAGTGATGTACCAAAGTTTGTTCACGGCATAACAATCATGCTCGTCCAGTCAATGTAGCAAATTTGAGGGGGTAACCCCTTTCAGGCATAGTCCAGTCAAATTAGTATCTTCACCCACCACTAATTGCAAAAGAATTGTTTCCACTGCAGTGCATTTCAGTAAGACCCCCTAATCACCATACTAAAAGTCCTAAAAAATCCTAGCATGGGAAAGTAGTGTAACTTGCATAATATGAAAATTAACTTCCGCCAAAAGAGAAAATTCATATTTTCACTATAACTTTGCATCAAAGTACCCAATTGAAGCAAATCAAGTGTCCAAACCCATGTTTTGAAGGTCAGTGAACATGATAGGCACATTTGCAAATTAATATTTTTGAATATAATTTGCATATTATGCAAATTAGCTTCTGTCATAAGAGAAAATTCATATTTTCACTATAACTTTGCATCCAAGTACTGTATCCGATTGCACCGTAACCCTAACCCTAACTAGTATTGTTTCTGCTCTGTTCTTTCATGAATTACAGATAGCTATGGCTGAGTGTTTTCTGCGAAAAGAGTTTAAAAGATTGTCAGGATACTGCAATCCTCCGAGAAAAGGGGAGCGAGAGTATCAACAGGGCCAGTGAGAAGCAAGGAAGTAGTATAACAACTCATAAAGGTCAGCGAGTACACACAGAATGCCGACGGGTTTTCACTCATCCACAGACGATTGCAAAGGCACAGGAAAAAGTAACTGAACAAGATCAGCCCTCACCGTGTATCCTTCGTTCAGAAACGCCAACGTTCAGTTTGGACAAGCACTGTTTGTTTTGCGGCGAACAAGCTACCTACAATGAGAAAAAGCGTGATGGCATGGATGTCTATCCTGTAAGAACCACATCATTCCAAAATATTATCTTGCATTCATGTGCACAAAAGAAAGATGAATGGTCTACGTTAGTTTCAGGTAGAATTGCATATGCTCATGACCTAATCACAGCCGATGCAGTTTACCATCAAAGCTGTAATGTCAACTTCAGGACTGGGAAGCAGGTTCCACAGCAACATTCCTCTGGACTCGGTCATGTTGCAAAGAAACAAAGGCTTGGGAGACCCAAAGAAACAGAAAGATATGAAGTATTCCTGTTGGTTGCAAAGTACCTGGAGGAAAATGATGATGAACAGATTACAATAACAGACTTGATTGAGAAAATGGAAACAGGTCTTTTGGGTTCAGAGGTTGCAGCTTATGGCTTTACACATATGAAGAGTAAACTCATGGAACATTTTGGTGACAATATCATAATAACCGAGCTGAATGGGAAGCCAAATGTTGTAACTTTCAGACAAACAGCAGCAACTATTCTCCATGACTTTTACAAGGAACAGAAGAAAGAGGACCGCAATATTGAGAAAATACGAATGATAAACACAGTTGCCAAGCTTATCAAGAGTGACATAAAGGCAGTTGACTCTTGTAATGATGTATATCCAACCAGAGAACATATGTCATCAATAGAAGCAGCTGTGCAGTTCATTCCACAGTCACTACTGATGTTGTTGCAAGGTTTGTTCGTTGGCAAAAATACTGATCTGAAGGTAGCATCAATTGGACAAGCTATAATGGAAGCAACAAGACCAAGAGTCATTCTAACCCCCATTGCAATTTGGACTAGCAACTGAAATGCATCATCAGTTTTCATCACGGTTCATCGTAGATACTCTTCATAAACACGGCTTCAGTTGTTCCTATTCTGAAGTGCTGAAGTTCGAGAAAAGTGCCGCTCTTACACAAGGGGCAGATTTGCCTGAGCCTGGATCTGGAGAGTTCATTCAGCATGTTGGTGACAATGTTGATCACAATATAAGAACGCTTGATGGCTTTGGAACATTCCATGGAATGGGGATTATTTCCACTTTCACACCAGGAAAGCTGCTTAGTAAACCTGTACCTCGAGTATCAGTGACAACGGATGACATCATAAAAGTGGGAAGGATCGACATCAAAACTTAAAAATCTCACCACACAGGACGTAATCCATTGACATACAAACAAAGAACTGCAGGCAACGGAAGTGCACTAACCAACGTATCACATCGATCTTCTGTGGGAAGTGGCATTTGTCCTTCATCCTAAGAGGCCAGCATGGTCAGGTATGATGCAGATATCTCCCCGCTGCACCAGAGAAGTTGACCAAGATATTCAGGTGTAACTGCAAGACCGGGTGTAGCACCAGCAGATGCACCTGTAAGCGTATTCCCATTGACTATACATGGATGTGTGGGGTGTGTAAAGGTGCAAGTTGCGCTAATTCATCTCGGGTGGAGATAGATGACAGCAGTGATACTGATTGATATGTTACCTGAAAATTCATTAAGAACACTAACCACATTACCGATTAGCATTGAAAACCTGTGTTAAATGTATCTTATCATCTTGATTGGGTGTCAACATTTTAAGTACTAGTGCATGCCCGTACGTGCGTGGCCATATTTGCCAAGTGAGCAGCTCGTTCTTCATCCGTTTCTTCTGCACGACGCCTTGCCTCGCGTCCAGTGTTGTCTGCCAAGTGAGCAGCTCGTTCTTCATCCGTTTCAGCTGCACGATGCCTTGTCACGCGCGTAGCGTCGCGTGTCAAGCGAGCAGCTCGTTCTTCATCCGTTTCTTCTGCACGGCGCCTTGCCTCGCGTCCAGTGTTGTCTGCCAAGCGAGCAGTTCGTCCTTCATCCGTTTATTCTGCACGACACCTTTCCTCGCATTCAGTGTTGTCTGCCAAGCGAGCAGTTTGTTCTTCATCCGTTTCTTCTGCACGACGCCTTTCCTCGCGTTCAGTGTTGTCTGCCAAGCGAGCAGTTTGTTCTTCATCCGTTTCTTCTGCACGACGCCTTGCCTCGCGTTCAGTGTTGTCTGCCAAGCGAGCAGTTCGTTCTTCATCCGTTTCTTCTGCACGACACCTTGCCTCGCATTCAGTGTTGTCTGCCAAGTGAGCAGTTCGTTCTTCATCCGTTTCAGCTGCATGACACCTTGTCACGTGCATTGCGTCGCGTGTCAAGCGAGCAGCTCGTGCTTCGTTAGATTCCATTGCGCGTGCACGACGCGCAGCTTCGTTCCTTCGCTGTCGTAAACGACGACTGGATTGGGGCATTGTGTTTAAGAAAATCGAGAAAGAAATCGAGAAAGTACAGAAATCGAGAAAGAAAGAATACAGTAAGTCGATAAATCGAGAAAAAAAAAAATCGACAAAGAATACAGTAAGTCGTCACTATCCGGAAGTCCGGAAGTTAAGTCTTCACTGTCCGGAAGTTCGCATATCGCAGTTACGATTATTCGCAATTTAGTTTTAACAGCCAATTATTCAATTAGCGCCAACGTATTTTGCCTTTTCGCAATGTCATCGCAAGGAAAAACACAGAGATGAGAAGAGAAAAAAAGAAAGAAAGAAAAAAAATGTACGTGCAAAAGAGGGGGGGGGGGACATTTTTTCAAACAAAACCATAGGCCGTTCCTTCACTCTCATAAACGATTACTGGATTGGGGCATTGTGTTTATCTATTAAAGCACATAAGAAATCGAGAAATTATTAGAATACATTAAGTCATCACCATCCGGAAGTGGTGCGTGCCCGTACGAATGTTCACATGCATTCCATGAATTCTCGCTTGCATTGAAGTAACAACTGCTGTGATACTTACACACACAGAGTTAATTAAAATCAAAATTAAAATCAAGTTTACCCCCCTGTCTATGCTTGGCATGACATTCGCTGCCATTGACCATTGCCACTCCTACGCCACGGTAACTTAGGCACCGATCCCCATTGTAGCCGGCACGGCACGTGACGTAATCGTCAGCCGGCCGCACACTGGCCGACGCAGCAACGTGTCCTGTGATTGGTAACTAAATGGCGCATCGGCCACGCCGACGCAGCAACGTGTCCTGTCATTGGT
>NC_140967.1:10912289-10952289 GCF_056783735.1 Eptatretus burgeri
TTACAAAACTCAGCCAAACACCAACATCTTTTTCACTGCCGGCTTCCATATAAAAGCCACGCCATCAACCTGGCAAAAGGCCTGCCTGCATGCATGTTCGCACATGCAGCTACTTTTGCACCCCTCCAGTTGGCTCACTCCAAATATGATTCATACATATTACACCATGGGGAAGCAGTTTTAAATTCAAAACTAAACTGTCATTCCTTAACAGAGGGGGAGGGGTGGGGGAGCAGGGAGAGCGGTTAGCCCTAGGTCACATTTGCTCTACGGCGAGGATACGGCGGCCCTACGCCCTCTGAATTGACAGAAACGTGCGGCGGCCGCAGAGAAACTGAGGTGGCCTCAGGGAGGCCCTACGCCGTTTGGCTATATTTTACAGGCCGTAGGGGCGCCGTGGAATTATAGCGCGGAGTTAACTTTTTTTCATTTCTACGTTCGCCGTAGCAATTCGACAAGCCAAGCTATGACGTAAATGTGTTCCACGTCGACCGTACGTAGGGCGTACGGTGGGCTTGCGTTATTCGTGCGGCTGCCATAAGCTCTTCTCAATGAAAAATGAATTTTCCCAACCCCCAAAAAATTACGGCGGCCGCACTATTTCCACGGTCGCCGTACGGGGGCCTTGCGGTCTGTGTGACTACCTGCGGGCAATGCAGGGTCGATGCACGGTTCCCCTATGCCCGCCGTGCACCTACGAACGGCCTCCGTGGCAGTCTGCGTCGACCGTGCGCTACCGCTAGAGATCGGAGTATAGGTGTTTGCCTATACACAGTGGTTCCCCCAGAATCCGAATTTAATTCATTCCAGGAGGCTGTTCGGTTTGCAAAAAGTTCGGATTCCAAAATTATTTTCCCAATAACAAATATTGGAGTGAATTAATCCATTTGTGGACCCAAAGAAAACCCACTTTCAAGAAACTTTAAACTGAAATTCCCCATGTTCAAGATAAAATAATATGAGTAAATGACCTTCGGTGGCGGTGTATTGTATGAAAAGTGGTACAATCACCACATCCAAAGGTCCACACAGGCTCGTGCTCCGGCCTGGGTTCCGATCGCTCGCGCACTCTGCGAGCGCTGCCCCTAGGGCAGCTCATCAAACATGATGCCCGCAGAACCATAATCACTTTCATCAAACGCATCGGGCTGACGTAATCATGGATATTCCAAATTACAACCGGTTTTGCTGTGAAATTCAATCCTTGACCGACAATGCGTCACACCACGTGATCGGATTGCTTTTTTGTTGTTAATTAAAACACAAGATGATTAAAAAAAACAAAAAAACAGCACAAATCAAGGTGAAAACGACGAGGTAAGGCCTGTAACATTTGGCTCGGCGGCCGGAGGATCTACAAAATGTACGGGCACTAGCAATTATAAAGCGGCCGCAGTATTTCCACGGTCACACAATGTAGCAGTCACATGTTTTTATTTTTCGGGTAGCCGCACGGCGTGTTTATAAATTGTGGACACCGAAAACGTGGGGGTGCCGTACGGTCTTTGATTGGATGTCGCACGGTGACTTTAGGGCGTTCCTGCGGCGGCCATAGAATTTTCAAGGCAGACGCAAGGTGCCCGCAAGGCGACCACAGGGGGACCGCAAGGCGACCACAGGGGGGCCCTAAGCCGAACATGTGGCCAGACGGACGGTAACGAATGAGTTATTTATTTATTTTTTACCAGTTCTTTTGTTTCGGCATGTCGAATTTCTACGGCGAACGTAGAAATGAAAAAAGTTATAACTCCGCGTTACAATTCCACGGCGACCTTACGGTCTGTAAAATATAGCCATACGGCGTAGGGCCACCCAGAGGCCACCTCAGTTTTTCTGCGGCCGCCGTATCCTCGCCGTAGAGCAAATGTGACATGCCTAAAGTATCGATCGACACACGAGAGATGCTTTCACGAGGACTTCCACCGACGAACTGAATGAACAAAGCGTGAAGATGCGGCTTGAACAGGTGGGGAAGACATGTGAACAAACATGAACGCTACGTTGTGTTCGATTTTTTAAAATGTATAAGGTTTTTAGGGCAACATTTTCTCGAAAAAAATTGTTCGGATTCCAATTTGTTCAAACAACGGGGCGTTCGGATTCTGGGGCACCACAGTATATTATAGTTATAGTATATTCAGTTATATATACTGTTATATTTTTATTTCAGTAAAAAAAAAAGAACTGGAATATATACCCACTCGTTACCGTCCGTCTGGCCGCACGTTCGCCTTAGAGGCCCCCTGCGGTTGCCTTGAAAATTCTATGGCCGCTGCAGGAACGCCCTAAGGTTACCGTGCTACATCAAATCAAAGACAGAACGGCACCCCCACGTTTTCGGTCTCCACAATTTAAAAATGCGCCGAGCGGCTACCCGAAAAATAAAAACATATGTGACTGCTACATTGTGTGACCGTGGAAATACTGCGGCCACAGATTTTGGAGACCCCACGGCCGCCGTGGCAAATGTGACCTTGGCCTGAGGGGGGGAGAGGGATGAGGGAGGGAGAGATGTGAGGTGGTGAGGGAGGGAAAGGGGTGAGGGAGGGAGAGGGAGGGAGAGGGGTGAGGGGTGAGGGAGGGAGAGGGGTGAGGGGTGAGGGAGGGAGAGGGGTGAGGGGTGAGGGAGGGAGAGGGGTGAGGGGTGAGGGAGGGAGAGGGGTGAGGGAGGGAGAGGGGTGAGGGGTGAGGGAGAGGGGTGTGTGGTGAGGGAGAGGTGTTAGTGGTGAGAAAGAGGGGTGAGTGGAGAGGGAGAGGGGTGAGTGGTGAGGGAGAGGGGTGAGTGGTGAGGGAGAGGGGTGAGTGGTGGAGGGAGAGGGGTGAGTGGTGAGGGAGGGAGAGGGGTGAGGGGTGAGGGAGGGAGAGGGGTGAGGGGTGAGGGAGGGAGAGGGGTGAGGGGTGAGGGAGGGAGAGGGGTGAGGGGTGAGGGAGGGAGAGGGGTGAGGGGTGAGGGAGGGAGAGGGGTGAGGGGTGAGGGATGGAGAGGGGTGAGGGGTGAGGGAGGGCAGAGGGGGTGAGGGGTGAGGGAGGGCAGAGGGGTGAGGGGTGAGGGAGGGCAGAGGGGTGAGGGGTGAGAGAGGGCAGAGGGGTGAGGGGTGAGAGAGGGCAGAGGGGTGAGGGGTGAGAGAGGGCAGAGGGGTGAGGGGTGAGAGAGGGCAGAGGGGGTGAGGGGTGAGAGAGGGCAGAGGGGGTGAGAGAGGGCAGAGGGGGTGAGAGAGGGCAGAGGGGGTGAGAGAGGGCAGAGGGGTGAGAGAGGGCAGAGGGGGTGAGAGAGGGCAGAGGGGGTGAGAGAGGGCAGAGGGGTGAGAGAGGGCAGAGGGGGTGAGAGAGGGCAGAGGGGTGAGAGAGGGCAGAGGGGGTGAGAGAGGGCAGAGGGGGTGAGAGAGGGCAGAGGGGGTGAGAGAGGGCAGAGGGGTGAGAGAGGGCAGAGGGGGTGAGAGAGGGCAGAGGGGGTGAGAGAGGGCAGAGGGGGTGAGAGAGGGCAGAGGGGGTGAGAGAGGGCAGAGGGGGTGAGAGAGGGCAGAGGGGGTGAGAGAGGGCAGAGGGGGTGAGAGAGGGCAGAGGGGGTGAGAGAGGGCAGAGGGGGTGAGAGAGGGCAGAGGGGGTGAGAGAGAGGGCAGAGGGGGTGAGAGAGGGCAGAGGGGGTGAGAGAGGGCAGAGGGGGTGAGAGAGGGCAGAGGGGGTGAGAGAGGGCAGAGGGGGTGAGAGAGGGCAGAGGGGGTGAGAGAGGGCAGAGGGGGTGAGAGAGGGCAGAGGGGGTGAGAGAGGGCAGAGGGGTGAGAGAGAGGGCAGAGGGGGTGAGAGAGGGCAGAGGGGGTGAGAGAGGGCAGAGGGGGTGAGAGAGGGCAGAGGGGGTGAGAGAGGGCAGAGGGGGTGAGAGAGGGCAGAGGGGGTGAGAGAGGGCAGAGGGGGTGAGAGAGGGCAGAGGGGGTGAGAGAGGGCAGAGGGGGTGAGAGAGGGCAGAGGGGGTGAGAGAGGGCAGAGGGGTGAGAGAGGGCAGAGGGGGTGAGAGAGGGCAGAGGGGGTGAGAGAGGGCAGAGGGGGTGAGAGAGGGCAGAGGGGGTGAGAGAGGGCAGAGGGGGTGAGAGAGGGCAGAGGGGGTGAGAGAGGGCAGAGGGGGTGAGAGAGGGCAGAGGGGGTGAGAGAGGGCAGAGGGGGTGAGAGAGGGCAGAGGGGGTGAGAGAGGGCAGAGGGGGTGAGAGAGGGCAGAGGGGGTGAGAGAGGGCAGAGGGGGTGAGAGGAGGGAGAGATGGAGAAGAGTGAGAGAGGGATAGAGATGGGGAGAGAAGGGATGGGATTCCAGCAGGTGTGGCGTCCAGTTTAAATATAGAGAACAGTGAGAGAGGGATAGAGATGGGGGAGAGAGCAGAGGGGTGGGGGAGAGAGGGAGAGAGGAAAAGAAGAGAGAAGGGGAAGGGGGGATGGGATTCCAGCAGGTGTGACGTCCAGTTTAAAGAGATAGACAGAACATACATTGATGAATCACCCTGCCTGTGAAATGTCGGGATGACAGTTTATCGCCGAGTCAAGATTCAAACCCAGGCTGGACAGCTTTGAATAAGCTTGTGTAGTGCTCAGCTTTCCTGCCGTAATGTGGCGATTCATTGCTTTGTAAAAACTGAAAACAATTTTTCTCATTGTAATCCTCAAATTTATTTTGCCCTCTTAACTCCAGAAATGTCTCCACAGAGAACTGAGCCACCATATCACCATCGAAGCATAAAGAGCGCTCGTCAAGTGCCTTAACCACTCAAGCAAGCACTCCAACTAAATGGTTGAAGAAACTTTTAAAAACTAAAAGTTAAACTTTTTTACGTATCGATCTATTCTGAAGTGACAGATTGTGTAATGAAAGAAGATCATACAAAAAGGGGAAACATGGTGTAAAATAAACTTGTATATTTTCAGCAAGCGAATCACCCCCAAAGCACCGCATGGCCAAACACAGGCGAATGGACATTGAACTTTGTTCAAGTCGATCGATATATTCAGTGACAGTGCAAATATTGTATCACACTTGCCAATTGGCTAAGGCACTCAAGCAAGTGCTCCAATGAAACGGTTGATAAGGAACGGTTGGCTTAGCAAGTGATTAGCAATCGCCGATCAGTCAGAAACACACCATGCACCCAAAGACACCCAGAACGTCAAGCGATGTCTGAATAGGACAAATGAACACGTAATTTATTTAGTAGTCGGAGCTATGGCTGAAGTCAATAAAGAAGTTGAAATTTTGAAATCTGGCTGAGATTAAGAGATTCTAGAGCTTATAGCACGTGCAGAAATGAAATAAAGCCACGAATGCTGACGTTTCCAGGCATTGATAAGCATTGCAATGTATCCAGCGATTAGTCGGTATGATGATCAGGTTCAGTGATACGAGTGATACTGAACGATACGTATCATTCAGTGATACGAGTGAGGAAAGTGAAAAAAATAACTATCGTTAAGAAACTGCTGTGGCCTGTTCCAAGTCAAGACTTTGCTGAGCAGGCCAAAAACAATGATAAAATTAACACCCCAGTGAAAGACAGTGAGTTGACAAAGGATGAGCCTTGATAAAGGATAATTAAATAGGGCCATTAATTATATTCAAAAGGGGTGTTTAAATTAACTCAAACACCCAACTTTTATCTATGCACTACCTTGGAGTTCCCTTTATATGCATGGAAAGTTTGGGGCCGCTAGGTTAAATGGTTTTGGAGTTATGGAGGAGACCGACAGATGGACAGACACACACTGACATTTATTAGAAAAGATTGCGAACCGTGGTGCATGTCTGTGCGTTCATCTGTCTCCCGTTTCCGGTGGTCGCTTCTCGCACTGCGTTTTTAAAGCTCAACATTCGCTTTTGAGATGACGGGAGAACAGCCATGAATAATGTTGATGCCAAATTTTATTTCTTCAACCAGGATATTTTGCCCTTTCTAAACAAATTGAACCTCGACACAACTCGTCCAGGAACAATCTCTCCTATTATAGAAAGCATAATGTCTGCCAAATTGTAGTTGCAGAAGTTGAAAATGAGGGTGCATTTCTCCACTATCTATGACCATCTTGGTTTGTCAAATATTTTTCCTTTTGCCAGATAGTTGCCTCGAAACATCACCATCAGAGAGTGGATTTCAGCAAAGAGTTTCTGGAGCTCTTCAACCGGGTTTTGTTATACTTCTACAGAGGTTTGTTACATCTAGTTACTGATTCTGAGACATGGCGGGTTCACCACTTGGACCTTGAGGCCAAGATTAAACCACTGCAATTGAAGCATCGGACAGTTCCACCCCCAAACAAGTTCCACACCCGGTCCTCAGCCAAGAGGATTATGGCCAGCACTTTCAAGATTCCAAAGGGATGCTGCCGAATGATTACATGCCTCACCAAACTCCAATCACTGGTCAATATGATGCTGACTTTCTGGACTGGTTGCATTGTCATCCACAGAAGTTATCGGGGGATATTGATGCATCATGTTTTGCAGTTGTATGGCAATGTGCCAGTTCACAAGGCCAGAATTGCACAGGCCATCATTCTCCAGTGTAGATTCGAACAGTTGAATCATCCATCTATCCAACCAGACTCTGCTCTGAATGACTATTTCTTATTCCATCTGAAGTCTGAGCTGCATGGTAAATGGTTTCAAGAGGATGATTTATTGAAGTTCATCATTGGCGAGTGCTTAATGGAGCAGTCAGAACATTTCTATTATCAGGACATTACTAGTTTGAAGAGAAAATGGACTAAGTGGGTTGAGATGAAGGGTGATTGCATTGAGTAATGAAGTGGAAAACCTGTTGTTATCGCATTTCAAAATACCCGAGTAACAAACGATTTTGGACACCTCTCAGACGACCCCACCTTGACGACACAGAAAGTGTGAGAGTAAATTAGCAAAAACTCAGACTCATCCATTTCAACAAGCAGTAAGATACAAATGTAGTTGTATGTAAATCATGAGATAGAGTCGGCATGTTTGCCTAAATAAGTCACTGGCCTCTACTCGAAGGAAAAGGTGCATCTCCATTGAAGCCAAAACCATTAGGATTGAACTGTAGATTAATCAAATGATGTTCCAACCATGGACACGTCACAATTCACATCATTGTTTGGAGACAGACCATAAAACATTTGACAATATGACCTAATGATGTTTTGGACTCCGACCGGCTTTGTTTCTATTGTACATGGTATTGGAGGTAGAGTAATGTTCTGCAAACTATTCACAGCACAGTCTGGATCTCCTTGTCTTTCTGAAAGGCCAAGCTATATCCCGCAAAGATTCTTTGTTAACAAAAGCATTCTTTAGGTCTCGGTGTATCCTGACATACGATGGTATACTCAAAGGTGACAATGATCAACGGTTGTCAACTGGATCACGGCTAGTTTGCATGCTCCAAAGTCGCCACGATTCCGAAGCCATAGCTTCATTGAGCAGAGGTGAGATGAGTGCATTTGAAGATGAAGGATTATGCTGAAGCTGGACGACAGAGCCTGTTTGTTTTTTTGGCAATGCTGGCCCCTCCACTCCAGCTGTAAGGCAATCAATCCACGGATGTGTTTCTTGATAATTGGCCGTCATCAGCGCAAAGTGGTTTCAGAGGGCAATTTTTAGTTGCAGTCTGCAGTCATGTGGCTTTCCCGATGGGGTCTTGAGGTGCTGGTTCCGTGGCAGGGTCACCGATGACAGTTGTGCCAAGAAAGCAAATATCTACGGTGCTGTGCACTTGTTCCCCCAAATTTCTCCTCGATTTTCGCTTCCAAACTCACCGTTTGCTCAGGAGTGCATGTCGAGGACACACACAGAGTAAACCCCACTGTGGTCTTAATGTACTGGTAATTATTAGTTGGCTGAGAATTTGGAAGGAAGCTCTGCTCCACCAGGTGAAATAACCCAGCCATTTTGTGGTTTATAATTATAGTATTGCTATTTTGAAACACATAAAGCATGATTCATCAATGCGTGTGCATCCCTTGGATGGACGTTGCATTTGTTGGTTGCCAAATTACAAATTCCTGTCCTTCCCAGCAGAAGACCATCAGCGGCACAGCCGCACCCCCAGTCAATGATGCTACCCCGCAGCCTTGTGCTGCACATGAACAAGGAGGAAGAACAGTTTACACAATGTTTGAATCCTGGAGGAGTTTGCAAATATGTTACATTTAGGGAAAGACGTTATAGGGTATATCATTGTACAGTTACCTGAATACAAGTGCATTACAGTAGTAGCCAATGGAATAAACGGCATGTGAGATTTGAACCTGGAATCCACAGGTGAAAAGAAACTTCCAGCACATTCTTGTATTTCATTCCGAGAACGTTTTGAACACTCATCGTCGGTACAAATTCTTCCATGAGCAATAGACTAAAAAAATACATAATTTGATTGTTCAAATACTCAGTAATTTATAAAATGTTTAATGACCTTGACGGGGTTTTAAATATCTTCACACATATCAAAAATTTTTTTTTTGAGAATTAAAAGATTATTTAATTATTTACTCAAGCCTGGTGTTGGCTTCGTGATTAGGGTGGCTGGCTTGGGGTCTTAGGGTCCGGAGTTAAAGCCCCATTATCCACTGAATTAACACCAGGGGGTTGACTCAGCCCGTCATCCTTCCGAGGTCGGCAAAATGAGTACCAGTGCACTGGTCCCGGTGTATGCCCCGGTTAGAATAGGTGTACCATAGCCCTGTGTGTCGTAAGAGGCGACCAGGGTTGGCGTCAGGAAGGGCATCCGGTCATAAAACATGGAGCCCACAAAAAGCTAACCCCTGCTCAGCAGGGAAAAATGGCTGTAAAAAGGCTTATATATTTATTTATTTATCTAATTACTTATCTTGATGTTCATGAGCAGTTACGCTGACGACAGCAGTCATTTTTATGAATCAATGTGTACCGTAAGAAGGAAGCAGCTGAGTCTTCGTCACATACATGGATGATACACAAACGTTTCAAAAACATTCTGAAATTGCGAGAAAATTCCAGCCTGTAAAATAATCCGAAAAGGAATTTCCCAGAAGTGTGATGCAATCCTCCGCATGTATGATTCCCCAACCCGAGAAGTTGGTCTGCTGTGGATGTCAGTTCCGAGGCAGTCAAATGATCGGAGTCAAACCAACAAGATCAATGTGTGATGCGATGGCTGCACACATTCTTCCCATTCTTCTATAAGCATGAAGAGGTGCAGGAAGCTCAATTTGGACCATTCCTGATGGAAACACCTGGTGAAGCCAAACATACACTTCTGATTGAGGTTTCTCAAATACATAGTCCATCAACCATACATCTCAACAACAGGCTGACATATTTTCACAATTCATTGTATTATGCATTTTAAAGTCTTTTGGCTGTCAATCAAATAATTCAAAAATATTTCATTTGTATCCACAGCCGACAGTGCGGCCATCTTGCCGTGCTTTCTCGCCATTGGGATGCACGGCAGTGGCGCAGTCTCTCGGGCCCGTACAGCCCATCACCACTTGCCAGCCTGCACGACGGCCCCTGGCCCCAGAACTGCCTGCTGCGCCCCAGTGGAAGCGCAAATCTGACACCGGAAAATTAGCAATCAGTGCTGAGCAAACAGGGCCGCACTGAGCGGGATGGGCTCGGTGGGCGAAAAAGCAAACGTCCTCCACCGTCCTGGAAATGCCACGGTAGGCTCATGAATATGCATGTGCAGGCAAAACAAACTGCAGCCCAAATGAACGGCCGCTCATCCTCGGCCCTGAGCTGGCAGTGGACTACAGGGAGGCCCCAAAGGACGATGACATTGCCATCGGTATAAAGGTCTCCTCGGTCTCATTCCGGCTGCGTTCGTTGTTTCGGGTCCTTTTGTGGAGAGTCAACAACAGGCTCTTCAATTCTCTACCAATCCGTGTGGCTGCTTTACTTGCCCAGTTCCTCCGCATTTATTATTCCCAGAGTTCTGCATGGAGAACTTTTCTTCCTGATCTCCTCCTGTGATGTTTTGAACTCTATGGTGTCTTGAGGTTGAAAAACCACATCATCTGATGCAAAGTGGCTGCACTCTGAACACGAGGCTGATCTTTGAATAACAGTGATAAATGAAAAAGGATTCCAAAAATTCTGTGATGATGCCACCAATATTTTGACCAGTGGAGTAGCATCTCAATTCTTTTTCAATGAAGGTGTTTATTGAAAAGCAATAATAACTAAAAACTTGTTTTGAATTCTAATTTTTTTGTCAATTTTTTTTCCTTTCCTTTTCCTTTCCTTAATTTAGTTTTTCCTTAACAAATTAAGCCAATGGTTTCACAAAAAATATAAACCTCGATCATATAACCAGAACTGTCTTTCCTGCAAAGGTCACCAGATCATGCAGCTCAGATCTAGGGTTTGCAACCGAAATCTCCAAAGTATACAATTCAGGAACAATTTGGGGGTCTTCAACACGGCTGCTACTTACCAATTAGTGAATTTGTTTACCTAGTTAAGTGTTAGTCAATAAAAACGGAAGATGATTTTCAGCCCTTTATTGGCAGCGAACCCCACTAAGTGCTCAACCCACCATTTCCCACTTACACACAATGAAAAGTGATGCCTTTTTAAAATTATCATCAATTAATGATACCAACATGTGCAACAGTGGAGCTTGATTTTATTATTATTATTCTTCATTTAAAAGAATAATGAGAAATGATTTCTAATGAACAGATGAAACTATCCAGCATATGAAACGATCATTGAATTCGGTTTGCTATTCAAGTCCTGGACTGAGTCTTGCCACCCGCAGCATGGATGGTGGTCTAGAATCAGAGCTTTTGATGTCTCCACTGTGTGGGGGTCAGTCCTGCGCATGTCTCTCCAGGATTAAGAAGCTTGCCTCTTTTAACCATGGCGAGAGCTGCTTTCTAAAAGTCCCAGAGCCACTGCGTGCCATACGCTGTGCATTAGCGGCTCACAATTAAAACCCTCACACCACCAAATAGTGCGAGCGGCTCATGTGCATAGAAACACTGCTTTTGCAAACGCACAAACACACAAGTGCACAGACAGGTGTGTGGACTCGCACACGAACATATACACATCCGTATGTATGTACATACACTCAAATACATGTGGGCATACACACACACACACACACAAACATACGTGGGCATGCAAGTAAACACAAACACAGATTGGCATGCACATACCTGCAAGGATACATACAGACAAAGAAACAAAACCATGTGGTTGCAAATACATGTGCACGCACAAACACACCAATTGTTAAACAAGACAAGGGAAAGAAAGTGTCAGATAATGAATCTGTGCACCCCCTCCGGCTATAAATGAAAATGAAAGGATCATTTCCTCAAGTTGGTCGGCATACAGGTGAGTACTTTGTCAAGGGGTGATGAAACCACAGAATGACACCGAGGTAATCCATCCATTGGGACCATACTCTGTGCAGAGCGTTGGTGCTGCCTAAGCAGTCACCTTGGCTATTGGGCACAATCCTGGACGGGTCACCACTCCGACACAGGATACTAGCAAGCTGGTACTCATTTTTGCCGACCTCGGAAGGATGACAGGCAGAGTCAACCCCACCTGGTATTAATTCAACAGCAGAGTGAGATTTGAACTCAGGACCCTAGGATCACAAGCCCACCACCCCAACCATTAAGCCAACACCAGGCATTACAGAGGTAGTGAGTGCACAGAAACTGCCATTTTCTAAACACACACACACACACACACACACACACACACACACACACACACACACACACACCTCTGTTCTCCCAAACTATCCACAGGTATATTGAAAAAACATTTTGGGGATCTATGATATCATGACTGATTACTTTTATCAGGAACGAGAAAATGTAGTTTCCAGCTTATTCACACACGCTGTAATCAAATGAATCTTTGTGTTTTTGCAAATGTGAAAAGCAAACGGCACACTGCCATCAAAACACTGTGACTGGATCAGCACCATTCATTTACCTATCAAGAAGCTAGCTGATGTTACACTCAAAGGTTCGAATGGGAATTCGAAACATTTTCCGGAAACTATAAATTGTGCACCAAAACAACTTGAGCTTCACTTTGACACAAAAAAGTTGTCTACTTTTGCTTTATTTTTCTTGTTTCTTCAGGCACAATGGCTGGAGGGTCATTGGTCTTCTTCTCCACATCGAATAATCAAACTGCCAAATGGCCAGGGAGCTGTGAGGTCTATGTGAAGTGTAGTTACACCCGAGGCCTGGCCAGGCGTGTCAAGCAGAGGTGCAGAGAAAAAAGGGATAGCGGGAGAATGTGTCCCATTCTGAGCTCATTTCCCTCCTCCATTTCAATAACAATGGAGGGAAGACTCCTATTTTTCTGGATACCTTTTCTGTCTCTCTGCTTCGGCTCTGCCGCCACTGTCACTTATCGGCTGCAAGACAAATTGTAGAAGTCATTTAATGCCACTGGAATTAGCTGGCCCTTTTGTTGGCATCATGCTTATGAAAGGAGAAGCCTGCCCTCAATGGCCTTTGCCTGCCCAGGGGTTAGGAAAGCCGAGAAGGCCACCACGGTTTGCCTGGCTGCCCCCCTGGCAGCCTGGGCAACCGAGGCCGGTCAGGCAGGGCGTCCGTATAAACATAGAATGACCAGGAAAGAAACTGAGGTCCAATGGGAATTTGATGTGGAATGAGCAAACCCCAAGCGGGCTCGCAGGCCTTTGACGCTCAATGGAGACAAACACACACACAAAGGGTGACAGGGTGGCCAACAATGACAGGAGACGCCCTCGCAACTTGGGTCTCCCACCCCCCTGCTTTTCCCGAACTGTGTACACAACTTGCTTTTGGAATGCACGGTCGGTGTATTTGCACATGTTCAAACCCCGCACTCTCTGTGTGTGGCATCGGTTGCAGACAACACGCCTCCCGATTTTTCTTTCAATTAAACCTTGAAAACATCGACATGATAAGTGATCTACGCTTACAATCTCCATACTTAAACACATCGGTTCATTTTTTGTGCCTTCATTCATCACTAAACTCAATTTATCCATGCAGGTGGTATTTGTGTGTTAGTGTTTTTTCAATAAAAAGCAGAAAGCTGTGCTTTGGCGTTTACAATATTTTCTGTTTACAAATACTCAGCCGCAGAGGAGCAGACGGTTCAGCTCTGAGGCTCCTTGAGCACTTAATCCCATATAAGTTATTTCGAAAGTCTGAGCTGATTGTCCAATTCCATCAGAAATGCATTTTCCTTCACAGTTGCGACCAAACTGGTGCGGCTTTCAGCAATCTAAGATGGTTGTAAGCTGGGATCTCATTAAGTGGCGATGCAGCGCAAATTTTTAATGAATATTGCCTCTGTCGTGAAATAATGCATGGAAGATTTACCTTAATAAATATACAAGAGCTTTTCCTGATTATGCGAAATAAAATTTAAATAGCTCTCTGTTTTTGAACAAAATATTGGTGTATGCACGACAGTGCATGACTTTTAGAACCGCAGGGGCATGTGCGACCTGGCCCAGGATCAGCGAGCAGTCAATGGTCAATTACCGGGCATAGGAAAGGCCGCACTTTTCTTTCTGTCCTTCGTAGTCTAAATTGACTTCTGATGGTGGGGGTTAAGGAAATGCCCCCAAATAAACTATTACAAGCATTTTTTTTTAATGAAAGATAACCTATTACTACAAGGAGAGGAAGCAAGACCTCGACCTTTAATGTAACAGTCCCTGCTGTTGTAGAATCATAAAAATGGTAATACTAGAAAACTAATAATCAATTTACTTCGAACAAATATTTGTGTCCATTTTTTCCAGGATTGAAGAAGCAGCAGCGGGAATGGAAGCTCAATGCAGCGGTTCCAACAGTATAATCAGACTACTCACAAATACAACCCGTCGGTTCACTGACAGGAATACTAGGGAGGGGAGAGGAAAGAGAGGAAAGAGAGGAAAGAGAGGGAGAAAAGAGAGGAAAGAGAGGGAGAAAAGAGAGGAAAGAGAGAGAGAAAAGAGAGGAAAGAGAGAGAGAAAAGAGAGGAAAGAGAGAGAGAAAAGAGAGGAAAGAGAGAGAGAAAAGAGAGGAAAGAGAGAGAGAAAAGAGAGGAAAGAGAGAGAGAAAAGAGAGGAAAGAGAGAGAGAAAAGAGAGGAAAGAGAGAGAGAAAAGAGAGGAGAGAGAGAGAGAAAAGAGAGGAAAGAGAGAGAAAAAAGAGAGGAAAGAGAGAGAGAAAAGAGAGAAAAGAGAGGAAGAGAGAGAAAAGAGAGGAAAGAGAGAGAGAAAAGAGAGGAAAGAGAGAGAGAAAAGAGAGGAAAGAGAGAGAGAAAAGAGAGGAAAGAGAGAGAGAAAAGAGAGGAAAGAGAGAGAGAAAAGAGAGGAAAGAGAGAGAGAAAAGAGAGGAAAGAGAGAGAGAAAAGAGAGGAAAGAGAGAGAGAAAAGAGAGGAAAGAGAGAGAGAAAAGAGAGGAAAGAGAGAGAGAAAAGAGAGGAAAGAGAGAGAGAAAAGAGAGGAAAGAGAGAGAGAAAAGAGAGGAAAGAGAGAGAGAAAAGAGAGGAAAGAGAGAGAGAAAAGAGAGGAAAGAGAGAGAGAAAAGAGAGGAAAGAGAGAGAGAAAAGAGAGGAAAGAGAGAGAGAAAAGAGAGGAAAGAGAGAGAGAAAAGAGAGGAAAGAGAGAGAGAAAAGAGAGGAAAGAGAGAGAGAAAAGAGAGGAAAGAGAGAGAGGAAAGACAGGAAAGAGAGAGAGAAAAGAGAGGAAAGAGAGAGAGAAAAGAGAGGAGAGAGAGAGAGAGAGAAAAGAGAGGAAAGAGAGAGAGGAAAGAGAGGAAAGAGAGAGAGGAAAGAGAGGAAAGAGAGAGAGGAAAGAGAGGAAAGAGAGAGAGGAAAGAGAGGAAAGAGAGAGAGGAAAGAGAGGAAAGAGAGAGAGGAAAGAGAGGAAAGAGAGAGAGGAAAGAGAGGAAAGAGAGAGAGATGGGGAGGGAGGGGGAGAGAGAGAGAGAGATGGGGAGGGAGAGGGAGAGTCGGAGGGGGGGCGGGATTCTGGCAGATGCGACACTGAGCTGAACACCCATCCGAGAGACAGCACTCACACTGATGAATCACCCTGCCTGTGAAACACCGGGATGACAGTTTATCGCCAAGTAGGGATATGAACCCAGGTGAGACAGCTGAGAGTGAGAATGCTTACTTCTCGGCTATCCTGCCATTATCTCGCAATTCATTGCTTTATAAAAACTGAATCGATACAAGTAGCACTTCCGACTGCTAAAAAAATTAAAAACGAAAAGGGCACTTGGTGGAGCACCTACCTCCACCAGGTAATGCCTCACCCAAGAGAACATATCAGGCTCAATACATTTTTGAAATACCATGCTGTGCAGTGGAGGAGGGGGTTGGGAGGAGAATAGCGTGAGAATGGAAGGGAAGGGAAAGCAGCGTGAGGGGAGGGGAAGGTAGAAGTGTGGGGTGAGGGCTGCGAGGAGGGGAGGGCTGTCCGGGGGAGGGGCATGGGGGATGGGGGAGGGAGGCAGTGCAAGAGAAGGGGAACCCCACATGGAGAGGGAATGGGAAGGAAAAGTGGGGGAATGGCATGGGAAAGCAGTTTGAGGAGAGGAAATTACAAGGAAATTATGCGCATGAGGAGGCAATTCGGCCCATCATGCCTGCGCCACACCAATACCAGATTTAATCAATCCGTTGATACCCCTTCCCTTCATGTGCAGCCTTTTAGCTGCTACACTGGTACTCATTTCACCGACCTCAGAAGGATAACAGGCAGAGTCAACCCCCTGGTGTTAATTCATTGGCACCGGGGCTTGAACTCAAAACTCAAGGATCCCAAGCCACCACCCGAACCGCTAAGCCAACATCAGTCGAGGGAAAGGGGAAGGCAGCGTACCAGAGCAATAAAACGTTAAAACGTTTCAACATTAAAATGCTAAAACATTAAAACGCTAAAACAGCAGCATTTTTTTTTCTCACCGCCATGATCTCGACAAAACCGTCTGTAGCATTTCAAAAACCAAAACTAATAGTATCTATTTGGAAATGGCTGAACTGCATGCAGCCCCACACCACCACACCCCAACCTCCTTACGGTGCAGGCTAAACGTGCACACTCACCGGCGATGATGTACTCAAACCATTCACTCGCACACATGCACGGATTTCTCCACACCCGCACTGCACGGTGACACGTCCGAAGTAGCTTCCACGACACAGCACGTCCGCTCCTGATGGTGGTCGCATAATCTCCTCCACAGCACCACACACCACAGGCCACAGGCCACAGTTCGAGTTCAGATCGCGCGCACACGTAACCAAGAACAGGCATGCGCGCACACCACAGGGAAAAATTTGTTCCCATTTCTACCACGTCCATCGCTTGCAGAATCTGCCGACTATTAATATATTGGTAGAACGATGATCATATATTTATATTAATATTTTGTAACGCAAGCAAATCGCCCAAAACGGAAAAAGAAAACTGTGTATGTAATTGCTGGAAACAAGGACCCCCTGTGGACTGTGCCGTCATGTATTACAAAATCAGGTTATGAAGCACGGCAATTCACTCAATAAAGTAACACATTCCATCATCTTTTCTTCGCTCAATATCGTCGTCCGAACAGTGGAAAATGTTAAATTTAATGCTTTACTTAAATAAATACACTAAGATATAAAAATTGTGCTAAAAAATCGAGGCATGTTTGAATGGGCCAAACAAAATGGCGAATTGGGACCTCCATCAAGTGTGAGCGAGGTATCTGAGGGTGTCCAATGATGCGCCTGATAAAGGATGTAATTAAATAAAGATGTTTATCTATCTATAATTCCAGCAATCTGTCTGTGTCTGTGTCTGTGTCTGTGTCTGTGTCTGTGTCTGTGTCTGTGTCTGTGTCTGTGTCTGTGTCTGTGTCCGCGTCTGTGTCTCAACAACCACTGGTCCGATCTAATTGAAACTTGCCAGATATATTGCTGGGGACCTGAGGATGTGCCTTTTCAAGGTTTGATATTAATCGGACAAGTGCTTCCTAAGTTATGGCCATTTATTTACCAAACCAATGACAAGACACGTTGTTGCGTGGGCGTGGCCGATGGGGAAGGGAAGTTCAGCCGTGTTCCCCATTACGGGTTACAACGTACAGGCTTCCGGATAATGATGACTTTGTGTATTCTAATAATTTCTCGATTTGTTATGCGCATTTATAGATAAACACAATGCCCCAAGTTATGATGGTTTTCATATTAGACGGTGCATAAATTTCGGTAACATTTGAGTGCTGGTATGCTCCAAACCAGGAAGTAAAAATTTTTCTCTCTCTGTTCTTCTCTTTTTGTTTTTCCTTGCGATGACATTGCGAAAAGGCAAAATACGTTGGGCTAATTGAATATTTGGGCATTAAATCTAAATTGCGAATAATCGTAACTGCGAATAATATGAGAACTTCCGGGCCACGCACGTACGGGCACGCGAGAGTGAAGAAACGGCCTGTGTGGTTGTTGTTTGTTGCGCGCAGTTTGAATATTTATTTATTTATTTATTTTTTACGGGCACGTACTAGTATATATAAAAAGGACAGTCTCAATGTGGGTCCCAGTTTCCCAGTTTCCCAGTTTCCCAGTTTCCCAGTTTCCCAGTTTCCCAGTTTCCCAGTTTCCCTCCTTCCGTACGTCTGTCCAGCCGTGTGACAACATCTCTATTTTTAACGTACTGGTGGAATGTACCTTTCGACCCTTTAAACTGTTGAGACCCCTTAGACCTTCAAAGCCCCTCTAAGACCCTGAGGATTCTTAAGACACAAAAGACCCCAAAGAACCAAAATGTCCCAAAGATGCAAAACACCCCCGTGACCTCGGAAACCCCCCAAAACCCCCAAATACTCAAAAGACCCCAAAGACCCCTGAGACCTCGGAGACCCCCCAAGACATCTGAAGACCCAAGAGGCGCAAAAGACCCCAAAGTCTGAAAACACCCAAAAGTCCCAAAAGACCCTAAAGACCCCTGAAGATCCAAAAGACCCTGAAGACCCCAAAGACTACAAACACCCTCAAGACCCCCAAAGACCCCCAACCCCCCAATCACCCCCATGACCCTGAAGACCCTCAAGATCCCGACAACACCCAAGATCCCGATGACCCCCCAAGACCCTGAAAACCCAGAAGACCCTCAAGATCCCGACAACACCCAATACCCTGATGATCCCCCAAGACCCTGATGACCCCCAAGACCCTCCAAGACCCTGAAGACCCAGAAGACTCCCAAAAACCCGACAACACCCAAGACCCTGACGATCCCCCAAGATCCTGATGACCCCTAAGACACCAATGACCACCAAGACTCCAAAGACACAGACAACACCCCAAAGACACAGACAACACCCCCAAGACCCCAAAGACCTCCAAGACCTTGAAGACCCAGAAGACACTCAAGATCCCGACAACACTGAAGACCCTGATGACCCCCAAGACCCCAAAGACCCTAAAGACCCCAATGACCCACAAGACCCTGATGACCCCCAAGACCCAGACAACACCCCAAGACCCTGATGACCCCCATGACCCCAAAGACCCAGCCAACACCCCAAGTTCCCAATGATCTCCATTTCTGGGTCTTCAGGGTCTTGGAGAATCTCCAAGACCCTGAAGACCCAGAAGACCCCCAAAATCCCAACACCCAAGACCCCAATGACCCCCAAAGACCATCAAGACCCCGATGACCCCAAAGACCCGAAAGACTACAAACACCCTCAAGACCCCAAAGATCTCCAAGACCCTGAAGACCAAGAAGACCCCCAAGATCCTGGCAACACCCAAGACCCCGAAGACCCTCAAGACCTCAAAGACACCGATGACCCCCCAAGACCCTGAAGACACCCAAGACCCCAAACATCCCCAAGACCCCGAAGACCCCCAAGACCTCGATGACCCCAAGACTCCCAAAGTCCCCCAAGACCTCAATGACCCCGAAGACCCAGAAGACCCCAAGTACCCAAAAGACTCCAAAGGCCGAGAAGAACCAAAAGTCCCTGAGGACTCAAAAGTCACTGAAGACCTAAAGAAGCTGAAGACCCAAAAGTCCCTGAAGACCCAGAACACTCTGAAGACCCAAAAGAGCCCAAAGACACAAAATGACCCAGAAGCTGCAAAAGACACTGAGGAGCCAAAAGTACACAAGGACCCAAAAGCCATTGAAGACCCAAAAAGACCCTGAGGACCAAAAAAACCCTGAAGATCTAAAATACCTCAAAGACACAAAAAGACTGAGAAGATGCAAAAGACCCTGAGGACACAAAAGTCAATGAGGACTCAAAAGTCACCAAAAGACCCTGAAGATCCCAAAATACCAGAGGGAAGAGAGGAAGAGAGAGAGAGAGAGAGGAAGAGAGAGAGAGAGAGAGAGAGAGAGAGAGAGAGAGAGAGAGAGAGAGAGAGAGAGAGAGAGAGAGAGAGAGAGAGAGAGAGAGAGAGAGAGAGAGAGAGAGAGAGAGGAAGAGAGAGAGAGAGAGAGGAAGAGAGAGAGAGAGAGAGAGAGAGAGAGAGAGAGAGAGAGAGAGAGAGAGAGAGAGAGAGAGAGAGAGAGAGAGAGGAAGAGAGAGGAAGAGAGAGAGGAAGAGAGAGAGGAGAGAGAGAGAGGAAGAGAGAGAGGAAGAGAGAGAGAGAGAGAGAGAGAGAGAGAGAGAGAGAGAGGAAGAGAGAGAGGAAGAGAGAGAGGAAGAGAGAGAGGAAGAGAGAGAGAGAGAGAGAGAGAGAGGAAGAGAGAGAGACAGAGAGACAGAGAGAGAGAGAGAGGAAGAGAGAGAGGAAGAGAGAGAGGAAGAGAGAGAGGAAGAGAGAGAGGAAGAGAGAGAGGAAGAGAGAGAGAGAGAGAGAGAGAGAGAGAGAGAGAGAGAGAGAGAGAGAGAGAGGAAGAGAGAGAGAGAGAGAGAGAGAGAGAGAGAGGAAGAGAGAGAGAGAGAGAGAGAGAGGAAGAGAGAGAGGAAGAGAGAGAGAGGAAGAGGAAGAGAGAGAGAGGAAGAGAGAGAGAGAGAGGAAGAGAGAGAGAGAGAGAGGAAGAGGAAGAGGAAGAGGAAGAGGAAGAGGAAGAGGAAGAGGAAGAGGAAGAGGAAGAGGAAGAGGAAGAGGAAGAGGAAGAGGAAGAGGAAGAGGAAGAGGAAGAGGAAGAGGAAGAGGAAGAGGAAGAGGAAGAGGAAGAGGAAGAGGAAGAGGAAGAGGAAGAGGAAGAGGAAGAGTAAGAGGAAGAGAAAGAGGAAGAGGAAGAGGAAGAGGAAGAGGAAGAGGAAGAGGAAGAGGAAGAGGAAGAGGAAGAGGAAGAGGAAGAGAGAGAGAGAGAGAGAGAGAGAGAGAGAGAGAGAGAGAGAGAGAGAGAGAGAGAGAGAGAGAGAGAGAGAGAGAGAGAGAGAGAGAGAGAGAGAGAGAGAGAGAGAGAGAGATGAGGAAGGCTCACTTGGTGAAAGTAAATAGGTAAATACACCATTTTAAGAATCTTTGACTTCTTAAAATTTTCAGATTTCACTCTAGATTTTGACACTTAATTAGTACACATGCACTGAACCTCAAATCTGAAGACAGATTCTGATTATATACTTTAAATAGTCCATGTGAGCACATGGTGGTTCGAAGGCAAGGCATTTTTGAGCGGGCCGAAACAAAATGGTGGCTGAAGACCACTGTGAGAACAGCTGGCTGACCAAGGGTAAGCCTGCTTTTCTTTTTCATGATGTCCACCTTGTTAATTTTATTCAAAAATTGTGTTTAAATTTCCCCAAGTAACCAGTTTTCATCCACACACTCACTTGGGTTTGCCTTAGTATGTATGCAAAGTTTCACGCCACGAAGTTTCATGGTTTTGGAGATATGGAGGAGTCACACTGACACACACAAAAATTAACACACGCACGCACATTTATTTATATAAATATGATTGGGGAGGTTGGAATTACACTTCGTTGAGAAATAGTGGCATCCAACACAACAAGGTAACTCGATTCACTCTGTGAGTACAGGAAGAAATAAATGAGAGCAGATCCAGTCTCAGGCTATGTTTCACCTGCTTCCCATCGAGCTTACTCTGGTCTGTTGGTGCTAATGTGTATCTTACTGATTGTTTGAGATGCAATCCTACTTTCAGCTCTGACATTCACAAGATGTCTACAGGATCATCCTCCATCACATGAAAAACATACTTTGTTCTCCTCATTTTCCCTTTATAAGGGGTGAGGTCCAATGGCACCAAGCTTCTGCCCTGCCTTGACCACGATACTCCTCCACTTCCATCTATCCTCAGCCAACTCTCTCCACTCTTCGACCACCCCAACCATACTGATATCCATCCTCACACAGTCCTCCCATATCAACCATTGTCTATCTCTTGTCCTCTGACCTTGCTCCCTCAGTCTATCCACTCTCTTTGCCATTCTCTCTTCCCCCATCCACACCAAGTGTCCAGCCCACTTCAGATAGCATTTCAACAATCTCCCTGGCAGGCTCATCTGCACACCAATCTCCTTTCTCAGTTCACCAACCCTCCTTATATCCACCCCCTTCACTCCAGCAATCCTCCTGACCCAGTTGTTCTCACAAACTTGCAGCCTCTGTACTACTGTCTCTCTGTCAGTGCCACCGTTTCCAGACCATAAAGGTAGGCCGGTGTTACACAAGACATCAGAACATTCCCTTTCAATTTCCTTGATATATTTATATCTACCATTACTCCCCCCATCCTCATCTATGCATTCACACACACACACACACCTGAATCCTCCTCCACACCTCTGCCATGGATTTACCATCCACTTTCCCCCCCCCCAGATACTGCAACCTATTTCCATGTCTGATCTCCCTCCCCTCTCTCCTGATATTCATTCATTTTCTCTGCTGCCCAACCCACATCACCTCAGTTTTCTCCACACTCATTTTCAGGCCATGCTTCCAAAATGCCTCCTTGTACTTCCTGCATCTCTGACCCAATCTCCACCACAACAGCCAGATTGTCCGCATACAACATCCTCCCCATACTCTCCCTCATGTTTACCTTCCTGCTTTCCAGCTCCATCACCATGCCAAACATGAGTGAGCTGAGAGCGCTCAGCTGCCTCAATCTGATGTTCACACTGAACTCCTCAGACACCCCCAGACCAAACAAAACAAAAAAATACCATGACTTACTTAATATCACTTTTGGAGATTTTGGGCTTTCCGCCTTGACCGCTTCAAATCTCAACAATACCAGTTTTGCATGCATCAGTTTTGCATGCCCACAACAGTATCAGTTTTGCATGCCAACAGCAGTACCAGTTTTGCATGTCCCACAACAGTATCAGTTTTGCAAATCCTGCAACAGTACCAGTTTTGCATGTCCCACAACAGTACCAGTTTTGCATGCCCACAGCAGTACCAGTTTTGCATGCCCACAGCAGTACCAGTTTTGCATGCCCACAACAGTACCAGTTTTGCATGCCCACAACAGTTCCAGTTTTGCATGTCCCACAACAGTATCAGTTTTGCATGTCCCACAACAGTATCAGTTTTGCATATCCTACAACAGTACCAGTTTTGCATGTCCACAACAGCACCAGTTTTGCATATCCTACAACAGTATCAGTTTTGCATGCCCACAGCAGTACCAGTTTTACATGTCCCACAACAATATCAGTTTTGCATTTCCTACAACAGTACCAGTTTTGCATTTCCTACAACAGTACCAGTTTTGCATGTCCCACAACAGTACCAGTTTTGCATATCTGACAACAGCACCTGTTTTGCATATCTGACAACAGTACAGTTTTGCATATCCGATGACAGTACCAGTTTTGCATGTCCCTCAACAGTACCAGTTTTGAATGCCCCACAGCAATACCAGTTTTGAATGTCCCACAGCAGTACCAGTTTTGAATGTCCCACAACAGTACCAGTTTTGAATGTCCCACAACAGTACCAGTTTTGCATGTCCCACAGCAGTACCAGTTTTGCATATCTGACAACAGTACCAGTTTTGCATGTCCCACAACAGTACCAGTTTTGAATGTCCCACAACAACAGTACCAGTTTAGCATATCCGATGACAGTACTAGTTTTGTATGTCCCACAACAGTACCAGTTTTGAATGTCCCACAACAGTACCAGTTTTGCATGTCCCACAACAACAGTACCAGTTTTGCATATATGACAACAGTACAGTTTTGCATATCCGATGACAGTACCAGTTTTGCATATCTGACAACAGTACCAGTTTTGCAGATCTGACAACAGCACAGTTTTGCATGACCTACTGCAGTACCAGCTTTGCATGTCCCACAACAGTACCAGTTTTGCATGTCCCACAACAGTACCAGCTTTGCATGCCCACAGCAGTACCAGTTTTGCATGTCCCACAACAGTACCAGTTTTGCATATCCCACAGCAGTACCAGCTTTGCATGTCCCACAACAGTACCAGTTTTGCATGTCCCACAACAGTACCAGTTTTTCATTCCCACAGCAGTACCAGTTTTGCATGTCCCACAACAGTACCAGTTTTGCATGCCCACAGCAGTACCAGTTTTGCATGTCCCACAACAGTACCAGTTTTGCATGCCCACAGCAGTACCAGTTTTGCATGTCCCACAACAGTACCAGTTTTGCATGCCTACAGCAGTACCAGTTTTGCATGTCCCACAACAGTACCAGTTTTGCATGCCTACAGCAGTACCAGTTTTGCATATTCCACAAAAGCACCAGTTTTACATATCTTCCTGAGTCTTGCATACAGCTCCTCCTGAAACATGAAGTCGGGCTGTAATAAGTTACATGTTGTCACCTTAATTAGCTGAGACTTTGATTTCTCTTCATATAATGAGCTCCAGTTAGGGGATAATCAACCTGCACCATATTTTCTGGTCCTTATATGATAGCAGTTCACTCTTTATGATTTTTCTTTGCAGTGGTATCTCCATGAATTCCACACGACCATCACCTCATTTATCTCTCTCATGTTTTTCTCCATTTTCTCACCTTTCCACTCCACATGCTGCATCACTCACAGTACCTCTCATCGCTGAGATGTAATGAACAGTTTGAGATAAGGTAAGTAGTTGAGAGAAGTGCAAAACAGACCTATTGCAAACCCAATGCTCTTCATGTTCTATGTAGTCAGTCAACTCTTCACTGCAGCCTTCAATTTCTCAACCTTGCCCCTTCCTTTATGCCCTTCCCCTTTCCTTTCTCCATTTGCAATGTGCCTGGCAGCTACTGCCCACACCAAGCCTGTTCACAAAGGTCTGTTGACAGTGGTGGGGTGATTGCTGCGAGCTACGCAGTCCAACAAAGGCAGCAATGCACCCACTAGGCCTGGCCTGCATGTTGAGATGGCCTTCTAAAGGTCAGAGGCAGAGAGGGGGTTATCATACCGCTGGACCTCCCGCCTTCAGAATCGCAATCAATTATCTACGGCCAGATAGCTCAACGTTGGTCTCCAGTTTCAAGAGAAGGAAGCAAGGCCGCAATTGTGACCACGTGGGAGAGTATAAAAATCCTCAATCCAATTGACATTTAATGTGCAGTGCTTAAATAGCAAGATGATAAAATAATTTAGTCACTCGATCGATAGACAGGATTGCAGACTCTCGTTAAAATGAATGGCCAACAAGAAGACTATCATAATTGAAATATTGACAAAAATAACCCATACATTATTATTTATTTATTAATCCATCCATTTATCTGTCGAACTCTTTTTATTGTTTTGGGTAGAGACTTCCTAAAAACAAGATTGTACTGTATATAGTACCTTGGAATTCCATGAAGCTAGACCAGACTCAAACTGACCAAAGAAGAGAAATTTAGGGGGAAAAGTACACTTAAAATGGATGAAGGGAGTTAAAAGTAAAGAGACAGTCACTTATTATAGCTGTATCGACGAGTTGTTGAGCACAGACATGGATTGTTTCTTAATCTTTTCTCGCTACACCTGTCACCTTTCACTTCACCTGCTTTAGTGTTTAGCTATAAACAAAACCCTATTGTTTCCCCTCCTGCCACCGCTCCCCACCCTTGTCTCCAAACAATGCTTCAGTGCATGTATCATCACTCGTGTTAAAAGTGAAGGGGAGAGAAAAACGCACAATTTGATTAACTTTCTCAAAAGCACACTCATGGAAAAATAATTACAACTTTTAACTTCGCTCTGCAGAAACCTTTTTATCCCACCGAGCTTGCGGTGGCAGAACAAGACCGAGCGTGTGTAAATATGTGTGGCAAGTAAACACCAAGAAATATCGGCGTGACAAAAGTTAGTGAAATATTTATCAAAGGATTTGGAAGCTGGCTCATTTTATTTTTTCTGCACCAAAATGCCCTTTTCAATCGGCACAAACAGAGCGGACATTCATAATGGAGCAGGCGCCATTAAATCTGTTTGACTTGGGCCTAAGTGTGTTTGAGTGTGCAGCTAAATGCAAATTTGATAAAAGGCAAAGAATAAATTTACATATCGGTTTGGTTCACATTGACTGAGTAAACATTTTGTTTATCTCCTGTGTAATTTGGCCTCCCAGGTAGAACGAGTGGAAGAAAATCCCGGTCGTGGCACTTTCTCGATCATCGCCATGTCTCCCTGTGTGCATACTTGAGGGACAGGTTGTCAGGTGGTTGACCTTCTCGAGCATTAATATCGGGTTTTTTGTCGTCCATCGCCAGTCATCGATCTGGAAAGCACGTTCTTGCTTCAGAGTTTCATCCGGTGGCGAGTTGGACAGGAAATGAATAGCCAAATCACTGCAAAACTGAAGCTAAAATTCCCCACAAACTCCAACTCAGTTGTGTAACCAAGGAGAGTGGGGGTTCCCAATTGTGAAAAACCCACTCCCCTAGAAGGAGAATAATTCCAGGCTCTCTCACAAGTTTTGGAATGAAAAGGAAATAAAGGCACCAATTTAATCAATGCCCGAGTCTGTCTGCTCTTTAATGTTTGGTTTTTTGTGTGCAATTTGCTGGTTGGCTGTGCCTTTATTTCTCAACAATAGATATTCCCAAGTGCTTTAACAGAATACCACATTTATTTATTTGTTTAGTTCATTTTTTTTATGTTGAAGGCTTCAGTCACGTACTAAATAGTCCTCATCGAGGCCGAGCCTCAAATTTAAGAACTGCATTGATAGAAAAGTAAGGAAAGAGAGAATAGTATAAGAGTTTTTGAGAAAGTAAAAAAATCTGCTTTTTGAAAAGGGGAAGGTCGTAAGTGTTTGGGAAGACATGAGAAGGTAAAGAGTACCAGAGTTTGGCAGTGGAGAGGAAGAAACAAACATCGTAACGGCCCAAACTTGAATTGCCAATAGACACACACAATAATCATGTGATGTAGTGGCTTGTCAAGTATTCCCTGGTCTCGCTAATGGTGGAGGTACACAAACAGCAAGTTCTTGCAAGCAAAAACCGAAGTAATATCTGTAGAAAAGAGAAAGAGAGCCTACTTTGTGATGCCATTTGAGCGGGTCAAGTTTTGAGGTCACATTGGTAGAGTTGACAAGTCGAATAACTTTGGATTCAATTCTGTCCAGTAAGTATGTAGAGCTAGAACCTCCCCAGATGTGAGGGCAGTGCTCAATACAAAGACGAATCAATCCTTCATATAGTTGGAGCAACTGTTCAGAGGAGAAGAATCTTCGACATCTGAATAGGACTTCTAATTTCTTTGAGGCAGAATTAGCTATTTGTATCATGTGTGGATTCCAGGATAAAGTTGATGTTAGAGCGATACCTCGTAGGTTTATTGAATCCCATGGTGTAATTGTCGAGCTTCCAAAGGAGATTGGAGAGTTTAGATGAGTTTTAGAGAGAGATGGGGAAAAATGAGATTTTTGAAGCATTAAACTTAACTTGATTACATTTGCCCCACTGGGAGACCTTGTCCAAATCTGAATTTAAAGAGGTGGCTGTGATGAAACGAGATGTAGATCGAGTGAGGGAAGATGGGGCAGATGGGAAAGACATGGAGGAACGTAATGTTGAGTCATCAGCATACGAGTGCATTTGGTTATTTGTGGAAGAAAGAAGGTCATTGATAAAAAGAAGGAAGAGTGTTGGAGACAGGACGGAACCTTGAGGGACACTGCTGTTGATAGGGAAGGGGGGGGGAGATGTTGAACTATCAACAATTACAGAGATAGAGTGGTGGGAGAGAAAGCTCGATATGACAGAGCAGAGTGAAGGAGGAAAGTCGAAAGAGGGAAGTTTGGATATCAGACCCTGATGCCAAACTCTGCCAAAGGCTTTTGAGATATCAAGGCCGATAATAAAGGATTCCCCAAAGTCTCTCAAAAAAAGAGGCCCAGACATTCGTCATGTAAGAAAGGATGTCACCTGTAGATCTTGCCTTGCGAAAGCCGTATTGGTGGTTAGATAACACTGTGAGATTCAAGATGCTTGATAAAATGGGAATTGACAAAACATTCAAAGACTTTTGAAACAGTCGAAGTCAGAGCAATATGACGGTAGTTAGAAGGGTTTGAACGATCACCCTTCTTTAAAATAGGCTGTACTAAGGCATGTTTCCAGGGAAGAGGAAAAGTTTGGGTTTTTAAACAAAAATGAAGCAAACGACCAAGCACAGGTGCAAGTTCTGAAGCACATTCCTTCAAGACACGGGGAGGAATGCCATCTTGCCATATGCCTTGCTTATGTCCAGAGAGAGAGGAGTATTTTTTTTGATTGCATGAATGGAGATTAGAGGGATGGACATAGGATTGGTGAGGGGAGCATCAGAAGGAGATGGAATGTTAGAGTCATCTAGAGTGGAGTTAGAGGAAAAAAAGAGAACAAAAAAGAGTTGCTTTATCGGTCGGAGATACAGCGATAGTATCATTGGAACGGAAAAGCGAAGGAAAGGAAGAGAGACAGAAGTTGTTGGAGATACTTTTAGCGAAGGACCAGAAAGAACTTATAGTGGAAGAAGATGAGAGGTTGTCACATTTCTTTTGAATGAAGGAATGCTTCGCCTCACGAATAACATGTTTGCAATGACTTCTGGCAGATATGCAAGCTGAATGCGAGTCGGAGGAAGAAGAGTTTTTCCATGTCTGATATGTGGCATCCCTTGCACGAATGGCTGCAGAACAGGAATTATTGAACCATGAATTGGTTGGAGAGATACACTTGAAAGAGAATGGGATATAAGCCTCCATTCCTGCAACAATAACCTCAGCTATACATTCAGCAGAGACAGAGGCATCACCCGAGGCGAGGCAGTAGTCTTTCCAGGGAAAGTCAGAAAAGAAGTTTTGTTATTAAAATCAGCATATTTAAAATCAGCATGACGTTATTCGTCAGTATTATTAAAATGCCAATATTGGCATTTCGTTGGAGCAGTTGGATGAGAAGAAGTGGTGGTAAGTAAAGTGATGTTCACAAGATTATGGTCAGAACAACCAATTGGAGGTGAAATTGCATTGTTGTAATGCAACGGATTGGAAGTGTAGAATAAATCCAAAGTATTGGTGGTGTGGTCATGACGATCTGGGATATGGGTAGGGTGGGTGATAATTTGTTTCAAATCATTAAGAATGGAAAATTTAAGAGCTTCAACCGCCCCCCCTCCCCCCAGCATCCGTGTGCGAAGATTTCACCAACTCCCTGTGGTGTACATTGAAGTCTCCGAGATAGAGAAATTCTGCTTGAGGGTGTTCGGATCTCATGGCCTCATGGCAAGAGTTAAGATAGTCAAAGAAAGCTAAAAAGTTTGTAGAATTGGGAGAGCAGTAAGTGAAACAGAGAAAGATAGTGATGGTCGGGAGACAAATCTTATGCCAGATGACATCAAAGTTTGGAGATTTGAGGTCCAAAAGGCATACAGCAGGCGTGTTAATGTTGGAGTAGACACAGACTCCTCCTTTGAAGCGGAATCGTGAGTGAAGATTGGAGTTCGAAATGTTATAACAATTAACAATAACATCTTGTGATAATTGGGTCTCTGATAGAAGCAAGATATCCAGAGAGGAGCTTGCTAGAAGATGGTCAACAGTGGAAAGATTCGAAGAAAGACCACGAATGTTGGTGAAATTAATTGAAAAAGAGTAACATTGGTTCAAAAGACTTGGTCTTGGGAGGGACCAATACTACTAATGCCTGAGCCCCCCCCCCTCGTTGGCACAGAGACAGGCATGTCACCGGAGATTCTTCACACCCCATAATGCTGGGAACTACGTAGATGCCATTAACTTTTTGGACTTTATCAAATATATATTTAATTGCAGGCTGTCCGAGGGAAATGAGAGGAAAGAGAAATAAAAAAGAGAGAATGTAAAATGAGGAGTGAAAATGAGTGAGTAAGAAAAATGTATGATGAAAAGTGTATGATGTTTGTTTGTAAAAAAGAGAGATTAAAGCGAGCCCGGTTGCAATAGTTTGAGTGAGACAGAAAGTAAGACCAGCAATCCTGACACGGAGAGCGTAAGATAGTTCCTGGCACCACTTTCATACTCCTAAGTCAGAACGGTAGTACCACCCTGAGCGGCTGCTGTCTACAACCTACGACCAAAAGCATATATAGAGTATAGAGTGTATATAGAGTGTAGACTGTATGTATAAAGTACACTGTACATATATAGAGTATAGAGCTTATATATATATATATATATATATATATATATATATATATATATATATATATATATATATATATATATATATATATATATATATTGTTACGGTTGTGGAAATTCACAGACACCATTCAGGTTCCCCGAAGATCAGTTATGTCGATAAGTGTGTGTTCCAGGTTAGATTTCCCCACCGATGTATAACGGGAATTATTTGTGTGCTGGGCTGTGAACCTTTGAGGTGGTGTTATTCTTTTCTGTCTTTTATGTTAAACAATCATCTCCTCACCATCTTCTCCACAAACCGTCATCATCTCCTCACCATCTTCTCCACAAACCACCATCATCTCCTCACCATCTTCTCCACAACCACTATCATCTCCTCACCATCTTCTCCACAACCGCCATCATCTCCTCACCATCTTCTCCACAACCGCCATCATCTCCTCACCATCTTCTCCATAACCACCATCATCTCCTCACCATCTTCTCCACAACTGCCATCATCTCCTCACCATCTTCTCCACAAACCGCCATCATCTCCTCACCATCTTCTCCACAACCACCATCATCTCCTCACCATCTTCTCCACAACTGCCATCATCTTCTCACCATCTTCTCCACAACCGCCATCATCTCCTCGCCATCTTCTCCACAACCACCATCATCTCCTCGCCATCTTCTCCACAACCGCCATCATCTCCTCACAATCTTCTCCACAACCGCCATCATCTCCTCACCATCTTCACCACAACCGCGTGAAGCCGATGATTCCTAACACAGTCGCGTTTGACGGCAAGATCGGATCAAAACGGTGAAAGGGGCGGAGCCAGCCGGAGGTGAATGGTCGAAGGTGAAAGAGCAAGCACCCCCCCCCCCCCGAACCCGATAAAAAGCCGTGCTGAAATGCCGAGAAGCCAGTTGAGTTTGGAGCCTGGAGTCCAGTTGAGCGGTTGAAGAGACGCCGAGTTGTCGACAAAGAACGGACGAGTTGGAGAAGAGCGCTGGGAGAGAGCGTTCAAGTTCACGCTGCGCTGGTGTGGTGGAGTCAGGAAGAGAGCTTGGAGAAGAGCGCTGGGAGAGAGCGTTCAAGTTTGCGCTGCGCTGATGTAGCGGAGTCAGGAAGAGAGCTGGAGAGTTCGGAGGTTGGAGTGCGGGCAGACACATCGAGGGTCGCCCAGCGAGTCACCAAGAGGGTGGCAGGTAGCCCGCTCGGTCTTTTGGAGCCCCTTCGGTCATCCCGGCTCCGAGCAATTATAAAGGCTTAGGAGTCCGGTTCTTCCTTTCTTTCTTGGGGTTTGCATGAAAGTCTGTGGCACCTTGTCCATAAGTAACAAACTGATTAAGTGCATGTACATAATAAATAGACATCGGCTGAAGGTTTTTGCTCGTGTCTTTTCCCCCATTCCCCCCCCCACCCCCCATTCATTGCATTGCTTGCATGCCTGTGTGGAAATAAATGTCCCCATTTTTGAATGTCACCTGCTTGTTGCGTCCCTTCCTCCATTGTTTGCCATAATTGCGTTCGGAATAATTAGCTGGCTGATTATAAGCCGATAAAACGGACATCCGGTCCAACGGGGCATGGCGATATAAAACCGCTCGACAATCGCAAATGGAACGAGCTGGTTAAGCGGCTCGTTTTTGTGCAGGCTCCGTTGAGGTATAAACTCCCGGCATTTCTGTCTGCGTGAATAATTAGTTACATCAACAATTCGGCGATTGACCCTGAAGTGCGTGGACAGAAGAGTTGGCTGTTTTATGGTGTGGTGGAAAACACCAGTAGCTGGGTTTCGGCTTTGATCCAAAAGCTGCGACGAGATTGCTCGTTAGGTGGGCGCAATTGAGCTAAAGGTGGTCGCCCGCACTCTGGACGGGCGAAAATCCACAACAATATATATATATATATATATATATATATATATATATATATATATATATATATATATATATATATATATATATATATATATATATATATATATATATATATATATATAGAGTATACTGTACATAGAGAATAGACAATATATACACTATAGACAGTTGTACACTATAGACACTATAGATATATATAAAACCTGGTGTTGGCGTAGTGGTTAGGGTAGCAGCTTGGGATCCAAAAGGTCCTGAGTTCAAGCCCCGTTGGCCGCTTGAATTAATACACACCAGGAGGTTGACTCAGCCTGTCATCCTTCTGAGGTCGGAAAAGTGAGTACCAGTGTACTGGGCCCGGTGTATGCCCCGGTTAAAATAGGTGTACCATATCCCTGTGTCGTAAGAGGCGACCAGGGTTGCGTCAGGAAGGGCATCCGGCGTAAAAACGTGTGCCAAATCACGATGCGGATCATACGGATAATCCGCTGTGGCGACCCCTAATGGGAGCAGCCGAAAGAAGAAGATATATATATATATATATATATATATATATATATATATATATATATATATATATATATATATATATATATATTGTCCATAAGGTCTCTTTACAATTTAAAATTTTTATTACAAAGGCAATTGATGGGATGTTTACCTTGATCTTTTGACTGAATATGTGGCACCACAGCTGGATGACCTTCAACCAACCATCATTTTCCAGCAAGATGGTGCACCACCACATTGGGAACTGCATGTTCGTGAGTTCCGAAATCAAACATTTCCAGAATGGTGGATTGGAAGAGATGGCCCAATTCCCTGGCCACCTCGTTCCCCAGATATCACTCCCCTGGACTTCTTTCTATGGGGTTATGTTAAAGACAAGCCGGTAGGCGACATGGCTGCTCGCTCTAGATGGAAAGCTGGCCGATGCGACGAGCCGATATTCATGTACATGCTATCAATCAATTTAGCACAATAAATATGATTATCACAGCCCTCTTAGTTTGCGCCCAGAAACCCGCCTTGTGAAATTTCAGGCATGTTTCCAAAGAGACTCCAGCAAATGGCAGCCCTGGTAATTCCATTTATCTATTCGCTAAAGATTTTATTTTTTTATATGATGCTGTAAGACATTCTCCTTGCGCACAAAAAAACCAGGTCCCTCAGAGGTCCAGTTTCGGAGGTATTGATTTTTTTTGTACAGTCCACAATAAGTGTACGATGTACGATAAAGTATTTTAGCTGTTGCTAAGCAACGGAAGTGTGCATAGCAACCATTCATTTTTGTGTACATGCAAGCCACATTGTACACATTTCACCCAAGTTTCATCAAAATCAGTGTCTTTCTCTTCGAGATATTCGCAATTAACCGTTTTTGAAATGTTCGACATGTACTCGCCCAAAACCTATCTCCTCCTACAAATATTTTTTTTAGGGCTGCAAATTGGCATGAAGGGAGAGAGATAGATTGCACACAGAACTCTGAGCTTCGATTTTTCGATTTATTTGTTTTTGATTTTTTAAAGATTTTTTGACCACTTTAAAGGGCCGTTGCTATGCCTTTGCTAGGGCCCGAGGTCCCATATTCGAAAGCACACGATTCCCAGAAATATTGGTCATACCTACCAAATTTCATTGGAATCGGTTGAGTGGTTTAGCCCCAAGGCTCGACCAAAGTTTCGCGCACAGACAGACAGATGGAAATGTCCAGAATAAAGGTGCTCTAAGAGCAGCCAATATATATGTGGAGAACAGAGTGTATATATAATTATATATACTAGTACGTGCCCATTAAAAAAAAATTAATAAATGAATATTCAAACTGCGAGCAACAAACAACAACCACACAGGCCGTTTCTTCGCTCTCGCGTGCCCGTACGTGCGTGGCCCGGAAGTTCGCATATTATTCGCAGTTACGATTATTTGCAATTTAGTTGTAATACCCAATTATTCAATTAGCGCCAACGTATTTTACCTTTTCGCAATGTCGTGGCAAGGAAAAACAAAAAGAGAAGAGAGGAGAGAAAAATTTTTTACTTCCTGGTTCAGAATACCAGCACTCTGATGTTACCGAAATTTATGCACCGTCTAATATGAAAACGATCATAACTTGGGGCATTGTGTTTATCTATAAATGCGCATAAGAAATGGAGAAATTATTATAATACACGAAGTCATCACTATCCGGAAGTCCGTACGTTGTAACCCGTAATGGGGAACGCGGCTGAGCTTCCCTTCCCCATCGGCCACGCCACAATGTATCTTGTCATTGGTTTGGTAAATAAATGGCCATAACTTGGGAAGCACTTGTCCAATTAATATCAAACCTTGAAAAGGCACATCCTCAGGTCCCCAGCGATATATCTGGCAAGTTTCAATTAGATCGGACCAGTGGTTGTCGAGAAACAGCGGTCAAAGACACACACACACACACACACACACACACACACACACACACACACACACACACACACCTGGAATATATATATATATATATATATATATATATATATATATATATATATATATATATATATATAGTATGGACTGTATATATAAAGTGTAGACTGTATATATATATATAGAGAATAGACTGTATATGTAGAGCATAGACTTTATATATGGAGTGTAGACTGTATATATATATATATATATATATATATATATATATATATATATATATATATATATATATATATATATATATATATATATATATATATATATATATATATAGTGTAGACTGTATATATAGAGAATAGACTGTATATATGGAGAATAGACTGTATATGTAGAGCATAGACTGCATAAATAGAGTATTGACAGTACAGTATATATATATATATATATATATATATATATATATATATATATATATATATATAGGATCGACTGTATAAATGGAGTATAGAGTGCATATTTAGAGCGAAGACTGTATATATATATATATATATATATATATATATATATATATATATATATATATATAATATATAATATATATATAAACATATATATAGAGTGAAGACTGATATATATATATATATATATATATATATATATATATATATATATATATATATATATATATATATATATATATATATATATATATATACATACATACACATATACACACCTGGTGTTGGCGCAGTGGTTAGGGCAGCGGTTTGGGATCCAAAAGGTCCTGAGTTCAAGCCCTGTTGGGCCACTGAATTAATACACCAGGGGGTTGACTCAGCCTGTCATCCTTCCGAGGTCGGCAAAATGATTACCAGTGTACTGGGCCGGTGCATACCCCGGTTAAAATAGGTGTACCATATCCCTGTGTCGTAAGAGGCGACCAGGGTTGTGTCAGGAAGGGCATCCGGCGTAAAACATGTGCCAAATCACAATGCGGATCATACGGATGATCCGCTGTGGCGACCCCTCACGGGAGCAGCCGAAAGAAGAAGAAGATATATATATATATATATATATATATATATATATATATATATATATATATATATATATATATATATTGTTGTGGTTTCCACCCGTTTGGCATGCGGGCGACCACTTTTAGCTAATTGCGGCCGCGCGCCCACCGGACGGGCAACCCAGAGTCGTAGCTTTCCGGATAAACGCCGAAATCCAGCTACGGGTGTGCTTTTAAGCACACCACAACCTTGTCAATACTCTACCCGCGCTACAGGTTCCGATCGCCGAATGGTCGATTTACCTAATTATTCGCATGGGCAGAGTACCGAGAGATTGTACCTCAACGGGACCTGCTTGGAAACGAGCCGCTTAAGCAGCTCGCTCCGTTTGCAATTACCGAGCGGTGTATTATCGCGAAGCCCCGTTGGACCCAATTAGCTTATCGGTATTAAAAACCAGCTATTTATTCCAAATGCAATAACGGCAACTCAATGGAGGAAGGGACGCAATGAGCAGGTGAATATTCAAACAAGGACATTTATTTATAAGACTTGCACGCATGCAGTCAAGGCGATGAATCGGGGTAGGGACAGGACACGAGCAAAAAGACCCTACAGCCGTTGTCTATTTATTATGTACACAATCACTGAGTCAGTTCTACTTATAGGACAAGGCGCCACAACTTTCATGCAAAGAAAACCCCAGGAAAGGAAAGGGTAGAACAGACCCGTCGGTCTTTAATGTTTCTGCGGAGCTGTGGAGACCGCAGGAGCTCCGCGAGACCGCATAGGTTACCTGCCACCCTCGTGGTGACTCGCTGGACGACCCTCGATGTCTCGCCGTCAACACAGCAGCTGGTGTGATGGTGACTCAGTTGGTCCGGGCCTTGCCGTGCAGCCTGGTCGATCGGGCCTATCCGATGACGCCTCAGAGGAACGAACGGGCCTTGCTCTTTAAAGAATTGATGTTCTTTTAAGAGCCCGCCCGCTCCTCAGCGTTGCTCGGACCGTCTCGGGGCCGGCTGGCGACTTCTCTCCGGCTGCCTCCACCGACCAACAGCCCTCCACTGGACTCGAACCTTGGCGCTCTCCAGGCTCCGCTGCGCTCCGCCGGCCAACAGCCCTCCACTGGACTCAAAGCTTGGCGCTCTCCACCGGACTCCAAGCTCCACTGCACTCGACTCCGAACCCTGACAGACTGCCGGCATGGCGTTCCACCGCGCCCTTTTATGGGATACGGGGATGCGTTTGGTCTTCCACCTTCGACCTCTCACCCCCGCTGGCTCCGCCCCTTTTGGCGTTTTGATCCGATCTGGCCGTCAAATGCGGAGAGAGCGGACGTGGTAGAGATCATTAGCTCCCGCCCCAACGAGGGAGTCCCCGCGTCTGTCGGCGGAGATGCCGTTCATTGAGGACGCTGTTTCTGGCAACAAGATGGCGGCGTTTGTGGAGATGAAGGTGAGGAGATGATGTTTGTTTGTTGATGTTGTGAGGGGATGTTGGCGGTTGTGGCGATGCTGGTGAGGAGATGATGTTGGTTGTGGCGACGGTGGTAAGATGTTCTTGGTTGTGGCGACGGTGGTGAGGAGATGTTTGTTTGCCAAAATAAAGATAGCAAAAGAATAATACTACCTCAAAGATCACAGCCCGGTTCACGAATAAATCCGGTTAGACATCGGTGGGGAAATCTATCTGGACACACACTTATCGACATAACTGATCTTTGGGGAACCTGAATGGTGTTCTGTGAATTTCCACAACCGTAACAATATATTATATAAGATATAATCTGTAAATATGAGAGACAGAGAGAGAGGACTGTATATATGGAGTATAGACTGTGTGTATGTATGTATGTATATATATAGGCAAACCATCAAGTATAACCATTGCCAAGAAACTGCTACGGTACGGAAACTGCTACGGAAATGCTCTATAACAGAGTATGGCACATTAGAATCGGAAAAAAAAAAAAATATATATATATATATATATATATATATATATATATATATATATATATATATATATCTTCTTCTTCTTCCTTCGGCTGCTCCCGTTAGGGGTCGCCACAGCGGATCATCCATATGATCCGCATAGTGATTTGGCACATGTTTTACGTCGGATGCCCTTCCTGACGCAACCCTGGTCGCCTCTTACGACACAGGGATATGGTACACCTATTTTAACCGGGGTATACACCGGCCCAGTATACTGGTACTCATTTCGCTGACCTCGGAAGGATGACAGGCTGAGTCAACCCCCTGGTGTATTAATTCAGTGGCCCAACGGGGCTTGAACTCAGGACCTGTTGGATCGCAAGCCACTGCCCTAACCACTGCGCCAACACCAGGCTCATATATATATGGACATAAACAGTTTGATATATAATGAAGTCCCTATTTTAGAGATAGAAATGCTCTGTTGTTATTGTTGGTGGAGCATTCATTTGTTTTGTTTAAAAGGTGTTTATTGTCATTAATACTATTTTTTCTTTACTTTCAGATTCATCCATTATGGTTGTGAGATTAACTGTGACTCAGAGTGTGCACAGTATGAGGTTTGGCAATCTTTAATTGCAGTTCAAAGATGGTGGCAGCAAGAAATAGTAAGACGTCACTTTGGATCCTAAAACAATTAAAAGTGTCCAGAAAGCTTAAAACAACTGGTTCAGGCAAGGACGTAAGAAGACCAGAAAGATATACCGCAGTGAGATCAGCGAGAAACATTGACCATGCTAAGGAAAGTGTATGCAAATTTGGATGTGTATGTGAGAGAAATGATAATAATTTGGCAAACCCGCTAATTTGGACGAATAAAAAAGTTATATCTGCAATGTCTTTGCTGATTTGCCAGAGGAGTTTCTTAGGAGTTCTGTGGAAAATGTTGTCGAATGATTGCAAAAAAAAAAGTGCTGAGAATGCAGGAGCTTGTGTTGAAATTTCATCAAAACTTTAAGACAGCCGATTGTGTATGTGTCGCCATTTTTCTCAAAGATGGCTGAACGGTTCTTGGTTAAACTTTCAGAGGTGCATCAGTGAGTGCTGGGGAGTGTTTGAGGCCAAAATAATAATAATAATTGAACATTTGAAAAAAAATGTGTTTTTTTGGATTTCTTTTTTTAATTGTTCCATCATGCCAAAGCATTTGCAGTGATGTGAAAGGTAATATTAAATGATCCCCGACCCCATTCCTTAGTGAGTGTTGTGAAATGTTTTAGGCCCCCACAAAAAAATAAAAAAAACAAGACAAATTGATTTCTTCAAAATGCCAACAGGGTTAGATCAGCACCAGGCAACACTGGGAACTCCTGCTCATGTTCACATAAATGGGAGAGGCAAATATATATATATATATATGCAAAAATATATATATATCCCATATACATATCCATCCATCCATTAGGACCATACTCTGTGCAGAGCGTTGGTGCCACCGAAGCAGTCTCCTTGGCTATTGGGAACAATCCTGGACGGGTCACCACTCTGACACAGTATACCAGCATGCTGGCACTCATTTTGCTGACCTCGGAAGGATGACAGGCAGAGTCAACCCCACCTGGTGTTAATTCAACAACTGAGCAGGATTTGAACTCAGGACCCTAGGATCCCAAGCCCACTACCTTAACCATTAAGCCAACACCAGGCATATATATATATATATATATATATATATATATATATATGTATATGTATATGTATATATATATATATGTATATATATATATATGTATATATATATATATATATATATATATATATATATATATATATATATATATATATATATATATATTGTTGTGGTTACCAGATTCGCAAACCACCATTCAGGTCCCTTAGGTGAGGTATCTCGGTAAGTGCATGTGTAGTTAGGCCCAAACCCGTTGTCTAGTGGGAATACATGTCATTTATACGTGCTGCGACTCTTCAGGATAGCCGTTTTTCTTTTACTATCTTTATTTTGGACCAACCGCCATGATTACCATCACAACCACAACATCAACCACCAACCACAACCACCGCTTCACCACAACCGCCACGACCTTCCCGTCACACCTCGCAACCGTAGCATCGCCACCGTTCTTGCCCCGCTGTGGGTACCGGTGTTGGACTCATGCAGAACGCGCGTCGAACAGCGTGTACAAAATCACGGATTTTGTGCTTCAAAAACGGATCAAAAACGACACACGCCCACTTTTTGCCGTCCAATCGGTGAGCGAGGGGCGAATTGGCCCCGCCTCCAGGGCGATCGATATATGCAAATTTGTGGATCAAAAAGCCTTCACGCCCACTTTTTCTCGGGCCAATGGGGAGCGAGGTGAAAGGTCAAAGGGAGGGGGTCAAAGGCGAAGTTACGGGGGGATAAAAGGACGGTGTTCGTCAGTCAGTCAGTCAGTCAGTCAGTCAGTCAGTCAGTCAGTCAGTCAGTCAGTCAGTCAGTCAGTCAGTGAGAACGAGAACGAGAACGAGAACGAGAACGAGAACGAGTCACAAAAGGAGAACGAGAACGAGAACGAGACGGAGTCGGAACGGAGGGGACGAGTGTGGAAGTCTGGAGCCCGAGGCCTGCAGTGGCTGGAGAAGCTGAAGAGAGTCGGACGACGGGGTGCTCGCGTCGGTGCCGGGAGCTGCACGCCCGAGGGAGGCCGGCAGCGCGACCTGGCCGAGGTGGAGACGCACACCAGGGATAATAAAGATCCTCTATACCCCGAGCATCAGCAACCCCCTCCTGTTTCCCCCCGCGCTGAGATAGTGCGACCAAGGGGGCCCCGTTCCCACCCCCTACCAGACACCGTCCACGAGGCCCGCGGGTTGCGGGGCCATCGCCGCTCCGCGTCTCATCACCAGACGGGTAGGCCCGACCCGGTCTCGGCCTCAGGCCCGCCTCATTCTTGAGGTATTTCTTTTCCTTGGTTTTGGGTATGTGTTGTCGGCGCCGTCTGTGAAGTAGAATTGTATAAGTGTTGCCGTGTGCTCGGTAGTCGGTATTAGCTCTGCACTGTGTTTTCACTTTTATGTTTGCTTTTTGTGTAAATGGAATTGTGTTTTCTTTTTTTGTGTGCATTTGGTGGAATTGTATTTGTGTGCTTCCCGTGTGCCGCGAATAAATGTGCTTTATTGTTGAACTGTTCTCCCGCTTCGCTTCGTCTTTTCCCCCATTGAACCCTCATCTTGCTTCA
>NC_140967.1:10954789-10959789 GCF_056783735.1 Eptatretus burgeri
GATTTTGCAGGTTTTCCCACTTACAAAGCACGTAGAGGTCTGTAATTTTTTTTATCATAGGTACACTTCAACTGTGAAAGATGGAATCTAAAACAAAAATCCTGAAAATCACATTGTATGATTTTTAAATAATTATTTTGCATTTTATTGCATGAAATAAGTATTTGATCACCTACCAACCAGTAAGAATTCCGGCTCTCACAGACCTGTTAGTTTTGTCTTTAAGAAGCCCTCCCATTCTCCACTCATTCCCTGTATTAACTGCACCTGTTTGAACTCGTTATCTGCATAAAAGACAGCTGTCCACACTCAATCAATCAGACTCCAACCTATCCACAATGGCAAGACCAGAGAGCTGTCTAAGGACATCAGGGACAAAATTGTATACTTGCACAAGGCTGGGATGGGCGACAGGACAATAGGCAAGCAGCTTGGTGAGAAGGCAACAAATGTTGGCGGAATTATTAGAAAATGGAAGAAGTTCAAGATAACAGTCAATCTCCCTCGGTCTGGGGCTCCATGCAAGATCTCACCTCGTGGAGCCTCAATGATTATGAGAAAGGTGAGGGACCAGCCCAGAACTACACGGCAGGACCTGGTCAATGACCTGAAGAGAGATGGGACCACAGTATCAAAGAAAACCATAAGTAACACACTATGCCGTCATGGATTAAAATCCTGCAGCGCACACAAGGTCCCTCTGCTCAAGCCAGCGCATGTCCAGACCCGTCTGAAGTTTGCCAATGACGATCTGGATGATCCAGAGGAGGAATGGGAGAAGGTCATGTGGTCTGATGAGACCAAAATAGAGCTTTTTGGTTTAAACTCCACTCGCCGTGTTTGGAGGAAGATGAAGGATGAGTACAACCCCAAGAACACCATCCCAACCGTGAAGCATGGAGGTGGAAACATCATTCTTTGGGGATGCTTTTCTGCAAAGGAGACAGGACGACTGCACCGTATTGAGGGGAGGATGGATGGTGCCATGTATCGCGAGATCTTGGCCAACAACCTCCTTCCGTCAACAAGAGCATTGAAGATGGAGCGTGGCTGGGTCTTCCAGCATGACAACGACCCGAAACACACAGCCAGGGCAACTAAGGAGTGGCTCCGTAAGAAGCATCTCAAGGTCCTGGAGTGGCCTAGCCAGTCTCCAGACCTGAACCCAAGAGAAAATCTTTGCAGGGAGCTGAAAGTCTGTGTTGCCCAGCGACAGCCCCAAAACCTGAAGGATCTGGAGAAGATCTGTATGGAGGAGTGGGCCAAAATCCCTGCTGCAATCTGTGAAAACCTGGTTAAGAACTATAGGAAACGTCTGATCTCTGTAATTGCAAACAAAGGTTTCTGTACCAAATTTAACTTCTGTTTTTCTGATGTGTCAAATACTTATTTCATGCAATAAAATGAAAATTGATTATTTAAAAATCGTACAATGTGATTTTCAGGATTTTTGTTTTAGATTCCGTCTTTCACAGTTGAAGTGTACCGATGATAAAAATTACAGACCTCTACGTGCTTTGTAAGTGGGAAAACCTGCAAAATCGGCAGTGTATCAAATACTTGTTCTCCCCACTGTATGTATATATATATATATATATATATATATATATATATATATATATATATATATATATATATATATATATATATATATATATATATATATATATATATATATATATATATATATGTATATCAGGTCAGGTATGGGAGCATGTGCCAGAACAGCGCGTCGCTGCGTCCACTTTCCGCCGGTACTCCAGGGGCCTCCGTCTGGCCATCCCCCAGGCAGATGCCAGGCCCATCCCCATCTCCTTGAGATGATGGTCAACCTGTTGCAACCATGAGGCACGTGGTCGGCCCACTGGCCTCCTCCACTCATGAGACTCCCTCGCTGAGAGAATCTGGTGAGCAGGATCAGCGTCAGGAAAACAAGCCACATGTCCATACAGCCGCAACTGACGCTCACGGACTATGCAGGTAAGAAATCTCATCCGAGTTTCTCTCAGCAACCGCTCGTTGGACACAAAATCTGACCAGCGATAGCCAAGGATTCTCCGAAGAGACCTGGTACCAAAGGAATTAAGTCTCCATCTCAGATCCTTGGTCAGAGTCCAAGTCTCGCACCCATAGAGCAAGACTGGAAGTACCAAGGACCTGAACACTCGGACTTTCGTCCTCCCGCACAGGTACCGGCAGCGCCACACCCCATGATCCAGTGAATCCATGACTCCCCAGGCCCGACCCAGACGTCTATTGACCTCTGACTCGCAGCCAGCAGAGACATGAATATCACTGCCAAGGTAAGTGAATCTCTCCATGACCTCAACATCCTCACCACAAACAGACACAGACAGGACAGCAGCATCCAAGATGTCACCGAAAGCCTGGATGTATATATATATATATATATATATATATATATATATATATATATATATATATATATATATATATATATATATATATATATATATATATATATATATATATATATATATATATATATATATATATATATATATAGTTGAAAGTGTGTCTGTCTGTGTGTCTGTCTGTTTGTGTGTTTCTCTGTGACCTATGCACGCGAAAGTACTGGACTGATCCTCACCAAACTTCACATGCTGACAGAACATGTACCCGGGAGTGTCCCGATGTAAAACAATTGTACTTCTGACTTCCGGTTTCCGAATTATGACGTCATCACCTGATTTCGTAACGTTAATTTTTCAAGTTCAGCCGATTGACATGGGGCCAACGCCATTTGCAATAGAATGAAAAAATAATGCTTCAGTCAATTGAAGACAATGACTTCCGACTTCCCGGTTTCCGAATTATGACGTCATCACCTGATTGCGTAACGTTAATTTTTCAAGTACAGCCGATTGACATGGGACCAACGGAATTTGCTAGAGAATGAGAATTAATTAAGTCGCAAATGATGACATGAAACCAGCCTCACATTTTTGAGGCATTATGGTTTTTTATCTGATGCGGCAATAAACCTTAACATTTTTGAACTCGAGTCTTCTGCATATAAAACATGGCAGGGAAAATATAATATTATAGTGGTGATGAAAAAAAAATAATAAGGGTGGCAGCCTCTACAATTTTACAATTAACTGTGACATATACTCCTTCAGACCCGCCGTCATCCACGGGATTCCTATGCGGAGCACGGGTATCCCTGCTAGTGTATATATATATATATATACACCTCTTTCTGGGTTGCCAAGTTACTGGGTTTCCTTTGCTCCCTCATCCTCCTCTTCATTTTTATTGTTCTATTTCTGCTTCTTCTAGTCCAGCAGAGAATAAAAATAAAAGTGCATTTCATGTTGAAAACATGTAATTTGGCGCACACGACCACTGAACCATATTGATCATTATCTGATGTGGAGCTACTTTCAAATCATGCAATGACAGAATATACTGGGAGTTAAAAGCCCCCATGCCCCAACATGTTTTTACCCTGTTACCTTGGTTATGTGATTAAAACACCAAATATTTACTGATCAGGACATGTTCAGCATTCTGCACAGTGAGCCATATGAGAAGGATAATGGTTATCTCTGGGAGCATACGGAGGGCGACGGAGTTATTGTTTGGAGGAAGGGGGACAGAGAACTGTGGGGTGAAGAGGTATGATTGAGGGACAGAGAACCACTGTCATAAATCCCACTTTTGAGAGGGAGAGAGAGAGACAGAGATAGATATATATATATATATATATATATATATATATATATATATATATATATATATATATATATATATATATATATGTATATACCCACAATATCACTAATATCCCTATCACTTATTGTGATGATTCTTATGAAGCTGTCGTTGGTTTGGTTTGCACTGTGTTAATTCCCAAACATTGTTTTTGCATGTCACTGTTTACTTGATTATACAAGCAAAACCTCTGGGGTGTTCATTCAGTTGTGGCAGTTCCAAGAAAAAGCACACAATATCGTACCCAGTGTTTCAAAACTGCTGTAACACATTTGCAGCGCCCTCTGCAGCCGTTCTTGCAACTGCAGCGTAACAGTTCATAACAGGATTAAGAAACCTCGGGAACGGTGGTCCAGAGTGGATACCCCTCGCCAAAAACCTTCATCCATCCCCAATCAGGACTCAGAAGCTTTGGATTGGTGGTCATGCTTTGGGTCCAGCAATAACACTGGTAATGCACCCTCTTCATGTGCAGTTTCAGTGAAGCTGATGTTGGAGGAATATTCTCCAGCATTCCATAATTCTGAGCAAACAGTTGCTTTCTGGCATCATTTAGATAAGCGATATCACTCGTCCTGCAATACATTTGGACGTCAAAGCACTCCGGTTGAGACATTGATGTGTTGCTGATACCATCTGCGATGGATGTGAGATCTTCAAATGCTTCGGTGATGTTAGGAGAGATACTCCATTTTCCCCAGGCTGTTTCTTTCCTATCCTAACAAAAGAAGACATGGCGTCACAGCCCAGTAAAGGCATGGAAAACCCAGTAAAGGGTTGTGGTTTATCTGACATATGGCCCCAGTAGTGAAAAGATTAGTTTACATTTTGGTGGGCACACTACATTTCCTTGCTAATGCCATTTACCATGTCTGGATTGTTATTTGGAGAAGTCGGTCATGATATGACGCACATATTCTCAGACTGATGTGTGCATTTCTTTTTGGTGATACCATGTATATTTAACGAGGGGTATCTCGGTCTCAGAAGGGTCATGGCATTCCCGCTGATTTAGAAATGCATGCATTGCTTCAGCTGTTGAACATCAACAACTGAGATATAGATTCGACAGAAATTGTACTTGAAGAATTGCTAAAATGTGTCTGGCATTCGATGTTGGGACCTTCTTGTGTCGTGTTCAGAAGAGCCTGTAAGAATGTCGGTGCAGCCATCTGCTGTCAGCCTTGCTAGAACGAACCTTTTCTATTGAGCATATCACTACGTGCAAAATCTGGGCTGCTTTTGCTACATGGACATCACCT
>NC_140967.1:10969789-11129789 GCF_056783735.1 Eptatretus burgeri
AATACCATCCTGTCCAACAACATATCTGCAGAACTTCACCTGGGCCTGTGCAATCTGAAATATCTCAGAATTCAATGTGATCCCGTACATGTGACAGCACATCAAGAACTGTTGTACCTGCTGTACGTGTTCGGGGAACGAATTTTCAAACATCAGGATGTCATCGACCACTTTTACAGTGTTGCATAGACCATCCTGGGTGATGTCGCCATGGTAGCAATATTCAACACCACTAGCATTTAATCCCATGGGGGCCGATAAGTATTTGTATCTACCCTATGGTGTGATAAAGACTGGTGAGATGGCTCTTTTTCTCGAGGGGGCTTTGCCAGTGATGATGGGTTGCGTCAGCTGTTCCGAAGAATCTGGAAGCGGGTGCGATATTGCTTCTGCTGGCCTTCTTATAGGGTGTATGGGTCGCTTGACATGATGGTTAAGATTACAGAAATCGACACACATCCAAATCTTCCCGTGTGCCTTAGGTGTAGTGGTGGTCGTATGGCAGCTTAGCTGCCGGGGTAGCTATCATTTCTTGAAGCGCGACTGTGTCGCTGATGCAGTGCCCCTCTACCAGTACACACACTGGAACTGGTACTCATTTCGCCGACCTCGGAAGGATGACAGGCTGAGTCAACCCCCTGGTGTATTAATTCAGCGGCCGACAGGGCTTGAACTCAGGACCCTAGGATCCCAAGCCACCACCCAAACCACTGAGCTAACACCAGGCTTAGCCTTAGGTGTGACAACGAGGGCATAGCACCACTCTGATGGTTCACTGCCCATTGTTGCGATGATGCCTTTTTTGTATATGCTATCTAACTCAGATTTTACCTGGTCTCTCCAGGCAAGTGGGATTGGCCATACCCTTCATAGCTGGAATGGCACCATGTTGTTGTGGAGATGAATCACCATCAGTGCACTATTCATCGGTTGTAGGACCATGGCATCGAACACATAGCTGAATTCATCCACAAGGTCTGCCTTGACCTGGTTCCGTCGCTTCGGCGATGGGTCAGTATCTGTACCGAATGTGTGGTTGAACTGGTTGTCTGCTTCTCACACAAACAGCAATGTAGGTCTTGTCGGTGCTGATAAGCGAAACAAACCATCTCCACACCGTTGCACATGTACATTGTCTCTGACGTTGACTCATGACGTCTGTGGATGATCGTGTACATTGTTCCCTGGCACTGCATCGAGGCACTGTCTGTACCAGTAACTCTCATACCATCAGGTACATCATCCAGATTGTCTATGTCGATATCCAGCAGCCTCAGATGTGCAGGACCAATAACCGTGACCTCCGCTCCAGTATCGGACAGAAAAGTCACTTGTCTGAGGGGGTCATCGTCAAAATCTGAGATGTCAATCTGAATATGCAGTGTGTTGTCCAGGTTAACCTGATTAGTAGTAGTAGTACCTGCTACCAGCACCATGTGACAAATGGCTGATTTGGACATTGCTGTCCCTGTGCCTCTCGATTTCCGGCACACTTTTCCAAAATGTCCAAAAATACCGCATTTCTGACACTTCTTGCCTATTGCAGGGTACTTGGTCATGTCAGAGTGTGTATTGCCACCACACCTGCAACAATGATGGATGTCACGTGCAGATCGATATACCGCTGGCTTGCTGATTCGGGATGCTGTCTTGGCGACAGATTTTAGGTTAGTCCCATGAGTCCCAGAAACCATCACGTCAGCTTTTTTATCTGCCTCCTCTTGTCGAGATGTAACAATTGCTGTTTTAAGGTCGAGGTCCGGCTTTGCAAGCAGTTTCTGACGGATATCTGGATCGGGAATCCCGGTGGTAATCCAGATGACAAAATGGCGATTGACCATCATCTTGTCAAGGTCACAGTTCTCTGCCATTTCCAGGAGGGCACAAAGGAATGAGTCAAACGTCTCAATTTCCTCCTGCTTACGCTCGTAAAACTCCACCAGATCGTGAATCTGATGATGCTGTGCCCGCAAGTTTGCGTGGATGGTGGTGATCACTTCATCAATGGTAGTGCCGCCAGTCAATTCCAAAGCATTCTTCAGCATAGATCTCATCTGGATGCTCAAACAGTTTTTGAGGGTGGTGAGTTGTTCTTCCACTACCATGTCTGTCAGGTGAATGACAAGTGCGTAGTCATGCCATTGCTCCTTGCAGGAGTTGGATTCTCATCATGAAATGTCTTCATTGAGCACAGGTGGATGAGGTATTGAGCTCTTGGATGATGGTCGAGGTGGTTGAGGACGTGAAAGCAACGCCTTACGCATCAGATGTATCTCTTCATCATGATGGCACTGTTGTGCTGCCACCATGTAGGTGAATGCCGCCATTATCGATGCCATGTCTGAAGAGTCGCTGGCCTGCTCGAGATTCGACATCCTGCAGGTTTTAGGTTGCTCACCAGTTTTCTTTGCATCCTCATCTATGCTGTGCTGTGGTTGTTCATGAAAGAACGAAGCCAACTACGCCATGTTATGTTTGTAACTCGTGGCCAGACACAGCTATAAACCCAGAGGTTGTTTATTTCCACTCCATAGCGTGGTACATGTGGAAGCAGGAGAATTAAAGGAAAATAATCACAGCTTGACCTATTACGTCACAGAGTAGCCAATGATTCTAATAATGCAAGAGTTGGGTCTATACTCAGTTCCACATCACAGATTCTAATCTGCCTGATTGTCTCTTTCTCTATTCATTTGACAATAGTGTGGAAATTGTAGATGGGATTTCTGCCCCCAACAGTTTTGTTACGGTCATAGGCTAGCCGACGTCCCACTTACAGTTCAGCTTGGCTGTTCTGGATTCTTGGGGTGGGACATTGAGAGCACGGTACCCTACTTAAGGAGATTAATTTGTCATGAAGGTAACACGGGAATTTGACGCAAGGACCCCCTCTACATTAATCATCTCACACGGCCATTGTGCTGCGGAGTTATCTGCGGCTCATCAGCTTCAGGGTCAAAGATGGGAAGTGGGTCCAAGAAGTCCCTCATGACCTGGCCAGCAAGCCCGTTACAAGAAATGTCATTGTGTGTGTGTGTGTGTGTGTGTGTGTGTGTGTGTGTGTGTGTGTGTGTGTGTGTGTGTGTGTGTGTGCGCGCGCGCGCGCGCATGCACGTGTGTGACACCAATCACACCAAAACCACTAGGGGCTAATTGCCACCAAACTTGCCACATGGACCATCAAAGTTCAAACTCATGGTGAACATGGGCTACTTGGTTTCCTCTGTGGTCGTGAAGGTTTAGGAGGGAAGGTCGACAAAAATTCTCTATGAAAATGTGTTTAGTGGAGTCCCAGCTGGTGGTGGTGGCAGAGGGTATTACAAGTCAGCTGTGGAGATAACTTGCATTTTTGAATTGTACACATCCCCAGAGAGTGGGAAGCCCCACAGCCAACCTCCACTCATAAGGGGAGGCAGGGGAAGGGGAGGGGGGTGGGAGTCCAAAGGGAGGGGAAGGGGTGGAGTGTTAGTCCGGAGGGAGGGGGTGTCGGGTCTGAGGAGGCAGGGGGAGGGGTGGGATGGATGAGGGAGAGGAAGGGATGGGAGGAGGGTGGAAGGAAGGACTTCTGGCAATGCTAGGCACTCCTGGTAGTATTGTTGTGGGCCGGGGTTCGGTGGCGATAAACGACCACTCGGGGGAGCAGTAGGGTCGTCTCCACCGAACACCCCGGAATTTAGGTCGTGACTCTCGGATAAGTCCGAAAGGTCATGGGTCCCTTAGCGGACCGTGGTCGCCAATATTTTGATGGCGTGGGGTAGGGTTAATTGCCTAATTTCAATATACCTAAGAACCCACGTCATCTAACTACCGGGGAAAACCACACCCTCGACGGACCTCGGGTGGAACGGGCCGGTTACCGAGCCCGATCCGGGTGTAAACCGCGCGTAGATTACCAAGATCCGTCGGTCCAAATGAACAATTTATGGCATGATCGGCCTCCCTAATTCCCAATACGCACTGTGCTAAACCAATGAAAGAAAGTGACAGACAACGAGCTGGTACATTGAACAATTGGGGGGGTTTATTTTTGAACAATAATCGGGGAGGGGAGCACACAAAGAGCAGAGTTATCATGACTATAAGAAATGCAATTCACAATGTACAAGGCACTTAAACAGTTTCTACTTAAAGGACGGTGCGCCACACACACACACACACACACACACACACACACACACACACACACACACACACACACACACACACACACACACACACACACACACGGAATGGACCCCGTCAGGTCTCTATTTCGGCCCTTCAGCTCGGAGGGAAGGCGAGCTAAGGGCAAGACCTTACTCTTGCACCTCTCCACCTCGTGCGGTCTGGTCGAGTTTGTCCGGTGATGGGACTCAAACCCACCGCCACAACACAGCACCAAGCACCAGGGACGAGGGAAGGAGCGACGGACACCAGCCAGCATGAAGGTGGACGAGGCGAGAGATGATGAGGCGACCGTCGATCAAGCCCGAAAAAGCTTCCCCTGATCCGGCGACACCAGGCGAGGCAGACCCAGACCGCCAGACCGAACGCGCCGATGACTCCCGTACACTGGTCCTGGCAACCACTCTCCTCTTCTTGCCAGGTCCGAGGGATTTCTTTCCCTCCCACTCGCCTCCTGATTGGACGAGGGGTGTCGGGCGATCAGTGGCCTCCCCTCATTGGTCGGGGCGCCTTGGCCCTGCTCGCCCTTCACCCATTGGCTGGAGGAAACACTCCATGCCCTTCCTCAGAGCGGAGCCTCGATCTGAAGCGAATGGAGGCTCCGCCCACGCCTTCAGCCAAATACACGTGGGCAATAGAGTCGATGGTGCGGAGAGGTGAAGGGGGTTTGTTGTAAAAAAAACTAACTATAAAGAAACTTTGCAGTGCACACATGTAATTCCCGTTAGACATAGGTGGTGGGGCCCTAACTATAAACACATACTTATCGAGATAACTGTGCTACGGGGATTGCTGTCTGTTTGTGTGCAAAAGGCTTCCAGATTCGTAACAGTATATATATATATATATATATATATATATATATATATATATATATATATATATATATATATATATATATATATATATATATATATATATATATATATATATATATATATATACACATATACATATTATTACCCTAATAAAGAAGGTATAGACTCGAAAGTTAAGCTCCTATAACCTTCAAATAATCGAAGATTGTAACGTATTAATTTCTCATTTGTCATAAGACTTAATGCATTGAATTCTCTCGAAGTGCAAAGAAACCCTGAATTGACATTTCAGCAGCTGTTCATATTTTACAACTCTCATTCAAGTTGTCTCTTTATAATCATTGTCTATCAGTGCCAGTGCCTTTCTCGATGATGTTTAACTACCCATTGATGACAGTTCATTTCGAAAAAAAAAACATAGAAATATGCAAAATAAATTGAAAACAAGCTTTTCTCTACTTCTCTACCAACTGGTACCCTCAATGCCCTCAACACAATGCCCTCAGTCCGTGTACCACCACGAGAACATGTTGAGTGTTCGTGACAAGATATTGTTAAATTTGTCTTTATGGAAAGACTGTTAAAGTGTGTCCTTTTCATCGTAAACTGCTTGTTGATCCGAATCCGGTAATGATGGGTACCCGAGCCATCTCAAAGTTGTCCACTCCACGTGATCCGTCTGCCACCTGCTGGTGTTGGAAACACCTCCTCTTCCTGACTCCACCAAATCCGAGGCTCGCAGAGGAGCAAACAAAGAGGAAAAAACAGGTGCACAAGGTATGGAAATAAATCGTCAATAACGATGAAGATGGAGTTGTCAGCAAGAGGCAAAAGAGGAAGCACCCACATAATGAATTGAGCATAGTGAACTAAAGTAATGGAGAGAATTAAAGGAGAAATTCGTGACAGTAAGAAAAGGGAGCAAATCACAAAGAAAGCTCTAAATCAAATTCCTATATTAATAAGCAAGTCGGAATACCCAATCGGGTGCAAACAAAACGATGAAGCCAACTGGTCACATGGGTGGTGGGTTTGCAACCATTTTCATGGAACATCAGTTTTGAAAAACACAGTTTCAGAATTGTGTGAATTGCCTTGACGTGCAAGAAAGATTAAAAATCAAAACATCTTCGAAAGCGAACGCACACCAACTTAAACCTGGTTACACGTAAACAAAGCAACTCCGTGTCTCTTTGGATCATGCAGCTTTAGGCTTAAGTCATCATCAGTAGAACTCCAGCATTGATTCAAAGGGAATACAAAAGGTTTTCTGCTTTCGCTTTTTAATCTCCCTCCCCCACACCCCTGAAAGGAAAACCCCATTGTTTTTGTTATCGTTGATGTCCTGTCTGTGATGAAACTCGCCCCTACTCCTCCCTCCCACTGAGCAGATCCAGGGTTGGATTAGGTTTGGGATCATACATGGAGTGTTTGTTTGTGGGTTGGGGTTGGGTGCTGTGCAGGTGGAACAGGCATGTTGGGCTGATTGACCTCTCCTGTGCTGGAGTTTTCCTTGTACTGTATATCTTTGTAATGTGAAGGATGCCAAGAACAAGGGGCAAATCACTTTAATACTTTTACTCTTAAACATTGAAATAAGAGTGAAATTAGAAAGAGAAAGTTAGAATGAAAGTGAAGACTAAAATATAGATTGGGAAGAAGAAAGGTCAGAAAAGATAAATGCCTTTTTGACAGTATATCTCATGAGCATAATGAGAGGACTAGCCACTTCACCTGCCGTCCATATATTAAGCCAAGAAATGAGTGATTGACCAGACAAATGCGTAATAATACAAATACTAGCGGGGACCCATGGAACCTACATGGTAAAAGGCCTTCCTTGCTCGAGAGAATGCCACATAGTTATTTGGGTGGTGTATAGGCAACAGACCGCTGCCTCGATTGCCCCACAAAAAACCCCAGGTTTGAAGCAAAAACATGCCCACTGCCCATGTGCCTACATGATACATTGTGGGGTTGGTTAGCTGTGTTAGATTTCAATTGCACTGACCCATCACCGGCTGACAAGAGGCCTAAAGCCAAAGAAATGAAGCCTAAGGCCTAAACCTACTGTGGCCTTCACAAGATCCGTGACTCTTATCAGCTCCAACCTTTAGATATTTGATGATCCTTTTAATAGTCGTGAAATGAAAGCGAGAGAAGAACCTTCAGAGTTTAGGCTTTATTCCATTTGATTGGAGCCGCTTCTACGGGCACACCAGGAAATACAAACGCAGTATGGAGTACAAGCAGTAAGGTACACACGCGCAACTAATCACCGCAAAATAAATCAGTATTATATATCAATCAGTGTTCTCACTATTCAATGAGCACCAAGTGAGCCGGCGACATACAATGGCAATGCCCCAGGGACAAAACCCCGCGGCCGAGCCGAACCTCAGCTTTATCTCTTCTGTGCTCGAGCCGGGCATCACGTGGTCACACGTCACGACCTTCCATTCACCACATTCTCCCCGCCTTTAAAATGTAACTAGAGGCCCAGCTAACGCACCATGATTACTTCAGCGCTACAGGAGTATACATTTCAAGCAATGCGAACTATCTAAACTACAGAAGCATACATGCCAAGCAGTGAGGATTATTTTGAGTTGTAGGAGCATGGTAATGAGCATCGATATATTATGTAACGAGCATATAGGAGCATGAGCATCGAGGATGCCGATAATCCCCTTTACAGATTGAGTCGGCGAAGGGGTATTATTTGCCGGCCTCTCCGGGAGTAGATGGCGGTTTCACTTGAGGGAGGCTTCCGATCCTTTTGGTGAGCCTCGACTCGTGCCGGAGATGACTCCCCGATCGCCCCCGGGTGGAACGCGGTAGCTCCGCCGTCTCCCTTCTCGGGTGGAGTCCCTGGGGGAGAAACACCTGGGGAGTGAATGTCAGAGGGAGGTGTGCCAGATGGTGGTGTACCGGCGGGGGGAGTACCTGAGGGAGCCAAATGACGAACCGACACAGTGGTCTCCCTGCCATCCGGGAGCCTGACATGAGCGTATTCTGGATTAGTATCGATGAGCTCGACCCCTTCCACCATGGGTTCATACTTGCTTTGTCGTACCGGGCGTTTCATGAACACTGTTCCGGGATGGGTTAGCCAGTCGGGCACCGATTGGCCGTCAACATAACGTCGTTGGTGAGTAAACATTCGGTCGTGAGGAGTCGCATTGGTGGACGTGCAGAGCAGAGAGCGTATGGAATTCAGAGCGTCGAGAAGGGTAACCTCCCACCGCTCGGGGCCCAGTCCTCTTGATTTCAACGCCAGAGATACGGCTTTCCAAATAACTCCATTATATCGTTCCACCTGACCATTACCCTGTGGGTTGTAACCCGTTGTTCGACTAGTTGCTATGCCGTGCTCTAATAGGAATTGTTTTAGCCCGGCCGACATGAAACACGGCCCTCTGTCTGAATGTATGTACGAAGGTTTCCCAAACATAGCGAAGAGGTCAGACAGACATTTCACGACAGCGCCCGAGGTCATATCCGAGCACGGAAACGCGAAAGGGAACCTTGAATACTCATCAACAACAGTGAATATGTATCTGTTGTCTGTCTCGGTCGGCAGGGGCCCTTTGAAGTCAATGTTTAGTCTCTCGAAGGGAGAAGTGGCCTTGATCAGTCTGCCAGGAGCCGCACCATAGAATCTGGGTTTTAGTTCAGCACAAACAGGGCATGAAGCATTCATTTGTTTAATATCTTCAATAGAATAGGGCAGGTTCTGTCTGCGTACGAAATGTGCCATTCTGGTTACCCCCGGGTGGCAGAGACACATGGAGGTCTTGCAAAGCCTGACTGATTACCGCCGAGCAGTAGACCCGCGAGAAGGTGTCTGCAGCAGGGTTTTCCCTCCCGGGCCGGTAAACAATGTCGTAACTATAGCAAGCTAGGTCTATCCGCCATCTCATAATTTTTTCATTCTTAATTTTCCCGTTATTTTTCCCATCAAACATGAATGCCACGGATCGTTGGTCCGTAACGAGCGTGAAGTGGTTTCCCAGCAAATAATGTCTCCATTTGCGCAGCGCTTCGACGATGGCGTACGCTTCCTTCTCTATCGCTGAGTGTCTCTGCTCGCTTCCAGAGAGAGTTCTCGAGAAGAACGCGACGGGTCTCCCAGACTGATTAAGCGTAGCAGCTATGGCGTGATCCGAAGCGTCGGTCTCCACCACAAAGGGCACCGAGCTATCGATCGATAAAACCACGGAATTACTGATATCGTCTTTGAGGTTGTGGAAAGCTGTCACAACAGCGACATCTGGTGGAAAGTTTTTGCAATGCACTAGGGGATGTATTTTCTCGGAGTATTGCGAAATCCATCTTGCATAGTAAGCGAACATGCCTATCACCCGGCGCATCGTCTGCAGGTCCTGAGGTGGTGGTAGCTCACGGAGCGGGCGCAATCGTTCAGGATCAGGCTTAATTGTGCCGTCGGCTATTGTGTAGCCGAGAAGGTCAATTGACCTTGCCGAGAATACGCATTTCTCATAGTTGAGAGTCAGATTATATTTTCTAGCAATGCTCAAGAATCTGTCCAGATTCATATCATGTTCCCCCTGATCCCTACCGCACACTGTGACATTGTCCACGTAAACAAAAGTGTCTTTGAGGTTTTCATCTGAGATGATGTCGTCCATAACTCGTTGGAAGCAAGCTACTCCATTCGTGACACCGAATGGTATCCTCCTGAACTGGTAGAGGCGCCTCCCTGCCTGGAATGCGGTGTAAGGTTTGTCTTCCTCTCGGATGGGAATTTGGTGATAGGCGCTTCGCAAGTCGATGGTGCTGAATACCTTATAATTGGCCACGCGTTCGACCATCTCGTCTATGCGCGGCAGGGGGTAGGCATCGAGTTGGGTAAAGCGATTGACCGTTTGGGAATAATCGACAACCATTCGTTTCTTATGGTTCTGACTGCTGGTTACTAACACCTGTGCGCGCCATGGCGAATCGCTCGGTTCTATAATTCCTTCTTCCAGTAATCGCTTGGTTTCTGAAGTGATGAAATTCATGTCAGCAGTGGTATATCGCCGCGATTTGATCGCTATCGGTTTGCAGACCGGCGACAGGTTAGCGAACAGCTGGCGGGACGTCACCTCCGCGGTGGTCAAAGCATTTAAAATTAGACGAGGTTTGCTTCCTCCAAAGGGTATTTCGACGCTCGTGTGCTGCTTGAGGACATTATGACCCAGAATTACGTCTGCGCACAAATCACGAAGCACCAGTACCCTTACATCCCGATGCGTGTACCCTTTTACGTCCAATTCAACATTGCAGTACCCTCGTACGCGGGATTGTAGTGAGGTGGCGGCCATGCATACCGTATTGTCTGTCGGGTGGATTATCCATTTCCTGCCCTTCACTAGCGAGCTGTTGACGAAACTTTCAGAGCTACCGGTATCAATCAGTGCCTCAGCCATATGCCCGTTAATTCGTACGTTGATGATAGCCTTGGATAGATTCCCCGGGGAGGCTGCAGTTAATTTATTTTGCGAGTAGAGAGCCGCAGAAGTGGGTTTATTTCTCCTTAGAGTAGATTTACATACCCTGGCATAATGCCCTTTCTTGTCGCAATTCATGCATGTGGCATCTCTGGCGGGGCATTTTTGACGAGGGTGCCTTTTGTACTCACAAAAGAAGCATTTACCAACCGGAGCAGTTGCTGAGGAGTTTGACGTGGCCTGGGTATCCGGCTCCTCTGGTGTTTCTCCATCCCCTATGTCTGGCTGTGTCTGTGCCAGTGGGGTTCCTTGGGTTCCCATCGTAGCAGCGTTCATTAGCAGCATCGGTGTCCCAAATGACTCAGATTGCTGCTGAGCCGTATCCATCGCTCGAGCCTGATCGACTACCTTGTCAAGAGTGGGTTGCGCTTTCTCTAGTAAGCGTTGCCGTATGTGGGCTGATCTGAGTCCTTAGCTGAATGCCTCCCGTGTCGCTTCCTTTCGGTGTTCCTCGGCGCTTACGGCCCGGAAGCTGCCGTCTTTTCCCAGCTGATTCAGGGCTTGCAGGAACTGATCGATTGTCTCCCCGGCTGCTTGCTTGCGTGTGTTGAGAAGATGTCGTATGTACACCTCGTTCTTGCGCTTCACGTAGAGCGCCTGCAGCACGTCGATCGCTGCTTCGTAAGTGTCGCACTCCGAGAAGAGCCTGTACACGCTGGGCGAGACATGATTCACGAGAGCGGCAAATTTGTCAGCTCCCTCTTCGATGATGGTCAGATAGTGTGAGAAGGAACAGAACCAATGCGACCATTTCATTTCTGCGTCAGTCGCGTTTGGGTCAGCGTCGAACCTCTCTGGTTTGTAGATCTTGTCCATCGTTGGTTGAGAGAGCCGAGAAAACCAAATGGAATAAGTCGTGAAATGAAAGCGAGAGAAGAACCTTCAGAGTTTAGGCTTTATTCCATTTGATTGGAGCCGCTTCTACGGGCACACCAGGAAATACAAACACAGTATGGAGTACAAGCAGTAAGGTACACACGCGCAACTAATCACCGCAAAATAAATCAGTATTATATATCAATCAGTGTTCTCACCATTCAATGAGCACCAAGTGAGCCGGCGACATACAATGGCAATGCCCCAGGGACAAAACCCCGCGGCCGAGCCGAACCTCAGCTTTATCTCTTCTGTGCTCGAGCCGGGCATCACGTGGTCACACGTCACGACCTTCCATTCACCACAAGTCGCTTTGGTTGTTTTACACCGAGCGTAAAACTTACAGGTAGGGCATGGCAATGTGAATATGGCAGTTCCGAATATGTCTTCGGCTTCGCAGAGCACCAAAATGGCGGCCGTATGATTTTTCAAGTTACAATTGTGTCCAATTGCTGGATGTCCAGCCAATGGGTGGAAAGGAGTGTTACACATGGGTGGACGGATGAACAAGCGTATTATTATATAAAATATAAAAGTTATGATAAACATACAGGTCTCTGATTAAATTTAAAATAGCTTGACATGTTGGAATCTCTTTTTTTTATGTTGAAGGCTACAGTCACGGACTGAATAGTCCTCAGAGGCCAAACCTTCAATAAAAGAACTGCATTAATAGAAAAGTAAGGAAAGAAAGAATAGTCGAAAAGTTTTTGAGAAAGTAAAAAAATCTGCTTTTCGAAAAGGGGAAGGTCGTAAGTGTTGAGGAAGACATGAGAAGGTAAAGAGTTCCAGAGTTTGGCAGTGGAGAGGAAGAAACAAACATCGTAACGGCCCAACCTTGAATTGCCAATGGACACACACAATAATCATGTGATGTAGTGGCTTGTCGAGTATTCCTTGGTCTCGCTAATGGTGGAGGTACACAAACAGCAAGTTCTTGCGAGCAGAAACCGAAGTAATATCTGTAGAAAAGAGAAAGAGAGCCTACTTTGTGATGCCATTTGAGTGGGTCAAGTTTTGAGGTCACAATGGTGGAGTTGACAAGTCGAATAACTTTGGATTCAATTCTGTCCAGTAAGTATGTGGAGCTGGAACCTCCCCAGATGTGAGAGCAGTGCTCAATACAAAGACGAATCAATCCTTTATATAGTTGGAGCAACTGTTCAGAGGAAAAGAATCTTCGACATCTGAACAGAACTCCTGATTTCTTCAAGGCAGACTTAGCTATTTGCGTAATGTGTGGATTCCAGGATAAATTTGATATCAGAGTGATACCTCGTAGGTTTATTGTATCATATGGTGTAATTTTAGAGCTTTCAAAGGAGATTGGAGAGTTTAGAGGAGTTTTACAGAGAGATGATTTAAAAAATGAGTTTTTTGAAGCATTAACTTAACTTGATTACATTTGCCCCACTGGGAGATCTTGTCCAAATCCGAATTTAAAGAGGTGGCTGTGATGAAACGAGATGTAGACTCAAGTGAGGGAAGATGGGGCAGATGGGAAAGACATGGTGGAACGTAATGTTGGGTCATCAGAGTACGAGTGCATTTGGTTATTTGTTGAATAAAGAAGGTCATTGATAGAAGCAAGAGTATACCCCGGTTAAAATAGGTATACCATATCCCTGGGTCGTAAGAGGCGACCAGGGTTGCGTCAGGAAGGGCATCCGGCGTAAAACATGTGCCAAATCACTATGCGGATCATACGGATGATCCGCTGTGGCGACCCCGAACGGGAGCAGCTGAAAGAAGAAGAACAAGATTGATAGAAGCAAGAGTGTTGGAGACAGGACGGAACCCTGAGGTACACCGCTGTTGATAGGGAAGGGGGAGATGCTGAACCATCGACAATTACTGAGATAGAGCGGTTGGAGAGAAAGCTCGATATGAGAGAGCAGAGTGAAGGATGAAAGCTGAAAGAGGGAAGCAAGGATATCAGACCCCGATGCCAAACTCTGTCAAGGGCTTTTGAGATATCAAGGCCTACAACAAAGGATTCCCTAAAGTAGAGGCCCAGACATTCGTAATGTAAGAAAGGATATCGCCTGTAGATCTTGCCTTGCGAAAGCCGTATTGGTGGTCAGAGAGAAGACTGTGAAAGTTAGAATGTGTATAACATTCTTATTGTAATGTGTATAACAACAGCCGTATTGGTGGTCAGAGAGAAGATTGTGAGATTCAAGATGCTTGATAAAATGGGAATTCAGAAGACATTCAAAGACTTTTGAAATAGAAGAAGTCAGAGCAATAGGACGGTAGTTAGAAGGGTTTGAACGATCACCCCTCTTTAAAATAGGTTGCACTAAGGCATGTTTCCAGGTAAGAGGAAAAATTTGGGTTTTTAACAAAAACGAAACATACGAGCAAGTACGGGTGCAAGTTCCGAAGCACATTCCTTAAATCCATGGGGAGGAATGCCATCTTGCCCATAGGCCTTCCTTATGTCAAGAGAGAGGAGTATTTTTTTGATTGCATGAATATAGATTATTGGGAGGGACATAGGATTGGTGAGGGGAGCATCAGAGGGAGATGGAATGTTAGAGTCATCCAGTGTGGAGTTAGAGGAGAAAAGAGAACCAAAAAGAGTTGCTTTATCAGTCAGAGATAACCAAAAAGAGTTGCTTTTTCATGTTTGAACCAATATTATATCTGCATGATTTGAAAGGGCACATTCATTGTCTTTCTATTTATAAACGCATTGCATTATCTGAAATTTAAATACAACAAGAGCGCAAGTGAGCACAATATACGCCCGAACAAGAAGGTATATACAGAATTGTGCTACTACATGGAAAGCAGCAACCACATTAGATGACGAACGTATGGCGCGACACACCGTCTCCACAGTCTGTACCTATGTACCAAATATGAAACATGAAAGTTGAAAACTTTGGGTGTTAGAGTGCGGACAGGAACGGATGGAAAACAGCATCCTGGTTGCCATGGCAACCACTTTAGATGATGAACGTATGTCACGACACACCGTCTCCACAGTCTGTACCTATGCACCAAATATGAAACGTGAAAGTTGAAAACTTTGGGAGTTAGAGTGCGGACATGGACGGACGGACAGACAGACAGACGGACGACCGGTATCACCTAATACGCCCCGATATATATATATATATATATATATATATATATATATATATATATATATATATATATATATATATATATATATATCGGGCATATAAAAAGAGAGAGGAAGGAGGAAACACATAAAGCTGCAGGTAAAAGGGTTAGGTTAGAGGTGGATTCATGGGGATAGAAAAGATATTGGGTCAGGAAGGAGGATGACATGAAATGGTGATGTGCAGCCAACCTGAAACCCTGGAGGGAAGAGGGTGATCAAACTGCCTCTAGAAAGCAGTTCCATAAACAGGAGAAAAGAGGAACAAAAGAGTGCAGGTGGGGAAATTCCTGTTTTTGGGGAGTTTAACAACCATTCAATGACTGGAAGAACACATGCATTTGGGGGACCTGGGAAGAGTAAGAGGGCTGAGAGAGTGGAGGGAGCTCGATGGGAAGATAAGCGGTAAAAAGCAGAGCTAACTGATCTGTCTGTGATGTGAGGGCAATAGCCTTGGGTTTTGGCCCCATTGTGAGGGATATCATTTATACTGAAAGCTATTGAGTGCAAATAATCTAGGACAGACAAGTGTGATGTGGGGGTGCCAGCACATAGGCAAGAGCAGTACTCCAATGGAGTACTCCAATTAAGGAGAAAGGCCTTGTTGGCTGCTATTCATTCTGATTTTTCAAGGAATAACTTGGAACAACCGAGGATGCTTTTGAAATGACAGAACATTGTTGACTTGACTTATAATCACTTGAAAGGACTGAGGATGGTTGAAAAAGTGTATCAAAATTGACAATATGAGGGTAAGTTAAGAAGTAAAGTGAATTGCCAACAAGTCCAGCTCACTGGTGGGGGGATAGACAGTTTTATTTTTCGACATGGTTCCCTTGCACATCCACACACTCCACGAGGTTGTGGATGACCTGATAATAAAATGATGTTGGTTGGTCCATGATCCCTTCCTGCACCAGCATTTGGACCTCGTCTTGATGAATTAAATTCCGACCGCAGAACACTTCCGTAATCTGGCCTGACCTGGAGTATAAGATAGGTAGGTAATAGTTCAAAACCAAACTCCTCAAGCACTTCACCGTAGCACTCGTTGTGTGGGTGCGCATTGCCACGTTGCAGGATGACACCGGTGGTGAGTGCCCTGTGATTCTTTGTGTGTCCTGCACTTCAAGCTTCAATTTTGTTCACAGAAGTGAGGAGTATGTTGTACTGTAGATCTTAATGTTTCATGGTCCATATTAAAGTGGGTGACAAGAACACTGTTCTTGTCTGTTCTGGTCCCAGAATATTGTCATCATCACTTTCCTGCCACTTGGACGTTACTTGAATTTTTAGCTTTCATGGAACGAAGTTCCGGGGAGCTTATGGGGTGGCGCGTCATCCGTCTGTCCATCTGTCCATCTGTCTGTCTGTCTGTCTGTCCGTCCACAAATACTTTCAACTTCTTCTCTGAAACTATACATATGATTTCGAGGAAACTTTACCATAACATTAATCACCGTGTATGTACCAAAGTGTTTTCATGGCATTAAAAAAACTTGGGGTCTAAGAGGTTCTACGGGGTGGGAGGGGGGGGTTGTCTCCCAAAATATGCATTTGCTTTTTTCTCCGAAACCACACACACAATTTAGATGAAACTTGACCACAACCTTCATCACCTGTGATGTACCAAAGTTTGTTCATACCATTTTAAAATTGGGGTCTAAGGGGTTCTACAGGGGGTTGCCTCCCAAAATATGTATTTGCTTTCTTCTCCAAAACCACACACACAATTGTGTTGAAACTGGACCACAACCTTCATCACCCATGATGTACCAAAGTTTGTTCACGGCAAAAAAAACATCCATAGGTATTCATTTGCTTCTCCATTACATATTTTGTGGGTCATCCATGCCTACCAGTGGTTCCCTGGTTATCTTATCCAGCCACTACCAGGTAAGCGCCCAGGGGTATTGCCCCTATGTTTTCGTGTTGGTGACGATGGGTGTTTCCATTGCATGGATGCCCGTTCCCTCTCGGGTTTGTGATTATGAAAGATGTTTTGTCTGTGGTGATGATATGTGAGAACCCCACCCCCACCCCCACCCACCCCCCCACACCCCTTTCCTCAAGAGAAGGCAAAATGCCATTTTTCTTCGTAATGCTTGAGAAGAGTCATGCATATTAGCAAACACATGTTTGTGTTTAACAGTGAGAATTTTTGACCATCACTCAGTATAACACACTTGTTTTTGTTTACATAGTCGAAGCTCGTGGAAGAGCTAGTCCTAGTCCACTGAATGGATCATGATGTAACAGGACAAAAATGAACAGTTGAGAGAGGGTGAGGGGAGGGACACCAACAGCAGAGTTGAAGGCCAATGTCGAGGTAGCCTGGGACAAACAATGGGTGTGGGGAGGAATGAGGGGTAGGGGAGGATGCAAATGGTGGACAAGATGGATACAGAAGGAAACTCTCAGGAGGGAACACTGGAAATTTGGAAGGAGGAGGGATTGGGGTGGGTGGTGGCGGGTTAACAAGGGTAGAAAATATCATGGTTTTGGTGTGGGGATGATCTGAGATGGTGGTGAACAGCTGTCTTGAAGATCTGGAGGGAAAAATGAGATTGGAAGAGGATGTGGAAGTTGATTCCACATTTGGGAAAAAATAGGAACGAATGAGTGGAGGTGTGCGTTGATCCTCGATTTAGGTAATTTCAGCAGAAAGGGGATGAAGGTGGACCGTGTGTACCCTGCAGAAACCCTGGAGGTGGAACAAACCATGGAGAGAGCAGAGGGTGCAGGACCAGAGAGGAGGAGGTAGAAGACAGAGAGACTGTCTGTGATAGCAGAGTGATAGGCCCATAGACTCAGCTTCATCACAGGAGATTCAAATAATCTTGAAGGCCTTGGTTTCCATGGCATCAAGCTGAGCAAGATGTGAGGCAGGAGAGCCAGCACAGAGGGGAGAGCAGTACTCCATCAAGCTGTGAATGAAAGCCTTGTACGTGGATAGGAGTTTAGGTGTGCCAAGGAAGGGATTTGTACAATGGATGATGCTCAGTCGGCAGTGAGCTTTGGAGGTCAACTTTGAAATGTGGTTTGCCCAAGCAAGATCACAGCTGAAAGTGAGACTGAGAAGTTTGAATGACTGAACTTCCTCAAGAAGATTTTTGAGAAAGTAGAAAGGAGATGTTTGCCAGATGGTTCTTTTGGAAAGATAGTGAGTGTGAGATTTGTCAGCATTGAAAGACATATTTTAAGTGTTTGATCAGCCTGTGATTTTTTTAAAAAGATCTGTAAAGAGGGAAGATGCTGCTGCAAGCATGTCTGAAGGATGAGGGATGTTACAGCACAGGGAGGAGTCATCAGCAAATAGATAACGAGGATTTTCCACAGAGTCAAAGAGATCATTCATGAAGATTAGGAATATGACTGAGCTCAGAACACTACCTAGGGGCACTCTCGCCTTGAGGGAGAGGAGATGAAAGGATTCCATTGAGTGCCGCACGTTGGCTACGAGAGTGGAGGAAGTCAGGTAGCCATGTGTGGAGTTGGTCTTGGATGCCATAGGCAGAGGTTGGAGAGTAAAAGCAGAGGATATGTCCAGAGAAACAGCCCTGATCTCATGTCTGAAATTGAGAACCTCCATCCATTGTTGGGTGAGTTGAAGCAGCATAGCCAATGTGGAGTGACCTGGTCTGAATGGCCTTGTGTTATGTGAGGCCTCTCGTTTTAGATAAAAGAAGAGTAAAAACGGGACCAGAATTCATCCCAGAAGTTATACTTTAGGGCCCTGTCACACCTTGACGTTTTAGCCAACGTATGGCAACGTATCAAAATGTATGTAAAACGCTGGCATACGCTGAACTATTGATGGTTTTCAGTTTTGTGCGTATTCATAACGAGTTGGACGTATGCATAACCTATTAGTCATGTACACAGAACGTTTCGATAACTTATAGATAACTTATACCAACGAATGCTTAGCGTGTTGTCGGCGTTCACAACCTATGCCCAACGATAGTCGAACTTATGCATAGCGCGCGGCAGCGTATCGCCGACAATCACGTGGCGTAGCCTATTAAAAGGCAGCCGCTCAACGATTTAAATCATAACCGCACTAGAAATCGAAGTGTCAACATCACCGTCATGCCGAAGTAAAAAAAAAAACAAAAAAAAAAAACAACCATAGAGTCTGGAACACTGACGGGTTCCTCGTGTGAACCGCATTTTTATATACCAATTCCCCGAAACGCTACCAATACGCCATTATACGGTAGCTGTAAGTTAGAAACACGTTCAGTAAGTTATGTGGTCGTCCGGAAGACGTCAAATACGTCTACATATGTCAATATGCGTTGGAGATACGTTACACATAGGTTCAAAGCACGTTACTCATAGGTTAGAAATAAGTTTCGGGTACGCTAAACATTACCTCGACGTGTTTCGAGTTATGAGTAACTTACAAGTAACGTGTGTCGATGTGTGTCAACGATCCCATAACGTGCCTACAACTTATGCCAGCGTATGCAGAATGTGTGAGTCATACGCTGGCATACATCGAAAATTTTTGAGCATGCTTAAAATTTGTCAACGAGCTCGGCGTACTACGACGTATGCTAGCGTGCTTCAGCGTGCTTCAGCGTGCTTTTAACGTATACAAAACTTACCCATAACATATTCGACGTGTGATGTTTTAGACAAATTTTTCATATGTCAGCATACGCTGGCTAAAACGTCAAGGTGTGACAGGGCCTTTACAGCTGTTGGAATGAATACAAGGACACACAAGGAAATTTGAATCAGGAAAATGACACATTTGGCCCATCAAGCCTCTGCTACATCAACAACATTAATTTAGTCGAACAGTTTATCAACTTCATTTCACTGTTTTATTTTTGGTGGGGGGGGGGGGGGCTTGTGTTAAGTGGTGGAGAATTGGGGATCACGAGCATTCAGGAAATTTCTGGCTTGCATCTTGCAATGGGTATATATTGCTATATCAGGCGACTTCGAGGAACGTCTGGACGTGGAACTGTCTTGTATTTACAGATATGATTTTTCTTGGGGCGGGGGGGGGGGGTAAGTGGTGGAGAATTGGGGATAACGAGCATTCAGGAAATTTCTGGCTTGCATCTTGCAATGGGTATACATTGCGATATCAGGCGACTTCGAGCAACGTCTGGACGTGGAACCGTCTTGTATTTACAGATATGATTTTACTTGGGGGGGGGGGGGTGGGTTTTGAGCGAAAGAAGCCAGTCACTATTTACTTTGTGCAGTGCCACACCAGTGTGTTGGTTTGTATTTATCCTTTTGATAAATGCAAGTTTGGATTACGTAGATCAGAATGCTGGTCGGACATCGATCGATCGAAGAACCTCGGTTTTGTGACAAAATGTGATTTTCACAAACCTCCCATCAGCCTGACACAATGAAAGGCAAAAATCGAATATGTATATATATATATATATATATATATATATATATATTTATATATATTTATATTTATATATATATTTATATTTATATATATTTATATTTATATATATTTATATATTTATATATATATATATATATATATATATATATATATATATATATATATATATATGCCTGGTGTGTTGGCGCAGTGGTTAGGGCAGCGGCTTGGGATCCAAAAGGTCCTGAGTTCAAGCCCCGTTGGGCCACTGAATTAATAAACCAGGGGGTTGACTCAGCCTGTCATCCTTCCGAGGTCGGCGAAATGAGTACCACTATACTGGGCCGGTGTATACCCCGGTTAAAATAGGTGTACCATATCCCTGTGTCGTAAGAGGCGACCAGGGTTGCGTCAGGAAGGGCATCCGGCGTAAAACATGTGCCAAATCACGATGCGGATCATACGGATGATCCGCTGTGGCGACCCCTAACGGGAGCAGCCGAAAGAAGAAGAAGAAGAGATATATATATATATATATATATATATATATATATATATATATATATATATATATATATATATTGAAACGCAAAATAAACTTACCACTTGTTTGAAATGTAATAAAATTGTAACAGTTCAAAATAAAACAAACCAACAATTGCTAATTGAAACATTGGCATTTTATTGATGACATGTCAAGTTTTTTGACCAAGATACACCATCTCATAAGTTTGTTCTACAGTACAGAACAGCACAGGGTGCAATGTCACTCCCCATTCAATAGCGTGTGTGGCCACCATTGTTTTGGATACAGGCAGTGCATCATCGGCACATACTGCCTATCAGTCTTTGGATGCATTGCTGCTGGATTCTGTCCCACTCAGTCCTCAATGTCTGAAGCCATTTGACTTAGGACCATCTGCCTGTCCTGCCTTGCCGTGGTGACTCTTGGCCTCTCTGATCGATGTCTGTCATCTGCAGAGTTGTGGAGGGTGTCTCTCTCCACCAGGGCCGATATCGTCTGGTGTGAACAGCCAAGGCGACGTGCCACCTCACGGTAGCTCAATCCGCCTTGCAGCATGCCCAAGGCACACTGCCGTTGATCCCTTGACAATCGTGGCATGTTGATTGAAATGCCCATTTTGCACTGGCCTTTTTAAAGCCAATATCAAGACATCACGTGCAGCTCATTAAAATCATCCCGTACCCCTTGGCTAATCACTGACAGTCAAAACGGCTGTTCAACAGCTGTGCTATGAAGTGACCATTGAAGGTTCAAGTGACCATCCATGACCGTTTTGTCTGACAGTGCGGACACTATTGTCCACAAATAAGTTCACACATTTACTACACGCAGTGTTATTGTTGATATTTGAAGGTTTAAAAGGTGGAAAGTTTCTTTTGCGTTTCAGCATATATATATATATATATATATATATATATATATATATATATATATATATATATATATATATATATATATATATATCTATGATTCTAACCACTGACTCACTCACTCACTTACTGATATTAGAGATCGGTACCTTCTGAGTGACCTCGAAAGCTGAAATTTTGCGTGCCTATGGACATCGAAGCCGATACGCCGGCGAAAATCGTAGAACCATTTGAAAGCATCCGTAAATGAAAAAAATATATCAATGAAGTTAAATAAATGAAAAAACAAATGCAGGTGGGTGACCCGAGATAATGGGGAAACACGGTAATTTTGCTTGCCAATGGACATCAAAACCGATACACTGGGAAAAAAAATCACAGAACCATTGGAGAGCATCTGTAAATAAAAATATTAATAAATGAAAATAAATAAATGAAAAACACAAATGCAGGTGAGCGACCCGAGACAATGGGGAAGCACGGTTCGTTATTGCTTACAATGTGTATGTACACCCCTGCTAGTAAAGTAATGAAACCCACAAAGATGGAACACTAAATTATACCAATTAAAAATGCACATGCACATGCACATGTCACATGTCACATAAGCAACTACCGCTTTGTACACCTGTGAATTTACTACCTGACAACATTTATATCTCCAGTCAATATTGTGTCATTTCATTTCATCATCGCATTTCAAAATCATGAGATTTAGACCAAAACCCGGGTGGCTCAAAATGTTTATGACTCCCCATTGGATGCTAAGCTTTTGTTTGTAATAATAATCATTGTCGATTATATTTTCTATCTCGAGACACGTACATTATGCCAGCAAGTAGGAGGCATGTTGGAGGGTGGGATACAGGCCATTTAGTGGAACCCATTAATTGCCGGAATTGGCTTTTGAGCCCACAACATGAAGTGTAATTAGAAGCAAGACCGTTGTTTGCCCAGCGAACAGAGAGGCCTCAGCCCAATGAAGCTGGCAACAGGTTAACCCACCTTCTCCGCTTTCCCGTCATAATACCCACAGGACCGAATGCTGGAGGAGTTTAAAAGATCAAAACGCAGCGAGTGTATTTAGCACTGGGAAATTTGGTGAATTATAATCATATTGTGCTCGTCTGGGGGAAGAGGGAAAATGAGACGTTAAGCTGGCTGTTTGATCTCCCAGTACACCTACAGCCTACTTCAACCTGTTTTCATACTTGAATTGGGTTTATGCTGTGGTTGACCGAGGGATGGCTCAGTGCGTACACGGACTTGCCCAGTATCCCCTAAGAATACATGCATCACCTCGTATGATATACAATGGACAATCTGAATATTTTGTCCGTGACAAAATGTTAGCTCATTGCCTCAGTTAGTCTCACCCAAAAGGGGATGCGAGACTCTTGAAAGGCATCTCTCTGTGTGTCTGTGTGTGTGTCCACATCTCTTGTATACAGTTTCACTTCAAAAATGGTTTTCTCTGCAACCGCTTGTCCAATCGATGCAAAACTTTAAACATAGGAGGGATTCCCCATGGAGAATATTATATTCCTAACTCTGACATCATAGGTCACATGTTGTGGCAGCCATGTTGGATTTAAAGGAAGAAATTTGGACATCTTTCTCTGATTCTGCTCAACGAAAAAAATTGAAACTTGGCATATGTTATCAATTCGCCACAGGGTATAGAGGGTGATCACGATGACGTCATCAGTGAAGTGGTATTCCAGCCATAATTGGTTGAATGAAAATCCTACTCCAAAAAAAATTTGAACCATCGTATTGCTGATGTACGTACGACCTGATGTGAGTGAAGAATTAAACTTATGGCGTCATTGGCCATGTTGGATTGAAAAAAAAAACGTTAAAAAAAAGTCTTCTTTTCCAGAACCGCTTAACAAATCGATGTGAAACCTCATGCACATGATCAACTCGCCATGGGGAACATAGTTTAAATTTGTTTTCATATTCATCTTCATTGATGCAATAATTTAGCCTTGATGGGAACAAAAGTGGTCGTTAAATATCATAATATCAATCAATAATCGATAAAGCTCTGGATAATGGCAATGTATGTGACGTAATAGGGCGCATCGATGATGCGGATATATGGGCCATAATAGCAGTGTGCGATGGTATTTATGTTCAGAATGAGCACGTGAGGTGAGACTATGAGCTCTACGAGTGCCGTTGTAGTTACTGTGAGAGTTGTGACAACATACAGGTGTTCAGCATTACAGTACCTATGTGAGTGCAGGTAGATAAAGCGACATTGTGGTATTGTGCATACCTGGTCGAACTTGCCTAAATCATGCCCCCTCCGTGCAATGCACGGAACATTTGCAGGAATGAAACTTGTGGGGCCGTTCATAAATTACGTACCACATGGGACGGTCGGAGTGGTTGGTCTGCCAGTTTGGGATGAGGTTAAAAACAGGTAATATCGGGACGGCTCCTTCACGGTCCACCTATGTGACAGATGGATGACATCACTCAGAAGGGCACAGCGTGCAGTACGTACAGACGAGTGGAAATGTAACCAACAAAGCAAGTCTGGTATGTAATTGTTGTGTTAGATATGGTAGGTATGGGTATACACTCGAGTGATCGATATATCATTTGACAAATCAGCAATATATCGTTTTCTGAACATTCTGGGCAAAACGATTGCTCGTTGATCTTCCTTCAGTTGTTCACAATTGATTGCCGGTGTTTCCCAACACAGATCTGTGCTTTGGACATGTGATTGGCATTTCTGTGTGGGAGGGAGAAGGGGGGGAGGGAGGGGTGTCTGAGCTGGAGAGCAAACACATCCGAAACCCGTCATTAGCGCACAGCTTCTGCTCATTAGGACTTGTGTTTACACATCCTCGTCCTCACCATCGGTGCAGCTGCACCTGAGCCTATAATTGGAAGCAATTTAATTATCGAAGAATTGAAAACAAATTTTTGGCTTACTCCATGTACTTACTATATATATATATATATATATATATACTTATGAAAAAGTACTTAAACTTCAAAAAAGTACAACATACATGTACTTACTTTCCCACTTATATGTACTTACTATAAAGGTCGCTAAAAGTTTATTGTTGTGGCAGCATTCTGAAGACAGAAAAATTCATGCAAATTGTATAAATATTCAAACAGACGATGAACATAGAATGTTGACGTCATTTGACATGTTGCTGTTTCGATTTATTTATGAATTTGATCGAAGTAGATTTTCTCGCAATGTCACTTCCAATGAAGCCCCTTTTTCTCTGTTGGGGGAAGAAGACCCACGTCTAGCAGAACGCTTTCATTTTCTCGTACCATGCTCAAAACACGTAGATAGTCGATGGCTTACGTCACCACACTCGATCGCTGAATGAATGACGTAATAAGAGTGTGATCGATACACATCAATACCAATTCGGGAAAAGCTGCAGGTGGTACAAGCTCACAGGTTTCCCGACTCTTTGCACACCTGTTCGGCACGTGCTCATAATTGGCGTCGCCTTTCTTGTGCAAACAGGTCATTGTTAGGGTCTCAGGACAAGGAGATTCTATGCGAGCAGGCGCATAGGGCCAGACCAGGACAATGCAGGGTTACGTGGTCCACGGCACTCACCTGCAGTGGCGGCGTTAGGACCGCGCAATTGTACAGGGCCCCGAGGCAGCAAATGATTTGGCAGCCACATGGTTTGGTCACATGGTTTGGCAGCCATTGAAGAAAAATATTAAATAATGTTTTCTCTGGAACTGCTTAATCAATTGAGGTGAAACTTCAGGTTTATGATCGTGCAGTGATGGGGAATGCAGTTTTAAAATTTCAACTTAATCAGACGCGTGGGCTGGCAGCCAGAATTATGGAATTTTTTGATGTAGGTTCTTTTTGTTTTATTAATTATTATTATTATTATTATTTTTGAATTAGGTTCACTTGGCTGTACCTGGATGGGTTTGAGGGTAGAGGAGTAGCAGCTGAAATGTGAATCCTATCCAGGTTCCTCCTGATGAGCCCATCTTTTCTTTTTGCTTGTTCGGGTTCCTTTTGATTACTCCAATGCAGGACTGTACCTATTTGGTCTTCCATTTGACTTGAATTGAATTTATTTTAATCCCATTCTGAATTCAAATGAATAATAATAAATGTCATGGGTCAGGGTCAGGGTCAGGTGTCCAGCCGAAGCGGGGTTGCATCAATGTGGGACGTCTTGGTACCCTGTCACCACTGCCAGCAGTTATGAATCAGAAGTTCTAGTTATGTCTCTTATTATTTACATAAAACACCAGTACACAAACGCTACACAAAATATGTTTTCTGGTGGCTGGGCAGAAGTAAACCCATTCAGAAGGTAACAGAACAATATTTGCTTATTCTTTGAGACCAATTGGGGTTCATTCGTTCTTGGCTCCCCACCACACAGGCCATATAAACTTCATTCATGGGAGGCACTCACCAAGACAGGTGCAAGTTGGGTTTGAAGAAGGCTTATTCCCATCACGAAACTGATCATGGAGAATAGCCAGCTTGGATACGATCCTATAAAGTTGTATCACAACCGCAAGGAAGCAAGCGTCTCCTACTGGTACAGCAATGATCTTACTGGTTCATGACACAGCAACGATGAATTAACTGGTGTTTGTCCCACTCGGATTAAATGGCTTGGTTGCTGAGGGTGTGCTGCCATCTGCCGGTACCGGTATCAAGGCAACAGAAGAAAAAGCAAACAGTGTAGGGAGAGTGGACGCAGCTCACACGTATTGTGCGAGCCCCTGTATTTGTTCTTGCAGATTGGATCATTTGGGGCCATTAAAGAAGTGGTCGTAGTAAGGTGACCAATAAAATAGATTGATACCAATGGAATGTTCAGGGTGCCAGCGATAGCTCAGCGACACTTCATGGAGGATACCGTGAGATCTTTACCATCCACCGACTATTGCTAGTAGACAGGACACCTCGTTTAATGTCCATTCGAGGGACAGCACATATATTGATGCCTTGTCCTGCCTACGAATCACCAAGATGGCGGTTTATAGCCGAGTCAGGACTCGAACCAATGCTGAAGGCTATACAGCGGGAAGGTGAGTATGCATACCTCAAGGCTATCCTGCCAGGCAAACCAATAGAATACATTTAAGATATACCTTCTTCTCCTTCTCTTCCCCATATATGGGGTGAGGTCAAATAGTACCAAGCTTCTCCCCTGCCTTGACCACCATAGTCCTCCACTCCCCCCCCCCATCCTCAGCTAACTCTCTCCAACCACCCCCACTTTATTGATATCTCTCCTTACACAATCTCCACATTCCAACCATGGTCTACCTCATTTCTCCTACCTTGCTCCCTCAACCTATCCACTGTCTTTGCCATTCTCTCTTCCTCCATCTGCACCAAGTGTCCAGCCCACTTCAGCCGGCTTTTCGCCAATCTCCCCATCAAGCTCATCTGCACATCAATGTCGTCATCCTACCATTTCTAAACCCCTGTTGCTCTTCGCCTTTCTCCATCTCCACACTCTTCCTCATCCTCCTGTCCAGAATCCTCTCCGATATCTTCACGACTTGACCTAGGAATGCGACGCCTGTACTTCCCGGGATCTTGAACATTGCCCTTTCTCTTCCATATCAGCACAATTAGCCATGTCTTCCAATCCTCCGGAATCAAACCCTGTCGCATACATACTGTACATTCAACAGCCTGTTCATCCTACTGACCCTGACTGACTGCAGCAACTAACAGCTCTGTACACACTTCATCAATACCTGGCACCCTTCCATTCTTCATCCTCTTTGATGCTGTCTTCACCTCCTCTTCCGTGATCACCACACCTCCACTTTCCCCTCTACATAACACAAAAGCTCCAGCTCACCGATGCTCCCCCCCCCCCCCCCCAGTTTCAACAGCTCCTTGAAATTTCCTTCCCATACTTTCAACACTGCACACCTCTCTGTCTCAAACCTTCCAGCACCATCATTAATACCCCCCCCCTTCCATGTCCTTAATATCCTCATCGCTGGCATGAACCAGTTTATAGATCATCTTCTTTCCACTATCCTCTTCCAACTTGTTATACACTTCTTCTTCCATATCATTCCTCGCTTTATCCACCACTCGCCTTGCTGCTTTCCTCTTTTGCCCATACATGTGTATCAGCCCTGCATCCAGTTATCCCCCTCTATCCTTGATCTTCTCCATCCTCTTCCAAGCCCCCTTCTTCTCATCAACTGCCTTTGCCACTTCCTCTGTCCACCATACTTGATTTCTGTCCCTTGCCGATGGACCCTTTCCTGATGTTCTTCCACATAAAACATCCACAATTCCCCTAAATGCCTCTTTGCACTTCTTTCACTCCTCCAAACCTTCAGCTTATTTTCCAAGTTCCTCAAAGCCGGGCTTCATCCTCTCCTTGGACTCGATGACGCCATTGTTCCTGCACTACCCCCACCGAATCATCTTCCGACCTCTGCTCTTAACTTCCATCCTTCTCTTCATGTGTATAACAAACACCACCGGCTTGTGCTGTGTGGTGGGTGACATGTTCTCCTAGCATTGCCTTACAATCCTTGATTCTCAACAAATGTTGCTTCCATACTACAAATAAATCCAGTTCTGCTCTATACTGTCCAATCCTGTGAGTAATTTTATGAATGTCCCACTTCTGAAAGAACAAACCAGCTATGGCCATGCCATTCCTTGCCACCAGCTCCACCAGCTCTCAATCCTCTCTATTCCTTGTAAACCAACCAAATTTACCAACAGATTCCTCTTCACTTGGTTCTGCTACTCCCACATGCACGTTGAAGTACCCCACCATGCACAGCATCACCTCCAGCTCAACCATTCTCATCATCCTCATCAGTGCATCCCTGAACTTCTGCTTCTCCTTCTCACTTTTTGAAGCTCCAATCGAAAATCCTGCGTCTGGGCCTGATAACACATACCCTCAGCCTAACCCCAACCATTTGCCTCCGTATCACCAACCATGCCATTACTATCCATCTCTCCAATCTTTCCTCTTTGACAACCTGCTTGCTGACCTCTTCCAATACTATTATTCCCATGCCATTACTCCTTCCATCCCCTCCCACGTGAAACAGCTTGGAGTCCTACCAACCCTCTTACTTTATCCCCTTTCAATCTGATCTGCACACACAACTCTTCTAACCTCCTTCTTTGCATCATAACGTTTCATCGATTCCACCTTCACTCCTCTCCCCTTCATCGATCCCACATTGAAACTACCTCGCCGTACCTCGCTTCTGAACCACTGCCCGACTGGCAGAGCTAGTGCGATCTTGATCAGTTTGGGACGTTTTGGCCATCATTCAGCAGCACTTTAATTTTTGTAATCATAGAGTTTGTTGAAAAGATAATTTTGAAAAAGACAGATTTGGGAAACATGGATGACAGAAGAGATCCTCAAAATGATGCAGAAAATTAAAAAAAAAAAATCTAAAAGGCAAGTGCAGTAAAATAAAAGTTCTTCAAAAGATGCAGGATGAATATAAGGAAAAAAAAACAAGAGCAATCAAAAGGTCTAAATGGGTCTAAAAGGTCAAAATAGTCTAAAGTGTCTGAAAAGAATGAAGAGGTCTGAAGGGTTTAATTTCAGGGCTAAATTGTCAGAATCATCTGAAGGGGTCGAAAAGGTCTTAAAATGTATAAAAAGAGTCAAAAGGTCAAATGAGTCTCCAGGTTATTCAAAGGTCTGAAAGATATGAAGGTCTAAAGCCGAGGTCGGCAACCTGCGGCCCGCGGGCCAAATGCGGCCCACGAGCTCCTCCCGTGCGGCCCGCGGCGCCTTGTCTGGATTTCCATTAGGTGCGGCATGCGAATCATTTTTCTGAACCGATGGCAAATTTAACATATGTGGACATATGATTCTTCCACATATATCACAGTCTCTGTACGTCACAATAAATTATTTTCGCTTCTCGTCCACTTAACTTGGTCTTAAATATTTTTTCGTTGTTGTTTCAGATGGCTGAAGGTCTTAAGGTTCAATTTACAATTACATTTATTATCATTGATTTTAGGTGCGTTTGTTATTTTTTCGGGTCGGGAGGGGGGTGCGGCCCACGAGGTGGCCCGAACGTGGCCCAGTGGCCTGGTTTAGGTTGCCGACACCTGGTCTAAAGGGTAGAAAGGAGTCTAAAGGTCTTCACGGTTCTAAAGAGTTTAAGAGGATCTAAAGGGTCTAAGAGGTCTCAGGGTTCCAAAAGGTGTAATGGGGTCTCTGGGGTCTACAGGGTGTTAGGTTTCTAAAGTATCTTTGGGGATTTAAAGGACCTTGAGGGTGTAGAGGGTCTTAGTATTCTATAGGGTCTGAGGTGTCTTAAAGGGTATTAAGCATCTAAAGATTCTTAAGGGTGTTCGGGATCTAAAGGGTCTTAGTATAACATAGGGTCTTAGTATAACAAAGTGTATGAGGGGTTTAAAGGGCCTAAAGGGTCTCAGAAGTCACAAGGGTGTTATGGGGTCTTCAGGGTCTTTGGAGTCTTTAAGTGTGTTAGGGGTCTAAAGGGTCTGAAAGGATCTAAAGGGTTTCGAAGGGTCTTAGGGGTCATAAGGGTCTTAATGTCTTAGGGGGTCTACAGGGTTTTATGGGGTCCTCAGGATATTTGTGATCTTTAAGGGTGTTGGTGTTCTAAAGGGTCTTTATGAGTCTTAAAGGGTGTTTGGGGTCTTAAAGGCCATAAGAAGTCTAAAGGGTCTTCAGGGTTTTAGGTCTCTCAGAAGGTATTGGGGTTCTAAAGGCTGGAAACGGTTTTTGGGGTCTTAAGGAGGTCTTTGGGATCTTAGGGTCTTCATGGGTTTTTGTGGTATTTTGGGTTTTTATGGTCTTAATGCTTCTTGCGGTTCGCCAGCAGAGTCTAACCTCACACCTTGCTCTGCCTCTTAGTCTTCTTCCCTTAATATCAACGTTTCCTCGGAAGGATTCTGCTGACGCCATGTCCTGTGTTTAGTTGAATAAGTAAGATGGTAGAAGAGGAAATAAGTGCTCAGGGTTGGAATCTGCTCTTCTGTGCCTTTCTTGATTGTTTGATGTGTATGTACATATGTGTTTCATGATTGTTTGATGTGCCTTGTAAATATGTTCCTCGTTTGATTTGGTAAATGGTTTTCGATCCTGCCCATTTCATCTCATTCCTAACTTAGTGTGTAAGATTAGATAGACAGGAAGTTCTACCCCACTGGTTGGCCCCGCAATTAGCCAGTGTGACTGGCTTTGGAGGTTAACCTTGAAATGTGGTTTGCCCAAGAAAGATCATGAATGAGAGTGAGACCCAAGAGTTTAAGTGACTGAACCTCTTTGAGAGGGTTGTTAAGAAAGTAAATGGGAGGATTTGCCATATGGTCCTTTTGGAGAGATAGTGAGTGTCATTTTTTAGGATTTAAAGACATATTCCAAGCGTTTCAGCATCTTGTTATTTTGTCAAGGTCTGAAGTGAAGGAAGAGGCTGCAGCCTTCCTGCCTGAAGAATGAGGTATGTCATGACAGAGGGTGGGGTCATTAGCCAATAGATAAAGAGGATTTTCCAGAGATTCATAGACATCATTTATGAAGATCAAGACTAGGACTGGGCCCAATCCTATTCCTGATCTTCATAAATTAATTGGCCTTGTGGCACTCCAGCCTTAATAGGGAGAGGAGATGAAAGGATTCCATTGAGAGCCACACAATGGCTATGAGAGTAGAGGAAGTTAGTTTCCCAAGAGTAGAGTTGGCCTTGGATGCCAGAGGCAGACGGTTTGGAGAGCAAGGTGTGATGTCAGACTGTATCGATAGCTTGAGAGATGTCTTGAGAGATGGCCCTGATCTTATGTCCGATATCGATGGCCTCCATCCATTGTTGGAAGGGGAGAAGCAGCATGTTCAAGGAAGAGTGATCTGGTCTGAATCCGAAATGATGATCTGAGATGAGGCCATTGGAGAAAAGGAATGATTTTATGTCAACTGTGATTTTGGATTCTATGACCATGTTGATTTTTGTATGCAAGTCAATATGTCTTCAGTTAAGTGCATCAGTTTTTTTTCACCTTTTTATGTAATGCAGTGACATTTCCTGACATATATGGAATATGAGTGAGGGCATGTTATATGGTGTAAAGGGCAAAGAGAGGAAATGCAAGAGCAGTCGAGAAGGTTTTTGGACACCTGAGCTGATGCCGTCCAGTCCAGTTGCAGAATCAGAGTCGGGGGTTACCAAAAGCTTCTCCACCTTCTCAGGTGCAAAAGACACAGAGTCCCGTAGCGTTTGGGTATGACTTGGATGGGAGAGTACAGACAGCGAGAGGTTGGGGACACAAGATTTGGAAGCAAAGACGGAATTGTGGTATTCGGCCTTCTCACAAGTGGAGTCTGCTATGGAGCCATTTGAAGAGAAGGGAGGGATGGAAGGAGAGCATACTCCAGAGACTGACTTAACAAGGCACCAGAAAGTCTTAGAGGAGGGAGACAAGTTTGAAAATTCAATCTTGAGGTTGGACAGATGTTGTTTTCTGGGTCTCCTGAGAGTGGACACACACTTGATGTGGGCTTTGTGGAATGATCTGAGGTAGCCTTAGGTCGGATTTTCCTTCCAGGAGGAGAATGAAAGTTGTTTCAAGGCAACTGCCTCACCACAGTATTAAAAGCACCAAGAGAGGGAGGATGAGTAAGATAACTGAGACGAGTTGGGATGAATATGTGCATAAGGGAGAGCAGGTTTCTGTGGAAGACTTCCTTGGCTGAGTTAATATCAGGGGCAGCAGATATAGGAGACAGGCCATGAAGTGTGATGGCTGCTTGCATTCCCTGGCAGTGTGCCTGAGTGAACTGCCAGACTTGCCGGTACAGAAGCTGTGTCTGAGAATTGCCACAGAGATGTTGACCTTCACAAGCCAATGATCAGATGAACCAAATGGAGCAGAGTAAGAGCAAGATATATTGGAGGGGAAGTTGGTCATAATGAAATCCAGAAGAGAGGATTTGCCATTGACAGACATCCTGGTGGGAAAATTTTCAGATCGAGTCAGTCCCATGGAGTCACAGAAGTCCTTTTCAGAAGTCCCAAGGCTGGTGAGAGAGGTGCCAACACCCGGCCAATTTGCATGCTGCCAATTGAAATCATGACATATGAGGAAGAGGGAGTTGGGATGAGTGGTTCAAAGTTTGTCAGTGTTGTTTGCGAGATATGAAGATTGAGTCATCACTGTTTGCAGGACGGTACAACACACAGACAAACATGAGGAGGGAGTGGTGGGGAAGTCACAGCCAGAGGTACTCCTGGGGGTTGGGAGGTGTAAGAGCAGTACACGGAGAATGAGAAATGGAGTCCAGGATGTACAGTGAAACTTAGCCGACAGGATGGCGTTCAGTTCGATCAATGTTGTTTTCTGGCTCTCCAGGGAGAGACAGTAAGGAGTCAGGGATGTCCTGTGGAAGGAAGTATTCTGTGAAACAGATATCTGGTTTGTCAGATTGAGAGAACTGTCAGGTTGGAGTCGAGACTTCAGATGTATGAGGCCCACACAATGAGGGACAGGGGAGGGGGAGCTACTGATCAGGTGCAGGAATGTGGAAAGGAGCAAGGAGAGTGTGCGGTTGGGGAGAAGCTGGGAGGGTGTGGGGCTGGGCGAATCTGGAAGCTTGCAGGGCTGGGGCGAAGTTGGTGGGGGGGGATGGAGGGTTGGGGCCAAGTTGGGAGGGCGATGGGGATGCAGGGCTGGGTCGAAGCTGTGGGGTGTGGAGTTAGGACTAAACTGGGGTGGTCCAGGGTTTGGGTGAAGCTGGGGGTGTGCGGGGTGCGCGGACGCTTACAGGGTGCAGGGCAGGGGTGATGCCAGGAGTTGCAGGTGGTGGCGGTAGTGGTGTGGTGGCAGGAACCAAGAGGGGGGGGGGGGCCGTCGAGAAACGACGAGGGTGATTTGTGTGTGGAAACAGAGGGGGCAGGATGACGAGGAAGCTGAAAGAGGGTGGGATGAGGGGAAAGGTGAGAGGGGTTGGGATGATGTGGGAAGGAGAGACAAGGTGTGATGACAAGGAAGCAAATCGGGGGTAAGGGGGGGGGGGGAGAGGACTGTTTTGAAGGGTTTAAACACCATTAATTAAATTGAAGGGGAATTTATTGTCGTGTCTACACAATCTCTGCAAAATGGACATCTGAGGATTCCCAAACTGGTTATACAGAAATCTAATTTAATTAATGGGTTGGGTGGTAAAAAAAAAGTTTTTGTTTGAAGGCACAGAGGAAAATGGGGTTGTCGGTGAAAGAGGAGGCTGGATGAACTTAGCATTTCGTAGTGAAGAGGTTTTGGGAAATAAGCCTTGTGAAAAAGAAAAGGAAGAGATTGTGATGAAGAAGAAGAATGAATTGGTTGTTCCTGATGAAGTAGTGAGGAGAGTATGACATTTGAAAAGTGTGTGTGGTACATTTTTTGAGGCATTTTAAAAACAGTTATTAAGAGCTTTTAAAGGAAGACACCTTTATTCTCTGAAGATTCCGTTTGGGGATGTTGAAAAGGAGAAACGATAAACTTTAGGGAATGAAGGAGTCACTATGCACGTTACATTGAGTTCAGTATTTATCCCACGTGTACAAAGCAAAAAGTGGCACAAAGCAATTGGTTCCTTCTGTCTGTCTGTCTGTCTGTCTGTCCACAAACAGAAGTTTTTTGATTTAGAGATAACTTAATTTGAATATTAGATTTTGAACACGAATTGAAACACAAACCTGCAGTTGAGCAATACATTGGCCGTGAATTTGGCAAATTGTCCAGAATCTCGTTCCGATTGCACATGCACAGAGAGGAGTGAGATGATGTTTTGGGTCTGTCTGCCTGTATGGTAGTCAAACAAAATTGAAAATTATTCAAAACAGAAAACTTACTGTTTTTAAGTACATCATAAAGTATACAAACAAGAGGCGTAACTAATTTAATGTGTTAAATAAGATGGTGTAAAAGATGCTGTGTCGATGGTGCTAAACTTCCACAAAAAGGTTTTCTCCACATAACAACCTTTAAAACGTTTATATATTTCAATTGAATTCTATACTGTTGGACTCCACTATTTGCGGAGGATACATTCCTGAAAAAATGCCGCATATGTCGAATCCACAAATATTGGGACATTGTTTCAATGGGAAAAAAGGAGATAGGTTCCTGGCAGTTCATGGTTCAAGAGGGAAAATTAAAAATTCCGTGAAAAACCGCAAAAAAAAAAAAACGAGAATACTGAGAAAAACCGCGAATAAATCTGCAAAAACACGAGAGAAAAAAAACAAACCGCAACTACACCGGCGAAAAACCGCAAAAACATGAAAAAAAAATCTGCGAATACGCTCGTGAGAAAACACGAATACACCCCCGAAAAACCGTGGATACGTCCACAACAAACCGCGAGAACACAAAAAACCCTGCAAATACACCCACGAAAAACAGAGATGATGTCTGCAAAAACCCCCACAAAACATGAAAAAACCCCGTGAATATGCCCGTTAAAAACCACGAAAACCGTAAATAAGTCCGTGAAAAACCGTGAATACACCCTAACAAAAAACTGCAAATACGCCTGCGAAAAAATGCTAATTCACCTGCGAAAAACCAAGAATACTCCTACGAAAAAAAATCGCGAAAATATGAAAAAAAAAACCCTCAATATGCCCATGAAAAAAACCGTCAATATGCCCATGAAAAACCTGAAAAATCAGTGAATATATCTACGAAAAACCATGAATATGCCCTCAAAAAAACCTGCGAATATTCCTGAGAAAATCTCAGAATACGTGCGTGGAAAACCACAAAAAACCATGAATATGTGTGCGAAAAACTGTGAACACAACCTCAAAAAAAACTCCGTGAACACCTGCGAAAAACCATGACTACCTGTGAAAAACTGAGAATATGGCCATGAAAAATTGAGGTTACACCCGTATACTGTGAAAAACCGTGAGTACGACTGCGAAAAACCACGAATATGACAGCGATAAACTGCAAATACACGACAGAAAAACTAAGAATACACCGGGGAAAAGCTGTGAAAACATGAACCCCCCTCCCCCCCGCAAAAAAAAACCACAACAGAATATGCCTGCAAAAAACCGCAAATATACTCATGAATAACCGAGAAAATCCCTGCGAAAAACCATGAATACAACCACAAAAATACCGTGAAAACATGAAAAAATCCAAACATGCGCCCACGACAAACTGAGAATACACCCACAAAAAACGCGAAAACACGAAAAGCAATTGCGAATACGCCCATGAAAAACTGAGTGTACTGTGAAAAACCGCAATAAACCGCGAATGCGCCTGCAAAAAAAAGTGAATGCGCCTGTGAAAAACCATGAATACAATGGCAAAAAGCTGCCAATACACCTGCAAAAAAACACGAATACGACTGCGAAAAACCGTGAATACGCCTGCGAAAAAACCAAGAATATGCCTGCAAAAAAACCTCCAAAAATAACCCTAACAGCTCATTAAAAAAAACCCACAAAAACCATAAATACATCTGTAAAAAACCCCGAATACACCCTCAAAAGAAACTGCGAATACGCCTGTAAAAAACTGCAAATACGCCTGCGAAAATCCGTGAATACGTCTGCAAAAAACTCGCGAATACGCCCATATAAAACCCCACAAAAAATTACTCCTGTGAAAATGTGAAGAAAACCACAAATACGTGAAGCACAGGGCCACGAATATTGAAGGTCACATTTTATAAACTGCGAATACACATGGTCTGCAAACAGTGAATCCGTAAATAACATAGTCCTAACACTGCCCAGGGTAAGGTATTCTATGAGCTCTCTAATTTCTGTTGTAGTTGTTTCTTTTATCATTATTTTCTTCTTTCTTGAAAATGCGAGGAAGGAAAAAGGATTAAGCTGAGGGATCAGAAGTAACAACAAGTTGTGGTACATTCAAAGTACATCACCCCCATGCAAAAGAAATAAATAACAAATCCTCCAAAACTGAGTACTCCCTTCCTTCGGTGCCCGGCGATGATGTCATACATCACCTGGATATGGAATTGAGAAGGAGCGGTGTACAATACCTGGGAGAAAAGCAGCAAAAACGAAGAATAGGTGATCAAAAATGGAGGCAACCACCTGAGGAGTCCAGCCATTCATGAGTGGGCCAGACTTCACAGGTCAGGTCAGGTATGGGAGCATGCACCCGAACAGCGCGTCGTTGCATCCACTTTCTGCCGGAACTCTAGGGGCCTCTGTCTGGCATCCCCCAGGCAGACGCCTGGCCCACTCCCATCTCGTTGAGATGCTGATCAATCTGCTGCAACCAGGAGGCATATGGTCGGCCCATTGGCCTCCTCCACTCACGAGGCTCCCTCTGAGGAATCTGGTGAGCAGGATCAGCGTCAGGAAAATGAGCCACATGCCCATACAGCCGCAGCTGACACTCATGGACTATGCAGGTAACAAATCCCATTTGAGTGTCTCAGCAACCGCTCGTTGGACATAAAGTCTGACCAATGACACCCAAGGATTCTCCGAAGAGACTCGGTACCAAAGGAATTAAGTCTCAGTCACAGATCCTTGGTCAGCGTCCAAGTTTCACATCCGTAGAGCAAGATTGGAAGCACCAAGGACCTGAAAACTCAGACTTTCGTACTCCCGCACAGGTACCAACAGCGCCACACTCCATGATCCATGATCCAGTGAATACATGAGTCCCCAGGCCAGACCGAGACGTCCATTGACCTCTGGCTCACAGCCAGTGGAAACATGAATATTACTGCCAAGGGAAGTGAATCTCTCCGTGACTTCAACGTCCTCACCACAAACAGGTACAGACAAGACAGCAGCATCCAAGATGTCATTGAAAGCCTGGATCTTAGTTTTGACCCAGAGAACCCATAATCCAAGCAGCTCAGACTCCTCATTCAGCACCTAAAGGATATCTAGAGTCTCTGCAAAGATGACTGCATCATCTGCGAAATCAAGGTCGGAGATCTTGACATTCCCACACGATGTACCGCAGCTTGATCTCTCTGACATCCTCCCCAGAATTCAGTCCATGCAAGTGTTGCAAAGTGTGTGGGGTAGTGTACACCCCTGATTAACTCCAGTAACAACTTGAAATAAGTCAGAGATGGTATCACCATATTTTACAGCACTCTCAGTACCAGATTATAGTTCCGACAACAGATTGATCAGTTTTGGTGGCACCCCACGAAGACTAAGAATCCTCCAGAGGGCATTCCAATTCACTGAATCAAACGCTTTACAGAGATCAATGTAGATAAGAAAAAAATAGATAAGACAACAGAACTTGGACAGATCTGCTGCATGTGGACAGAAAATGAGAGAGAGGTGAGGAACAAAAAAGGCAAAATTGTGTACACGACTGAACACACAAAAAACACTGAAAACAAAAAAATTGAACCAAACATCTTGATCAGCTTGACACCATGGAAAACATGGCCTTGAAGATTACTGGAATCTCGCCACGATTAAGTTTATAGGCCTCTCACTTCACCATCACAGACAGGTCCGTGGTTTACGACCTCCTTTCTGGTCTTGCACCCTCCGCTCTTTCCATGTTTTGTCCCCCTCCCCCCCCCAGGTTTCTGCAGGACACGCACAGTCCACCATGAACCCCCTTCTGGTTAAACTACCTAAATCCAGGATCACTGCTCACCTCCACTCATTCATTCATCTTTTTCCCCACATGTGGAACCAACTTACACATTCTCTTCATCTCATTCTTCCCTCCAGGTCTTCAAGACACTGCTCATCACCATCTCAGATCATCTCCAATCCAAAAACCATCATCTTTTCTACCTTTGTTAACCCCACCTCCTCCCACCCCAATCCCTTCTCTTTCCAAATTTCCAGTTTTCCCTTCTAAGAGTTTCCTTCAGTATCCATTTTCTCGACCACATGCATCCTTTCCTGCCCCATTCCGCCCCACACCCATTGTTTGTCCGCTTCCTCTTGGCCTTCAACTCTGTTGGTGTTTCCCCTCTTTCTCTCTCTGCTGTTCCTTTTGTCCTGTTTCATCCTGATCCATTCAGTATACTCAAACGAGCTCTTTTGCTCGTTGTTTCGTATGCAGCCTATGGCTGTTGGTTGCATAATTTTCTGGAAGCATGGCTGTGTCGTTGATGCAGTGCTCCTGTTTCCAGTAAGCTGGCACTCGATTTGCCGATCGCAGAAGGATGACAGGCTGAGTCAACCCACCTGGTATTATTTCAACGGCACGTCAGGGCCTCAAACTCAAGATGTTAAGGTCTTAAGCCAGCCACCTCAACCACTAAGCCAACACCAAGTTTAGATCTTCCACAATCCTCAATTATGTATAAAAAATAAATAAAAATAGGAATTACATTACGCCAACCCCCCATAATGGCGGTGTTTACCAGACTTGCACCCAATGAATAATTATAACAGACAAGGCTTGTGGCTAGCACAAGCTTGTTGGGGACTCCATCACAATAGCATGGTCTTGCGGGGTCGGCACTGCACAGCTGAAGTTTGGCTCAGGCAGTAATGCACCTGTGGAAATGGTGATGAGGGGAGCAAGATGAGAGGGACGTTGTTCTTCTTCAGAGGGCGAAGCAAAGAGACAGCAAGAGGTGGACATCGCCATGTGCAAAGCTGAACTGCTGCATGGAGAGCGGCCATGACCCTTGTGAACTGTAGGACCACCCCCATGCACAGCGATTCTCTGTTATTGGCCGCACTCTTCTTGTGGGTGGGACAATCTTCTGATTCGTCATCCCAACTGTGGGACAACCCTGCACAAAAATGTTCTGCCTTCCTCCATGGCTCCTCAGCAGACCATGCCACCATGGCTTGCATGGCCTACCAATCAAACAGTTTGCAATGGTTGTTCCTCCGAAAGTGCAATGCGCTTTCCAGTCTGCTTTAGGCGTTAAATGCTCCGTGCTGCAGGACCTCACCCGGCCTCGCCTGATTTACAGGAGGTTTTACACAACAAACTTGCCCTATACTGTCTTTAAAGTTCACACTCACTCTCTCCTTGGTACACATTTTACAATACGACTTACTCAGACATTTTCCCTGATAGAAAAGTAATAATAACCTCTGCGGACATACAGACCATACTGTTCTTACCACAATCTAACCCTGGATCCCCCTCCAAGCTCCACCGTTTCCACGTAACAATATGTTTATGTCTATAAAGTCGCTTTCTCACACCGTCGGGTTTTAGTTTCGTGGTAGCTGCTGGAACTCCAGTTCATATAGCATATATTCTTATAAAAACAAGGACAAATGTGTCCAAGAGCCACGTCCTAAACGTTTTGTCTTCACCAGAAGAAGAAGAAGAAGAAGAAAAGAAAAAAAAAAACAACAATTTCCGATATTTCGTCACGTGCTTTGACGGAGCCAATAGCGAGACCCGTCATGAACGATGATCGTTCATGACGAGAAAATAGTGTATTACGAAATTACAATACATTAAGTGGAATAATCTTTAAATAGTAACGTGAACTTTTCAAAACTTTAAAGCAAATGTCTGCATATATGTTTAAAAGTTCATGATAGATGCTCTCAAAAAGCACCCTCAATGCGAGGATGTGTACAAGTGTTTAGTATTTAAGGAGATCCGGATCCTGTATATAAAAGAGCCGAGTCCGAAAGGTTTTTGGAAGAAGAAGAAGAAGAAGAAGAAGAAGAAGAAGAAGGAGAAGGAGAAGGAGAAGGAGAAGGAGAAGGAGAAGGAGAAGGAGAAGGAGAAGGAGAAGGAGAAGGAGAAGGAGAAGGAGGCCGAGCTCTCTTAGAGCCGCGTCTCGCGTAGCGAGACACGGCTAAAAATGGTATTTAAATATTGGGGTCCCTTGCAATTACCAGTGACTTTGGACTGAAGTCGTAATTAATAGTTGTCATGAAATAATACTTCATGATGGGAAACCTTTGGAATGCATCAGCTCGGGGGGTCCTTGTGTGCAAAAAAATGTACCCTAAGTTACTCACTGGAATTTTGAAGTTGCCCACTTCCCTTAACAGAAAAACTTGCTTACCATTTCCATAACCCGGCAATAAGTGCGAAAAAGGTGCCTCTTTTGGGGGTTCCGACGGAAATTGTCGGGCCAATTATTAGGGGTAGTGGAAATGAAAACGACTGTTATTTTGCAGTCTTACACCCAAGAAATACAAACTACCCCTCAAAATGTCGGTATTGAGACCCTCTTTCATATGATATGCAAATTCGGTTCATTGGTTCAAGAATCAGGTCACTCGAGGTCAAAAGGTCACGAAAATTTGGGTCAAGTGAAAATCTGAACTATCTCTGAAACATGCCCCACAGAACATGGCACATCCATATTTTACCCTCTCTGAGGGTCTATCCCATCACCGTAGGTGCCAAGGAACACAATCATATGAATAAAGTGGAATTTGTTGCAATAAAATGAAAACAGCACAGAATGGAAAGCGGTCGACTTTCAATCTGATCACTTTTTGGCCACCGCTTAAACGATTTCCTGTTGGGAAACTTAAATGGTTATTATGTCATGCCCGCTCACTCTAGATAGACAAATTAACCTTTAATCTGTTTGCCTTGGAAGACTCTTCCATGTGATATTACCTTTATGAAGATTGGGCCAATAATGAGGTCACTCGAGGTCAAACGGTCACGGAAATTGGGGTCAAGTGAAAATTTCTGTGGAAAATGCACAACAGCACATGCCAGATCCATATTTTTGTCCTCTATTGGGGTCAAATTTTTTGGAATAGATACAAAAATACAGATATGAATGGACAGATATGAATGGAATGTACTTAATGACCACCATAGGGCTTAAACAATAAACAAAAACTGCCACTCCGACATAGTAAGTAAACACATACCAACTGGTGGAATGTGATTCTGGTTTGGAAATGCGTATAAACTAATGAGTCAGTCACTCACTTTCTGACGACACCAAATACATTTTGACATCCTGACTTTTCCAAGTCATTTTGACAAGTGCAAAATGTACAACAGGGATTGTTAGAACCGCGGCAAGGACATCTCCGAGTTCCACACGTTTGACATGTGCAGTGGATTGCAATGTCTTCAGGAATTGGATTGTTCCCCCTGCTTGGGACCAGAAGATCATCGATAAATTTGAAACCAAATTGTCTTGGGTCAGAGGGTTCGCATGATGAGAGGAGGGACACCATCTCTTTTGTAGCAAAGTAGGCTCTCAAAATGTGCAACCGAATGACATGACTTGTGGGTGGCAGGTCATCCAAACATGACCGCTTGGCATGATGATACCTGTGGCTTCGGAGCTGGCTCATGGTTTTCATCGTTGTTCCTTTCTTAAGGACCTGTGTCAGATAGGCTTCTACTTTATCAATGACTGTATCCAGGTTACCTGTCACCACCACAAAGTCCTTTAAGTACATCTCTGGATTGGCTATTAGAGCAGCATGCTTGGTTCCAACTTTACTTGTGTTATCACACCAAGTTAGTGTGTGAACAGTGGGCAAAACCTGACGCAAACTTCGTCCGATCCTCTTTGAAAGGATATGTATCGGAATGTATCTTGTCGAGTCACCAACCCCAGCCTTCACCCAGAGTTATTCGAGGCTGTTCGCATTCAGCTCGCTCCAGTAGAACATCAGCAAAATGAACACATCCGTGTCTGACGATGGGACTATGATACGATTTTTACCTTGTTTAACAGCATGCATCGCATGTGGTATAATCCTCATGTCAGCCTCTTCTACATTACACTTGAGTTGTGGAACCTCTACAGGTCTCGATGTCATTGATCAACACGAAACGACGATGCTGTCTGGTCCACAGAAATGACTGACTATAATCTCCAACGTTGGAGCACGCCAATTCCGTACCAGCACCTCTGCATGAATGAGGGATTCAAATTTTGCTTTGTTGACACTGTATGGCCAAAACCTGTCCATTTCTCAAGGGAGAGGGGTTTCCCTGGACACATCACGCAGTTCTCTGGGTGACTTCTTCTCTCGCCTTTGAGGCTCAGAATCCTTCAAAGACGTTCCCATGTAGGAATCAAACACAAAATCAATTCTCGAGGCACCCTTTGCTGCAGAGGCAACAAAGCTTAGAAAGGCATCACAGAAGTCATCAAATTTTTTGGAACTCTTTGTTTGGATCTTGCGAATGTTTGCCATCACATCAACTATACAGCATGTTCCCATTGAGTCATCAGATCTCGGTGTTCTTGGGTCCTGGTCACTGAGATGAGCTTCAAGTTCATGGACAATTTCACTTTTAATTGGCTTGGTCATTAGGCGTTTGTCATCAAAGAGAGGAGACATTGTACACACATCGTACTGCAGGAGTTCCTCCATAGTCCGTCCTCGTTTCTTTGCAATCTCTAGTGTACGTTTCATCTGAGCATCTTCTCGCTTGTTAAGTTTTGCTTTTCCTTTGTGTGGGAATGAATTCTTGTGGATTGCAGCGAAGGTTTTAAGGTTGATGCGATGAATCGTGTCTGACAGTCGAACGGTCTTCTATATGTACCTTTCTCTACGAAGTTTCTCGGAGGTATCGTTGCCGATTCTCTCCACATTCAGCAGCTGTTCTCTGTTATCTTCTGACACGACTTCCTTGGTTAAGATATTGTGGAGCATTTTCTCTTTTGGGGGAGTGAGGAAGGGATTCTCATTCTTCTCTATGACATTTAATATGGCTTGAATGTTGGCCTCCTCAAACTCGGTTGCTGCTTTGCTGAATGACCTGTTGACTTCAATGATCAATTAACTTCGGTGCACTTCAATTAAGCATAGAAAACGAGAAGATACTTCCTTCTTCATGGTTCATAAGACATTGTTCTGCATTACCTTTTCACGTTTTCACAGGAATTTTACAGCAAATTGGAGAAAATTTCAAAGAACCATGCCTAATATAGCATAGCACGTGTACAATCACTCTTTGTTTTATGTAATGGAGGCACCTGTACAGGTGCTGCCACCTATTGTGATGGTAACCTACCTGCAATTAAACTGGGGGAATTAATCGTTGGTTTTGTACAAGGTACCATATTTAAGTGTCATTTGCTGATTTGATTGTGTTCCTTTGGCATTCTCATAGATGAAAATATATGGATCTGGCATGTGCTGTTGTGCATTTTCCACAGAAATTTTCACTCTACCCCAATTTCCGTGACCTTTTGACCTCTAGTGACCTGATTCTTGAACCAATGAACCGAATATGCATATCATATGAAAGAGGGTCTCAAGGCCGACATTTTGAGGGGTAGTTTGTGTTTCTCGGGTGTAAGACTGCAAAGTAACAGTCGTTTTCATTTCCACTACCCCTAATAATTGGCCCGACAATTTCCGTCGGAACCCCCAAAAGAGACACCATTTTCGCACTTATTGCCGGGTTATGGAAATGGTAACCATGTTTTTCTGTTAAGGGAAGTGGTCAACTTCAAAATTCCAGTGGGTAACTTAGGGTACATTTTTTGCACACGAGGACCCCTCTAGCTGATGCATTAAATCCCCATAATCATAATGTACTACAGTTATCCTTCACACACATGTCCTCAATATTCATAAAAAGTCTTTAAAAAGTAAATGAACACGTATTCTGCTCAGCCCATAAACAGTTAAACGAACTATTGTCCTCTTATCCCACAAATGTATTTTTTTTTTAACTAAAATCCTAATGGGAGGTGTTGTAACTGTGGGCTGAAAATGAGAAAAGGAAGATAAGGGTTGATAAAATATGAGGAATAAAGGAGATTGGAGGAGTGGGAAGAGAAGGGAGATAGGAGTAAGCTGGGGGGGGGGGAAATCTATCAGGCATAGGGGTGGGTAATATATCAAGCATATTGGGGGGGTTAATAATCAGGCATATTGAGGTGGGGGGGTTAATATATCAGGCATATTGAGGTGGGGGGGGGGTTAATATATCAGGCATATTGAAGTGGGGGGGGTTAATATATCAGGCATATTGAGGTGGGGGGCGTTAATATATCAGGCATATTGAGTGGGGGGTAATATATCAGGCATATTGAGGGGGGGATAATATATTAGGCATTTTGAGGGGGGGGTGTATCAGGCATATTGGGGGTGGGAGGGGAGGGAGGGCAAGTTGTGACAAAATTTGATTATATTGTTACGAATTTGGGAATTCGATTGCACACAACATTCAAGTTCCTTAAGGCCTAAGTCACATTTGCTCTACGGCGAGGATACGGCGGCCGTACGCCCTCTGAATTGACAGAAACGTGCGGCGGCCGCAGAGTTTCTGAGGTGGCCTCAGGGTGGCCCTACGCCGTTTGGCTATATTTTACAGGTCGTAAGGTCGCCGTGGAATTATAACGCGGAGTTATAACTTTTTCCATTTCTACGTTGGCCGTAGCAATTCGACATGCCGTAGTTGTGACGTAGTTGTGTTCCACGTCGACCGTACGTAGGCCGTACGGCGGACTTGCGTTATTTGTGCGGCTGCCGTAGTCTCTTATCAACGAAAAATGAATTTTTCCCTAAAAACCGAATACATTTTAAAAAACCGAAAACAACGAAGCGTTCATGTTTGTTCACGTGTCTCCCCCACCTGTTCGAGCCGCATCTTCGCGCTTTGTTCGTTCAGTTCGTCGGTGGAAGTCCTCGTGAAAGCATCTCTCGTGCGTCGATCGCTACTGTCTTCACCTCGTGTTTTCACCTTGATTTGTCCTGTTTTTTTTTACTCATCTTGTGTTTTAATTAATGACAAAAAAGCAATCCGATCACGTGGTGTGACGGACTGTCGGGCAAGGATTTAATTTCACAGAAAAACCGGTTGTAATTTGGAATATCGATGATTACCTCAGCCTGATGCGTTTGATGAAAGTGATTGTGGTTCTGGGGGCATCATGATTGATGAGCTGCCCTGGGGGCAGCGCTCGCAGAGTGCGCGAACGATCGGAACCCAGGACGGAGCTCGAGCCTGTGTGGACCTTTGGATTGGTGATTGTACCAGATTAATTCACTCCATTATTACCTTCGCAAACTTTGTTGCGAAGGTTAAGTTTTGATCGCTGTGTATTTTTAATTTATTTTTGAATATGTGTGTTGATTTGTTTGTGTGTTTGTTACTTACGAAATCTAAAGATTTCGTAAGTATATTGATGACTTCCGTTTCTGTTTGTTTGTTTGTTTGTTAGTTTGTTTGTAGGCACGATAACTCGAGAACAGAAGAAGCTACCAATGTCAAATTACACCACGTGATTCAGGAGGGTGATGGATAGCGCTGATTAGATTTTGGTCAAAATCGGTCAAAGGTCAAGGTCACAGTGAGGTCAAATATTCGATTTTTGATGGTTTGGTGCAGATAACTCGAGAACGGAAGAAGCTACCAATGTCAAATTACACCACGTGATTCAAAAGGGTGGTGGCTAGTGTTGATTAGATTTTGGTCAAAATCGGTCAAAGGTCAAGGTCACAGTGAGGTCAAACATCCAAAACATTCGATTTTTGATGGTTTGGCACAGAATCATCGTATAAACTTCTTGTTTGCGCAGCTACCTTCTTCAGAGACAGCTTTTATGAGACAAGGTCAGAGGTCAAGTTGACGATTTCGTAAGTACCAGTCTATGACTGCTTATTTGTTTGTTTGTTTGTTTGTAGGCACGATAACTCGAGAACGGAAGAAGCTACCAATGTCAAATTACACCACGTGATTCAGGAGGGTGGTGGCTAGTGCTGATTAGATTTTGGTCAAAATCGGTCAAAGGTCAAGGTCACAGTGAGGTCAAACATCCAAAAAATGAAAACTCGAGAAAGGAAGAAGCTACCAATGTCAAATTTCACCACATGATTCAGGAGGGTGGTGGCTAGTGCTGATTACATTTTGGTCAAAATCGGTCAAAGGTCAAGGTCACAGTGAGGTCAAACATCCAAAACATTCGATTTTTGATGGTTTGGTACAGAATCATCGTAGAAACTTCTGGTTTGCGTCGCTACCTTCTCTCGAGACAGCTTTTATTAGACAAGGTCAGAGGTCAAGTTGACGATTTCGTAAGTACCAGTCTATGACTGCTTGTTACTTACGAAATCTAATGATTTTGTAAGTATATTGATGCCTTCCGTTTCTGTTTGTTTGTTTGTTTGTTTGTTTCAGGTCAGGTCAGGTATGGGAGCATGTGCCAGAACAGCACGTCGCTGCGTCCACTTTCCGCCGGTACTCCAGGGGCCTCCGTCTGGCCATCCCCCAGGCAGATGCCAGGCCCATCCCCATCTCCTTGAGATGATGGTCAACCTGTTGCAACCATGAGGCACGTGGTCGACCCACTGGCCTCCTCCACTCATGAGACTCCCTCGCTGAGAGAATCTGGTGAGCAGGATCAGAGTCAGGAAAACGAGCCACATGTCCATACAGCCGCAACTGACGCTCACGGACTATGCAGGTAACAAATCTCATCCGAGTCTCTCTCAGCAACCGCTCGTTGGACACAAAATCCGACCAGCGATAGCCAAGGATTCTCCGAAGAGACCTGGTACCAAAGGAATTAAGTCTCCGTCTCAGATCCTTGGTCAGAGTCCAAGTCTCGCACCCATAGAGCAAGACTGGAAGTACCAAGGACCTGAAGACTCGGACTTTCGTCCTCCCGCACAGGTACCGGCAGCGCCACACCCCATGATCCAGTGAATCCATGACTCCCCAGGCCCGACCCAGACGTCTATTGACCTCTGACTCACAGCCAGCAGAGACATGAATATCACTGCCAAGGTAAGTGAATCTCTCCACGACCTCAACATCCTCACCACAAACAGACACAGACAGGACAGCAGCATCCAAGATGTCACCGAAAGCCTGGATCTTAGTTTTGACCCAAGAAACCCGTAATCCCAACGGCTCCGACTCCTCATTCAGCACCTCGAGGGCCCCCAAGAGGATGTCTAAAGTCTCCGCAAAGATGACTGCATCATCTGCAAAATCAAGGTCCGAGATCTTGACATTCCCAAATGACGCACCGCAGCTTGATCTCTCCGACATCCTCCCTAAAATCCAGTCCATACAAGTGCTGAAAAGTGTGGGGGCAAGTACACATCCCTGACGAACTCCAGTAACAACGGGAAATAAGTCAGAGATGGTACCACCACACTTCACAGCACTCTCAGTACCAGAGTAGAGTTCAGACATCAGATCGATCAGTTTTGGTGGCACCCCACGAAGACCAAGAATCCTCCAGAGGACATCCTGATTCACTGAATCGAATGCTTTACTGAGATCAACATAGGCTGCAAGCAGCCCCTGCCGAAACTCTCGTCTGCGTTCGGTGAGGACACGAAGTGCAAGGATACGGTCAATCGTTGACCTCTTTGGTGTAAAGCCTGACTGCTCTGGACGCTGGTGCTCAAGCAGATGGTGGCGAACCCTATCGAGAATTATCCGAGCAAAGACCTTGCCCGGCACTGAGAGCAGCGTCACCCCTCGGTAGTTGTTGCAGTCTTGGCGATCACCCTTCCCTTTCCAGAGAAGGACAACAAGGCCCCTCTTCCAGTCAGTTGGGATGATGCCTGTGTTCCAGGCAGAGCACAAAACTGCATGCAACGACACGAGTGCAGCATTTCCACCAGCCTTGAGAAGTTCGGCATGGATGCCACAGATCCCTGGAGCTTTGCCCCGTTTCAACTGGTTCACCGCAGCCCGTGTTTCCACAAGCGTAGGTGGACCACAGTTGATTCGAGGGTCAGCAACAGGGATTGTAACACCCTTGACGTCCAACTCGACAGTTGGGGGATCAGCCTGGTACAACCGCTCAAAGTAACCGGCCCAGCGGGCCTTCACTTCAGACTCCTCTGTCAAGAGCCTACCACCCTCTGCTCGAACTGTAGTGCTCCGAGGGATGGGCTTGGATGAACGTAATGCGCGAATTCCCCTGTAAGCGGGACGAGAATCACCTGTCCACAGGTGATGCTCTACCCCCTCACAGATTCCTCGCACATAGGCCTCCTTGTCCACCCTCAGTGCACGTACAGTTTTACGCCTCAGCTCCCTGAACAGCTCAGCTCTGCCATTCAGCCTGGCCCTGCGACTCTGGTCAATGGTATCCAGTGTCCCTTGAGAGACAAAATTCTTCTTTGCCCTGCGGTGAGCTCCAAGGCATCCACCGGCAACATCAAGGACGGTAGTCTTGAAGGCGCTCCACAACTCTTCAGGACCCCCCAAAGCACCCAGACCCCCCAAGTGTCCACAGCCTGTTCGCAAACTCCTCAGCTACTCTCTCATCCCTGAGCTTGGCAACATCCAGCCTCGGCTGGGATGGTACCATTCTCCAGGATTTAAGGTGCAGCTTTAGAGTTGCTACAACAAGCCTGTGGTCAGTATTGAGGAACTGAGCACTCCGGTAGACCCTGCAGTTCTGGATCATGCTCCAACGACCGTCAATGAGGACATGGTCAATCTCCTTTGCCACACCGCCAGCGTTGGAATACCAAGTCCAGCGATGAGCTTGTGGGCGCTGAAACCATGAACCAGCCACCATGAACTATTCTGGTTCATAGTTTCTGACCCATGGGGACCAACACACACCTCATAACCGTCCCTATCAGTTCCAGTCGATGCATTGAAATCCCCCAAGACTAGAAGTGTATCTCGTCTGGGGCACTGATCAACCACAGACTCGAGTGTGGCGTAGAATGCATCCTTCACGGTGAGATCACTCGCCTCAGTCGGAGCATAAACAGAGACCAGGGAAATGACACCTAAGGAGTGACGAATCCTTAATCTCATAATACGCTCGTTGACCGGTGTTACCTCAATTATCATTGGGGTCAGCTTATTGGACACAGCTACAACAACTCCTTGGGCATGGTAACCATCAGAGCGACCAGACCAATAGTAGGTGTAGCCACCCACCATTATCTCGCCGCAATCCGGTCTCCGAACCTCAGAGAGAGCTGCAATCCCGATGTCCAAACGCTTGAGCTCAGATGATAACAGAGACAGGTGATCATCCTCTCTTAGGGATAGGACATTCCAGGCACCCACCCGAAGGGACCGCCTCAGGTTAACCCAAGGAGACCGCCGTCTGGTGGACGACACCTCAGCACCACTCCGACACACTCTCCCGCAATCTGACCCAGGGATGTTACCCCGTGGTTTCCCTCCTATCAAAGATTGGGGGTCCCGAAGGCTTTGCCCCAATCCCGTCATCCGGTGAGCTGCCCTGCGAAGGGAAGCTGCACAGGAGGTACTCCCACGGAGTGGGTTTTCAGATTTTTTTGCGTTTTGCGGAATGAAGGGTTTTACGGTGGCCGGAGTGCAAATCCTGCCACCAACCTCCTAATAAGAAGTGACCCAACTGCAGGAGGACGTCCACAGACACAGTTGGGCACTAGATATGGATGGCCGTTGGCTCACAAGGAGCTCCTCCGCCCTTTGACAGGTTTTGTTTTTAATCCTGCTGGGTGTCCATATCCAAACACCCTCCTCACCAGAAAACCTGGTGGGGGAGACGGTTTTGTCGCCGACAACCCGACCATGGAACAGGTTAGTACAGGTTTACATGGTACCTGTAGCAGGTCACAGATCGAACCTGACCTGACAAGATAACTTTGTTTGTTTGGAGGCACGATAACTCGAGAACGGAAGAAGCTACCAATGTCAAATTAAACCACATGATTCAGGAGGGTGGTGGCTAGCGCTGATTCGATTTTGGTCAAAATCGGTCAAAGGTCAAGGTCACAGTGAGGTCAAACATCCAAAACATTCGATTTTTGATGGTTTGGTGCAGAATCATCGTAGAAATTTCTGGTTTGCGTCGCTACCTTCTCTCGAGACAGCTTTTATTAGACAAGGTCAGAGGTCAAGTTGACGATTTCGTAAGTACCAGTCTATGACTGCTTGTTTGTTTGTTTGTAGGCACGATAACTCAAGAACAGAAGAAGCTACCAAAGTCAAATTGCATCATGTGATTCAGGAGGGTGATGGCTAGTGCTGATTAGATTTTGGTCAAAATCGGTCAAAGGTCAAGGTCATAGTGAGGTCAAACATCCAAAAAAAATTATAACTCGAGAACGGAAGAAGCTACCAATGTCAAATTGCACCACCTGATTCAAGAGGGTGATGGCTAGCGCTGATTCGATTTTGGTCAAAATCGGTCAAAGGTCAAGGTGACAGTGAGGTCAAACATTCGATTTTTGATGGTTTGGTACAGAATCATTGTAGAAACTTCTGGTTTGCGTTGCTACCTTCCCAAGAGACAGCTTTTATTAGACAAGGTCAGAGGTCAAGTTGACGATTTCGTAAGTACCAGTCTATGACTGCTTGTTTGTTTGTTTGTTCTTCGCATAACTCCAAAAGTATTGAACTGAATCGCAGCAAATTTGGTGAGATGATTGGTTATTATCCGAGGACCATTTGATTAGATTTTGGGTGCGATCGGGTCAAAGGTCAAGGTCAAGGTCATGTAAAGGTCAAAATCGTCTTTTTACCATAGCGCAGTCAATTTGTATCCAATTTGCATGCAACTAATGCCAAAATGTTCAGAATTCAATGCCCCATCTTGTGATATGTGACATGACACAATGACGAAATAACCATTATTAGCGGTTGGGAGTCAAAGGTCAGGGGGGTCACGACATTGCAAAATGTGCGGTTTTAGTCATAATACGGTCAATTCTTATCCGATTTGCATGAAACCAACACCAAAATGTTGACTGTTCTTTTCCCCACACTCTAATACCAATTACAAAATTAAGAGTACAAAGGTCAAGGTCGAGGTCATGAAAAGGTAAAAATCGTCATTTTGCCATAGTGCGGTCGATTTTCATCCAATTTGCATGCAACCAATGCCAAAATGTTGTGAATTCAATGCCCAATCTTGTGATATACGATATGACACAATGATGTCATTACCTTTGTTAGCGGTTTGGGTCAAAGGTCAGGGGGGTCAACGACCTTTATTATCATAACGCGGTCAATTCTATACAATTTGCATGTAAGTCGATTCAAAATGTTTAGAATTCAATTCCCTATCCTGTGATGTGTAATATTTGATTTCTTATAATGTGACCAGTTGTCATCAGATTGACTTGACACCGACACCCAAAAAGGTCAGGGAGTTCATACAGAAATTGTACAATGTACGTGAATCAGTGTCAAACAGCAGGAAATTTAATGTTTTTAAGCCATCATAACACATATGAGATGGTAGATGTGGTATGGGATTAAATACCCTCACAATCAACGGTTTCTGGGGAGGGGGGGGGGGAAATGTAGCGTTGGCGAAGGTATGCGCTCTACTGAGTGCCCGTTCTAGTTTCTTATTGGGAAAATAGTTTGGGAATCGAACTTTTTGCAATCCGAACAGCCTCCTGGAATGCATTTAATTCGGATTCTGGGGGCACCACATACTGGTGGTATATTCCGAACTGTTATATTTTTTATTTCAGTAAAAAAAGATCTGGTGTATATACCCACTCGTTACCGTCCGTCTGGCCGCACGTTCGCCTTAGAGCCCCCCTGCGGTCCCCCTGTGGTAGACTTGCGGGCACCTTGAGGCTACCTTGCGTCTGCCTTGAAAATTCTATGGCCGCCGCCGGGACGCCCTAAGGTCACCCTGCGACATCAAATCAAAGACCGTACGGCACTACCACGTTTTCGGTCTCCACAATTTCTAAATACGCCGTGCGGCTACCTGAAAAATAAAAACATGTGACTGCTACATTGTGTGACCGTGGAAATACTGCGGCCGCCGTATAATTGCTAGTGGCTGTAGATTTTGGAGACCCCACGGCCGCCGTGGCAAATGTGACTTTGGCCTTACCGTCCACGTGTTCTGTTTGCGGAGCACGCGGATTCGGTTTCCGGGACGTTACACGCGCGCCGGCTGCAGGCTCAGTGCGCGTGTGACGTCATCGGCGGGAATCTCGCTGCACGGATGCGGGACAAACAGCGCACGTCCCGCGTGGGGAATTCCCCGCGAGCGAGTGCTATTCGGAATTGGCGGAGTGACGTCATTGCCGCACGACTCGGCCCTTGGAAGGGACGTCGATAACGCCCGTAAGGACGAACGGGTGTACCGTAAACCACCGCCATGGGCATGCAGAGAAGGAGGAAAAGCCTCGCTTCAAGTAAACAGGATTCCCTGGGCAGAGGGTAGAAGACACCCTTGCTCGGGGGCACAGGAAGTACTAGTTAAGGGGGATGGGTTAGAGTTAGTTCGACCGGCTTCATGGGGACATGAGTTGTACCTCATGGAGCCCCTGGAATGGATTAGTTAGAGGGATTTCAGTTTAGATTTAGGAAATGGGAATTTTTGGATTTTCGGAGACATGGACAGACATGGAAATGTGTAGAGGGGACGTAGCTTAGTTACGTAGAGTAAGTGGAACGTGCGTGAGTTTTAAAGGATGATGAGGGAGCACGAGTTAGTCAGGGGATTTAATTAGGAAGGATGGCAGTGGGGAGTGTTGGTGTGAGTGGAAAAGAGTGAAAAGTGTACAATGAGTGAGTATGGGAGAGCGGGCCCAAGTGTGTGAGTGGAGCGAATGTGGTATGCATGGTGCGATGACTGATTGGGGGGAGGAGTGATTCCCACCCAAGAGACCCCGAGGTCAATTTAATGTTAGCTAGTGGGTAGTTAAATTTACCAACAGGAGGTCGTTTTGTTGGTGTCGAGAGAAGGCACGGAACCCGTTTGGAGGGGTGCAAGAGTTCATGGATGGCTGGGAGTGTGGCTGTGGAAAGGTGAGTTTTGTTTAGTGGGCACCCTGGGCACCGGACTAGTGGGCCAGAGAAGGCCAAGGGCCCAAGAGATGCCGGGATAGTGTAGTGGGCACGGGCGACCCGTCGGAAACGGGACCCGTAGTGCCAGAATGCCACGGGGGCAGTGTAGTGGGCACGGGCGACCCTCGGAAAGGGACCGGGGCATCAACACGCCAAGTGGTCATCGGAGGGGGGCAATGCCAGAGAGGGCAACCCCCCGCGTTCATAGGGAGCAGGTCGGCTCGGAGGCAGCCTGCGGGCCTGGGGGTGCCATGGTTAGAGTTCGGCAGAGGGGGAGTTCCTGCCAGTTGAGCCACGCTGCCCAGCCAGAAAATTGTGCGAGGGCACGAATGAAAATTTGAGGGCAAGGCCCAAATTTATAATGGACACCAACACAGGCGACGGGAATCACGGTTTTTAGAACCGATTGTTTTTAAGTGTGAGGCGTTTTTGGAAAGCCCCGGGGTAGTTTCAGATTAATGGATGTTAGGATAGATAGGAGATGTACCCCTTTGCACCATCCACCCCTTCGCTCATTGTAGGCCGCTGAACCCACCTTGGTAGATCGCTGAACTCTGAGGAGTCCATTTTGAGGCTCCATTGGGCCTCGAGACAGGACGCTAGTCTCTCCCTATTCCCCTCTAGAGAGCGAATGTGGGGGTTGGCAGTAGGCTAGATGGACATGACAGGTTAGCCAGACAATGACGATAAAGGGGGTTAGGGAGACAATTATAAGAGGGAAATAAAAATAATAAAAATAAAGAGGGGCTAAATTTTGTTGTGTTTTGTGGTAAATTTAGGGAGTGGGTATGGACAGAGACAGGCAAAGGCGATAGAGTGGGGGGAGACAGTAGGCTAGGTCCGAGCCCGCCTTCAGAGCAGCCGGCACCACCGCACTCCCTCCAGACCTGATGGAACCACACCAGAGGCCGACCAGCTTCACCTGCCGGCCTGTTGTGCTGCAGCCACCTGTTCTGCATGGGCTTGCATTGCCATGCCTAGTTTGCCTGCCTCTGCCATGACCCCATGCCTGCTAGCCCTTGTTTGCATTTGCCCTTGTGTCCATCCATCACCATGTGCACCAGGATCATCCAGTTTTGCAAGGACTGCCCTGCAGGGAGCCCGTGCATCCATCATGTTCATTTGTTTTTGCTACCATCTCCATCCATTCCCCTGCACCAATGACTTTGAAATGACTTTTGCCTTTCCCTTTCACAGATCACAGGTCCTGGGCCATGGTCAGTGTAATGTCCGGGGTGCAGTGAGGCACGGAGCGAGTATGAGCGTAGTCGTAACTCTGTTTATTGCGTGCCCGGATGTACATCACTCTGAGCCTCTAGCGGGTGCGTACAGATATATGCACGCCTAATCACGTGACTATTATCACAACTACTCCATGCCCCCTCAGCTCTCTATGCCCATACACCACACTCCTCCCTCCTAAAAGTATGATTATAAAATGGCAACATGATACTTATCAAAAATCATTGACACTATGACACAATAAGCAACTAGTGACAAAATGGCACTTAGCAAAAGCATTGGCACTAGTACACAAAAAGCAACTGGTGAAAAAGGACACTAATCATCCAAAATACCCCCAAGTACCACGTCTCTTGATCCGCCCCGGGCGGACAGCGCCCCCAGACGGCCCATGCTTACACGCCTTCTGGCTAGGTCGAGGTGACACCCGAGGCGAACCTCCCCCTGCACCATCAAACGCCCCCAGCTGACAAGCTTGCGCGTCTCCCTCGGACAGGACCGAATTAGGTAAACACCCCGAGTCCGTTAGCCCCGTGGGCGCCAGCACGCAGCACGCAGCATGCCTGGCGCTCGGCACGTCTGGCCTTGACGATATCAGAGGCGGGGGTGACGCTGAACAGCGAATCTGCCCGGCTCCCCGCCATCAATCCGAACCAGGCGATTTGCTGGCTCCATTACCTTTGCAGGTTCATCGGTGGCTGAACGTATCACATTTCCACACGGTAACAAAAACACATTAAGCACTGTCGGCGCAGATGTAAACTTCCCTTTACACCAAGCACGTTTCCACATCTCACCCAACGATCCGGCCTGCTCGTTTGTGGCAGGATGGCACAACATTTCAACAAACGATTCTGCCTGCTCGTTTGTGGCAGGATGGCACAACAATTTAACAAACGATTCCGGCACGTCAGGATGACACAACACTTTCATAAACCGTTTAAGGTGTTGAACACCGCCGCGATGCACAAGATCATTACACACATCTGTGAGGAACTGCGGATCGTTGCCAGAACCCAATCTCTCGGGTATGCTTTTATTATCAACGATCGGCCGCAGCCCCTGCACCGCAATGCCCGTCGAAGCACCCCGCCAAAGCACACACTCCGGCCACCCAGCGAACGCATCGATCACAATCAAACACATTCCGCTCACACGCGGCTTATCGGCATTTGCCTGCCCAGCAGCGCAATGCTTAACCACTCATTCAATGCCTCTCCCCAACCCCTGCCACCACAACAACCTTGTGAACAACCATGCGGAATGGACGGCCGAAGGTGCAGAGACGATGCAGACCGCGCTCGAGGCGATCACGTGCTGAACGATCGCCTGCATGACACGAGCGCGCGCCGGATCATGAGCCGCTCCCACCGTCGAAGGCAGCTCGCTCCAATCCCCCGTTTGAATCGCCTGAACGACACGGGGGAGTACTCTGCTCCAATCCCACGTTGGAATTGCCTGAATGACACTGGCGAGTACTGTATCATGAGGCCACTCCACCGTGACCTGCTTGGCGGTGACCGGCCCGCCCTGGACCTGGCTCAGTGCAACCACATCAACCTGGTCGACTGATTCAGATGAAGCTGGACCCTCCGCGCAGGGCAAGCGCAAGAGACCATCGCAGTCGGCATTCCCCCCGTTGCTCCGGAACTGTATATCGTAGTTGTAGGAAGCAAAGAACAGACACCAACTCTGCAACCGCGCGGCCCCTGCCCCCAGCAGGACCTCTTCCGTGAGCTCCAAGGGAGGCACCCCTCCCTCCTTCCCCAAAAGCTTTGCCTGCACGTCCTCGAGTTGTACAGGCTCGTTGCAAAACAAACCTTGATGCTTTTGAAAAACCTCCTCCGACTGATCCTCTAATCGGCTCGGCACGGGTCGCCCAAGGTGAATGGCTGGCGCCGTCCAGTCTCGCCTGAGGCTAGTCAGCCAGTCTCGGCCGAGGAGCGCCGGCCCCTCCCCTCCTACCACAAACAGCGAGAGCACGGCGCTTTGACCTCGGTAGGTCACAGATACGTCTGTCACTCCAAGTGGCGTATTCGCTTCGCTGGTGGACGTGTACAGCGTGAGGGTAGACCTGATAAGGTTGAGACCGTTGAGTCTACGAGCGGTCTGTTCGCCCATGATCGACACCGCGGCCCCGGTATCAATTTGAAAAACGATCGGTGTCTTGTTCACCTCGATCACCACTGTCATTGGTCTTGTTACCATTGGACCAATCGAAAACAGGTTCATCATCAGCTGCAGGTCTCGCCCCGGGTCATCGGGGTTACCTCGTGCAGGTTGCAGGTCGTGTTCCGGGACGCAAAAGCAGACGTCACGTACAAAACCTCGCACAGGTTGCAGGTCTCGCTCCGGGTCGTCGGAGTGGCCTCGCACAGGTTGCAGGTCTTGCCCTGGGTCATCGGGGTTGTCCCACGCCACGCAGACCTCCGGACCACCTGTGAGGCTCTGGCCGGCAATGGCTTGGACATCTCTTAGTGTCTGTTCGATGGCCGATGCCGTTTCAACTGCTGAATTGAACGTAATGTCCTCGTACTTCAGCCATAGTATCGCCGAAACCATGTCCGAGTCTTGCAATCCAGCAATAAAACGATCTTTGAGCCTGGCCTGCCGTTCACTCGACGTGAATTTGCAGGCGACGGTGAGATGTCTCACCCGCGCGGCGAAACTCACGATGCGCTCCCCTGGGCTCCTTGCCAGGTGATCAAACTCGTACCGCGCGAGCTGCGATGATTTTCCCGGTGCCGTGTGTGCCTGGCAATCCAATTGCTCAGGAAACAACTCAGTCATTGCCGACGAAAACATGCACTCCGCCATGAGCGGTGATCCGATCCCATCCTCGTCACCAACTGAAATGTCCGGGGTGCAGTTAGGCACGGAGCGAGTATGAGTGTAGTCGTAACTCTGTTTATTGCGTGCCGGGATGTACATCACTCTGAGCCTCTAGCGGGCGCGTACAGATATATGCATGCCTAATCACGTGACTATTATCACAACTACTCCACGCCCCCTCAGCTCTCTATGTCCATACACCACACTTCGTGTTAAGTAATAGATAAGTTAAATGAAAATTGTTGATAAGTTGAACCTCACCTGCATGTTTGTTTTAGCGCCGGCAATTTTAGTTAAGTTGTCCGAATGAGTCTGTGAGAGTTTGTTTAGTTAGTTATGCAGCGCATTAGGTTATTTATTTTTGGGACACGTATAAAGAAATGTCGCAGTCAGGGATCCGAAGGTAGAACATTCTAGGGGAAAACTTACACATGCTGGTCACATGAAAATTTTACGACTCGGGACGAGTCTGTAAAAAGGGGAGGGGTAGTGTTACGAATTTGTGAATTCGATTGCACACAACATTCAGGTTCCTTTAGTCAGTTATGTCGATAAGTGCTTGTTCCCTAGATAGTTCACCTTCCATTGTTTAATGGGCAGAAATCGATTAAGTGCACTGCGAGATTCAATTTAATAGTTAGGGAGTGATCATAACACAATGGAGACGCCCCTCCCCCTCTTCTGCGAAGAGGAAGAAGAGCCCTCCCGTCTTGTGATTCATGATGTCAACAACTCCCTCCCACCCGTGATTGAGCGGGGGATGGATCACGAGGGCATGAGTCACGCCGGGAGCGGGGGAGGGGGCGGATAGGAATAAAAAAGGGATACTCTGCTTTGTTTGGGCTGGCTTTCAGTAGAGCTTCGGCTTCTGCTCGAGGCTTTTAGTAAGCTTTTTGCTTCGGCTTGGCTTTTCAGCAGGCCTTCGGGTTCTGCTTGGCTCGGAGTTCTTGGTCCTCGGAACAGAGTTGAGCTGGTTGCTCGGCTCGAGCTGCTGGTGGTAGCTTCTTGCTCTTGGTTCGTGTTGTGAGAGGCTTTGTTCCATCGGAAGAGAGTTGAGCTGGTTGCTCGGCTGGCTCTTCTTGGTTCGTGGAGCTCTTTGTTCTCCGCTTGGTTCCCGGCTTGGTGCGACTCATCGGCCTCATCTTGGAGGTGGTTCCTCGGGGAAACGACGCATCGACGGGAAGGATCGGCGCCTCGTCTCACCAGCGCGTGTTCAGAAGCGCGAGAGGATTCGCTGGAGCTCGGGAAGGATTGCGGCTCATGGCGATTGGGTCCAGCTCGCTCTCGCTGGAGCCCGGGTCTGAGCAGCTTGAAGACCACATGAGGTGGAGAGGTTCGAGATTGGTCCTGGGTTTCAGCTCACCTGTTCTCCGAGCTGGAGTCTGTTATTAAAGGCATCAGCCACCATTTATTGGGTGTGTGTGCGTACGTGTGTCCGTGGGCCCGTCGAACAAGTAGAGAATTGTTCAGTGCTTTATGTGCTGTAAATGATTGCATTGCATTTCGTATAGTCGGTGTAGTTCCGCCCTTACGTGCTTCCCGAGTCCCCCATTATTATATTATTAATATATACCCCAATTGTTAAATGTTTTCAGCTCGTCGCGTCGATTCTTTCATTGACTGAGCATTTCGTGTGTTGGAAGTTAGCCGTTGGTTTGCCGTAAAAGGAGGACATTTGGACCGACGGTTCTCGGCGATTAAGCCGCTCGGAATCGCGCACGGACAAGCTCGCCTCAGCGGTTTGTTCCGTCGAGGGTGGAATACCCCGGTAGTTGGATCATGTGGGCATTTAGGTACATTGAAGATTGGCAATCGACCCTACCCCACGTGGTCTGCCCATTGACGTATTTCGGTTCTTGTACAAGGACCCGTTGACTCGGACTTATCCGGGCGGCGATCTATATTCCGGGCGATCGGTCCGACCGACTCGACTTGCGGCTCCTTCAGATCGGTCGTTTCGCGCCGACGCACCGGACCGTTACAATATATTTGCCTACGTAATAAATAAAAATCTCCAATATATGTGGAACCATTTAGAGAGAAATGTGGAAGCATTTGGTGGGTTACATGGACGGGATGGGGGAGGATGGGGGTTGGAGGATGCTTTAACTGTGCTGGGAATGGCACATGATCACGTGGGTGTGTTTTCCATGTGTTTGGAAGCGTTTTCTGCAGTAGTGTGTATGTGTGTATGTGTGTATGTATGAGTGTATGTGTATGTGTGTATGTGTGTGTGTGTGTGTATGTGTGTATGTGCGTGTGTGTGTGTGTGTGTGTGTGTGTATGTGTCTATGTGTGTATGTATGAGTGTATGTGTATGTGTGTATGTGTGTGTGTGTGTATGTGTCTATGTGTGTATGTGTGTGTGTGTGTGTATGTGTCTATGTGTGTATGTATGAGTGTGTGTGTGTGTGTGTGTATGTGTCTATGTGTGTATGTGTGTGTGTGTGTGTGTGTGTGTGTCTATGTGTCTATATGTGTGTGTGTGTGTGTATGTGTCTATGTGTGTATGTATGTATGTGTGTGTGTGTGTGTGTGTGTGTGTGTATGTATGTGTGTGTGTGTGTCTATGTGTGTGTAGTGTTGTGGTTACCAAATTCGCAAACCACCATTCAGGTCCCTTAGGTGAGATATCTCGGTAAGTACATGTGTAGTTAGGCCCAAACCCGTTGTCTAGTGGGAATACATGTCATTTATGCGTGCTGCGACTCTTCAGGATAGCCGTTTTTCTTTTACTATCTTTAATTTGGACCAACCGCCATTGTTACCACCACCAGTCACAACATCAACCACCAACCACAACGCCGCTTCACCACAACCGCCACGACCTTCACGTCACACCTCGCAACCGTCGCATCGCCACCGTTCTTGCGCCGCTTGTGGGTACCGGTGTTGGACTCGTGCAGGGCGCGCGCCGAACAGCGTGTACAAAATCACGGATTTTGTGCTTCAAAAACGGATCAAAAACGACACACGCCCACTTTTGCCGTCCAATCGGTGAGCGAGGGGCGATTTGGCCCCGCCCCCAGGGCGTTGGAGGGCGATCGATATATGCAAATTTATGGATCAAAAAGCATTCACGCCCACTTTTTCTCGGGCCAATGGGGAGCGAGGTGAAAGGTCGAAGGGAGGGGGTCAAAGATGAGAGGGCGAAGCCACGGGGCTGATATAAGCGACCGTGTTCGTCAGTCCAGTGAGTAGTAGAGTCGAGAGAGAACAGAGAGTTAAGACTTCGCGGGCGGTGGAGTTGGCAAGAAGGAGCTGGTCGTCGTGTGCGTTGGAGTCGGAGCGGAGGGGACGGAGCTGTGGAGAGGCGGCGAGGGCAGACGAGGGGGTGCTCGCGTCGTGCAGGGAGCTGCACCCCAGGGAGGCCGACAGCGCGACCTGGCCGAGGTGGAGACGCTCGTCGCGGGACAATAAAAATCCTCCTTTCCCCCGAGCATCAGCAACCCCCTCCTGTTTCCCCCCGCGCTGAGATAGTGCGACCAAGGGGGCCCCTTTCCCACCCCCTACCAGACACTGTCCGCGAGGCCCGCGGAGTTGAGGCACCATCGCCGCTCCGCGTCTCATCACCAGACGGGTAGGCCCGACCCGGTCTCGGCCTCAGGCCCGCCTCATCTTTGAGGGTGTTCTTTTCCTTGGTTTTGGGTATGTGTTGTCGGTGCCGTCTGTGAAGTAAAATTGTATAAGTGTTGCCGTGTGCTCGCGTAATCGGTATTAGATCTGCATTGTCGCATTTGCTTTTTGTGTAAAATTGCATTGTGTTTCTTTTCCTTTTCTATGTGCTTTTGGTGGAATTGAATATGTGTGCTTTCCGTTCATCGCGAATAAATGTGCTTTGTGTTGAACTGTTTCCCGCTTCGCTTCGTCATTTCCTTCATTGAATCCTCATCTTGCTTCACGTAAAGGGTTGGTAGTGGGCTGAATACGCCCGATAATTAATCGAACCGTCGAGGCCGACGATAACACCGCTCGGTTATCCCGATAGTACGGAACGGGTCGCTTAAGTGGCCCGTGTCCGAAGTCGACCTGCGGCGAGGTGCGATCGCCCGGTCTACCCTCCGTGTGGGTACTTAGGTCGGTCGAATTTGGCGAGCAACCCTATCCCACGCGGGGGCTGATTGGCTCGATCGCGGTGAGACCGAAAGGTCCACCCGTGACTGGTTCCCGGCGTTAGTCCGAGAGGGTCACGACTGGATTGTCCGTCCGGTGGGCGACGTGCCGCGATTCGAGTTACGTGGCCGTCAGCACGCCGGCGGGCGTGAATACCGTAACACTGGTGTCAGGTCGTGCGATACAAATTCATCGCCCTCCTCGCGGCACTGGTATCGGAGAACAGGAAAACGGGCTCTCCTGTCTCCGGCTAAATTCACGGGAATCGGTCCAGGGTGAGAGAAGCGACCCCCGATTCCCTCCAAATTACGAGCGAGCGAAATTAACCCTTTAAGAGAAGCAAGATGGCGTCTCAAGGCGAGCGGGAGCCGGGGGTATTAGAAATGGATGTAGAATGTGTAGGATCCATGGTCCAGGATGGAATCCCCGAGCAGGAAATGTTGATTGTGCAGGAACACGGACTCGCCCAACTGAACCCAGAGCCCGAAATAGGTGCGGCAGCAGCCGCGGTGTATGACACCTCCCCCCCCCCTCTCCACCAAAACCCTTCCCCAACCCTTGCCGAAACGGCTCAGCTGAGTGCATCCGACATGGCCCAGTTATGCGCCATGCTGGCGGCAATGACAGAAAAGATGGATACAAATACAAATGAAATACGAAATGAAAGACATGAACAAGCAAATGAATGAAGTGAAAACGACGATGGATGCGAATACACAGCAAATGAGGGAAGAAATGAAAGAACTACGGGGTGAGACACAGAACATGGGCCGATGCCTGCAGGCGGGCATGAAGGCCGTGAGCAGGGAGCTCAAAATGGCGACTCCACGTGTGGGAGCAAACGAGCTGGAAGGGGGGGGCAGCGGCTGACAGGCCCGCGGTGGAGGCGGGTAAGAAAATAATTCGGGAGACAAGAGACGAGGTGGAAGTAATTGCGAGGGAGAGAAAAGAACAATTAATACGGAGAGCAAGGATGAGGTACGCGGAGATCGTGAAAGAGCAAGGAGTGAAAAACAGGGAAGGACGGGAGCGACTTAAAGAGAAAGCAAGGTTGACCTACATAAAGATAAGGGAAAGACGCCAGAAAGAAGCGGAGACTAATAGACAGGAGGGGACAACAGAAACTTATAAATGTATAGAGACACGGGAGACAGAAAAAATAGAGGGAAGACAACACGATGAAGACGGGGTAAGTGACGCGCACACACACACGGAGGTAGTGGAGGATAATGGGGGTGAGCTCGCGGAGCGTGTAGGGACCCAGTGCGAGCACCTGGATGACCTCCTCCAGGAACAAGGGGAGGGAGTATGCCCCCTTGAGGCGAGTCACGACCAGGTGAGTTCGGTCGTGCTTTGCGAGGTTGAGGGGAGGAGTGCTGTGGACAGGTGCACGGAGAGCTTGGGGGGTATAGAGGCCCCGGAGACCCTTGTGGGGACACAAATCCCCAGTGTGGTTGTCCCTGTGTGTGTGGTGCAAGGTGTGAGTGCGTCCCCGTGTGTGGAAGCGACCCCGTGTGTGAGTGGTGTGGTGGCGATGGTGCCAGAGTACGTGCTTCCCAGCACGCCGTGTGTGGGTGAGGCACCGCGGGTGAGTGCCCCCGCGTGTGTGGATGAGGCACGGAGTGTGAGTGAGGCACCGCGGGTTAGTGCCCCCGCGTGTGTGGGTGAGGCACCGTGTGTGGATGAGGCACCGCGGGTGAGTGCTCCCGCGTGTGTGAGTGAGGCACGGAGTGTGGATGAGGAACCGCGGGTGAGTGCCCGCGCGTGTGTAAGTAGTATGGTTTGTGTGAGTGGTGAGGCACGCGTGAGTGAACGGCCGTGTGCAAGGTCGCTGAGTGCAAGGGAGACCGTGTGTGTGAGAGAGCGGTATGTGAGGGAGATGTCGGTTGGCATGCGGGAGCACGCAGCCGCGTCTCCCGGTGTGAATGTGATGGAGTGGACTGTGTGCGTCGTAACACGCAGGTATGCGTGAGTGGAATGGAGACGGAGACGGCGACAGAGGAGAGAAAGCCGAGTAGCGGCTGTAGTTGTTTAGGGGACCGTGCCGGGTTCGCCCAGCAGTGAGCACGCGGTCCGTGCTGTGCAACGCACGAGGCCGCCACGTGCTCGCTTGCGAGAGTGAAGTCCCGGTCCGGAAACGCCAGCGGTGGATTTGCCGATCCCGCGGACGGACAAAGTTGAGGCAGGTAAATGGATTTGGACCGGACGGGTTCTCCACGCGATCGTGTGTGTTCAGCTCCAATGGAGCAAAGCACATGTGTTCGCGTGGGGAACCCCTCGAGACGTGGGGTTGTGTTTTTTTTTATGCGCACGGTGACGCCATGGCTGCACGTGGGGTTGGAATCCGGCAGGAGGGGTATCTCTGCCGGATGGTACCGTCCAAGGAGGGACGAGGAACACGTGCAGCTGCATGACGTCACGGGCAGGTGCAAAGTGCGCGAGCTCTGAGTTGCCGCGCAGGTGCTGCGCATGAAAAAAAAACAAAAAAAACAGTAAGCCTCACTTTCGGGTGCACAGGATTCCTGGGCAAGGGGTGAAAGACCCCCTTCCCTGGGCACAGGATGGAAACTAGTTAGGGGGAAGGGTTAGATTAGCTAGACCGACTCCATGGGGCAGGGGTAAGTCCTCATGGAGTCCGTGGAATGGATTAGTTAGAGGGATTGTAGCCAGATTTAGGTTGGGAAATTGATTAATGGGATTATTTTGGAGACATGGACAGACTTGTGGATGTGTAGAGGGGACGTAGTTTAGCTACGTAGTGTTAAAAGGAACGTGCTATAGTTTAAGGGACGACGTGGGAGCACGAGTTAGTTCGGGGATGTAGTTAGAAGGATGGCAGAGTTCAGCGGTGAGTGTGTTGAAGAGTTGTGAGGTGAGTACTTGTTGAGTGAGTGAGGCCAGCGGGTCTGTGTGTATGGAGTGAATGGGGAATGCATGGTGCGATGAGTGATTGTGGGGAGGAGTGACTCCCGCCCAAGGGACCCCGGGGTCAGTGTGGAGTGAGTTAGCTGGGTTAGTCAAATTGAAAAATGGAGGTCGTTTTGTTGTTGGTGGGAGTGTAGGCTCGAAACCCATCTGGAGGGGTGCAGGAGCCCTGTTGACGGGCTTGGGAGCGTGGCTGCGAAAGGTGAGTATCGCTGAGTGGGTACCCCGGGCACCAGGCTAGTCGGCCGTGGTAGGCCAAGGGCCCATGGGGGGCCGGGATAGCGTAGTGGGCACGGGTGCGTCTGCTTGGTGCGGAGGCCCGGGGCGCCGTTAGCCGCGTGGGCAGTGTTGTGGGCAAGGGTGACCCTCGGAAAGGGGCCCGGGAAGCCAGCCTGCCACGTGTGCGTTTCAGGGGAGGTGCCATGGGGGGCACTCCCCGGTGTTAGGGAGCTGGTAGGCTCGGAGGCAGTGTAGTGCCCGGGGGTGCCATAGCGGGAGATTCGGCAGAGGGTCGTGCCTGCCAAAGGGAGCCACGTGTCCCAGCCAGGAGACCGTGTGAGGGCACGGAGAGAAAATTGGGGGGCGAGGCCCGAAATTGTGAGGACACCAACACAGGCGACGGGAATCTGGGTTGTTAGAACCAATAGTTTAAGCGAGAGGCGCTTGTTGAAAGCCCCGGGGTAGTTTAACAGTTAAATGGTTAGGGTAGATTAGGAGATGTACCCCTCCGCACCATCCATCCCCTCGCTGTCGTTGTGGGCCGCTGGACCCACTTTGGTTAGATCGCCGAACTCTGGGGAGGCCATTCTGAGGCTTTGTTGGGCCTCGACACAGGACGTTAGCTCTCCCTTATTCCCCTCCGGGAAGGGAACGTAGGGGTTGGGAGTAGGCTAGGTGACAGGATAGGTTAGCCGAACAAGGACGATAAAGGGGGTTAGGGGACGATTTATAGTGGGGGAGTAAAAATAAAAACAACAAAAAAATAAGTTGGGGCTAAATTGGGGTTTGACAAATTAAGGGAGTGGGTATGTACAGTGACAGGCAAAGGTGATAGGTTGGGAGGGAGACAGGTAGGTAGGTCCGAGCCCGCCTTCCAAGTGGCCAGCACCACCGCACTCCCTCCACCAACCTCCACTGAACGGCAAAGGCTGGCCAACTTCATCGGCTGGCCGTGTTTTGCTTCAAGGCGGAGGCCGGCCAACTTCATCGGCAGCTGTTGTTTTGCTGCAAGGCCTGTGCCATCGGCTGGCCGTGTTTTGCTTCAAGGCCTGTGCCGGCCCACTTCATCTGCCGGCTGGCTGTTTTTTTTTCTTCAAGGCCTGTGCCGGCCAGTTCATCTGCCGGCTGTGTTTGCCTGCAGCGGCCTTCTTCTGCGGGCTGTGTTGCCTGCACCTCTGCCATGCCATGCCCACTGCCCACGTTCACCAGCCCCGTTCAATTTTTGCTTTGCCCCCCCCCCCTGTTCATTTCCATGTGCACCAGGATCCGCAAGGCAACAGTTTGCAAGCTGCAAGAACTGCCCCGTTGGCAGCTACAACACGGGCCTGCAGTGGCGGCCCGTGCACCGTGTTTGTGTTCATCCATCCATTCGTTGTGCTCATTGCGTGTGCCACTTGAGCTGGCACGGAGACTGCATTTGTGCAGCCCATGCACCGTTGTGGTTCACTGAGTTCGATTCAAACCATCCATCCATCCATTCGTTGTGCTCATTGCGTGTGCCACTTGAGCTGGCACGGAGACTGCGTTTGTGCAGCCCATGCACCGTTGTGGTTCACTGCGTTCAGTTCAAAAGGGAAGGCCTTGGACTGCGTGTGAGCAGCCGGCCACGTTCCCTGTCACCTGCATTGTTTGAGCCAGAGACTGCATGCGGGCAGCCTGGCTCCCTGCTAACTGCTTTCTTTTTGCAGAGTTCAATGATCCTGGGCCATGGTTTAGTGTAAAATTTGTAAGTTAAGGTTAAGATGTACTGTAAATATGAGTGCGCCCCCGGCATGTCTGTCCTAGCGCCGGCAATTTTATTTCAGTCGTCCGTGTGAGTGAGTTTGTTTAGATAGTTACGCAGCCCTCAGGTTATTTATTTTGGGGACACGAATACCATGAATGTCGCACTCAGGGATCCGTAGGTAAAATGTACTAGGGGAAAACTACACATGATGGCACACGAAAATTTGACGACTCGGGACGAGTCTGTAAAAAGGGGAGGGGGTAGTGTTGTGGTTACCAAATTCGCAAACCACCATTCAGGTCCCTTAGGTGAGATATCTCGGTAAGTACATGTGTAGTTAGGCCCAAACCCGTTGTCTAGTGGGAATACATGTCATTTATGCGTGCTGCGACTCTTCAGGATAGCCGTTTTTCTTTTACTATCTTTAATTTGGACCAACCGCCATTGTTACCACCACCAGTCACAACATCAACCACCAACCACAACGCCGCTTCACCACAACCGCCACGACCTTCACGTCACACCTCGCAACCGTCGCATCGCCACCGTTCTTGCGCCGCTTGTGGGTACCGGTGTTGGACTCGTGCAGGGCGCGCGCCGAACAGCGTGTACAAAATCACGGATTTTGTGCTTCAAAAACGGATCAAAAACGACACACGCCCACTTTTTGCCGTCCAATCGGTGAGCGAGGGGCGATTTGGCCCTGCCCCCAGGGCGTTGGAGGGCGATTGATATTTGCAAATTTATGGATCAAAAAGCATTCACGCCCACTTTTTCTCGGGCCAATGGGGAGCGAGGTGAAAGGTCGAAGGGAGGGGGTCAAAGATGAGAGGGCGAAGCCACGGGGCTGATATAAGCGACCGTGTTCGTCAGTCCAGTGAGTAGTAGAGTCGAGAGAGAACAGAGTTAAGACTTCGCGGGCGGTGGAGTTGGCAAGAAGGAGCTGGTCGTCGTGTGCGTTGGAGTCGGAGTGGAGGGGACGGAGCTGTGGAGAGGCGGCGAGGGCAGACGAGGGGGTGCTCGCGTCGTGCAGGGAGCTGCACCCCAGGGAGGCCGACAGCGCGACCTGGCCGAGGTGGAGACGCTCGTCGCGGGACAATAAAAATCCTCCTTTCCCCGAGCATCAGCAACCCCCTCCTGTTTCCCCCCGCGCTGAGATAGTGCGACCAAGGGGGCCCCTTTCCCACCCCCTACCAGACACTGTCCGCGAGGCCCGCGGAGTTGAGGCACCATCGCCGCTCCGCGTCTCATCACCAGACGGGTAGGCCCGACCCGGTCTCGGCCTCAGGCCCGCCTCATCTTTGAGGGTGTTCTTTTCCTTGGTTTTGGGTATGTGTTGTCGGCGCCGTCTGTGAAGTAAAATTGTATAAGTGTTGCCGTGTGCTCGCGTAATCGGTATTAGATCTGCATTGTCGCATTTGCTTTTTGTGTAAAATTGCATTGTGTTTCTTTTCCTTTTCTCTGTGCTTTTGGTGGAATTGAAGATGTGTGCTTTCCGTTCATCGCGAATAAATGTGCTTTGTGTTGAACTGTTTCCCGCTTCGCTTCGTCATTTCTTTCATTGAATCCTCATCTTGCTTCACGTAAAGGGTTGGTAGTGGGCTGAATACGCCCGATAATTAATCGAACCGTCGAGGCCGACGATAACACCGCTCGGTTATCCCGATAGTACGGAACGGGTCGCTTAAGTGGCCCGTGTCCGAAGTCGACCTGCGGCGAGGTGCGATCGCCCGGTCTACCCTCCGTGTGGGTACTTAGGTAGGTCGAATTTGGCGAGCAACCCTATCCCACGCGGGGGCTGATTGGCTCGATCGCGGTGAGACCGAAAGGTCCACCCGTGACTGGTTCCCAGCGTTAGTCCGAGAGGGTCACGACTGGATTGTCCGTCCGGTGGGCGACGTTCCGCGATTCGAGTTACGTGGCTGTCAGCACGCCGGCGGGCGCGAATACCGTAACAGTATGTATGTATGTGTATGTGTGTGTGTGTGTGTGTGTGTGTGTGTGTGTGTGTGTGTGTGTGTGTGTGTGTGTGTGTATATATATGTGTGTGTGTATATATGTGTGTGTGTGTGTGTGTGTGTATATGTGTCTATGTGTATGTATGTGTGTGTGTGTGTGTGTGTATATGTCTGTGTGTGTATGTGTCTATGTGTGTGTATGTATGCATGTGTCTCTGTGTATGTGTGCGTGTGTGTGTGGGTGTGTGTATGTGTGGTTGTGTGTGTCTATGTGTGTGTACGTATGTATGTGTGTGTATGTATGTATGCATGTGTGTGTGTGTATGTGTCTATGTATGTGTCTATTTGTGTGTATGTATGTGTGTGTGTGTATGTGTCTATGTGTGTGTGTGTGTGTGTGTGTGTGTGTGTGTGTGTGTGTGTGTGTGTGTATGTATGTATGTGTGTGTGTGTGTGTCTATGTGTGTGTATGTATGTGTGTGTGTGTGTGTGTGTGTCTATGTGTGTGTATGTATGTATGTGTGTGTATGTGTCTATGTGTGTGTATGTATGTATGTATGTGTGTGTGTGTGTATGTGTCTATGTGTGTGTATGTATGTATGTGTGTGTGTATGTGTCTATGTGTGTGTATGTATGTATGTATGTATGTGTGTGTGTGTGTGTGTATGTGTCTATGTGTGTGTATGTATGTATGTATGTGTGTGTGTGTATATGTGTCTATGTGTGTGTGTGTGTATGTGTCTATGTGTGTGTATGTGTGTGTGTGTGTATATGTGTGTATGTGTCTATGTATGTATATGTGTCTCTGTGTATGTGTGTGTGTGTGTGTGTGTGTGTGTGTGTGTGTATGTGTCTATGTGTGTCTCTGTGTATGTTTGTGTGTGTGTTCATGAAATGTAGATAAAAATGCACCGACTTCAACCCTCCCCCCATCCTGTCACCTCCATCGAAATGGGAAATATTTCCTACAATAAAAATCAGACACATTTTGGGATTAATTATTCTTTGTCCTTCCCATAAAGATTTAACGTCACCCTCTAATCACCCCATGTGACCGTTTCCCACTCTCCATAACACGTCCTCCCTCCCACGTGTAAATACCGTGTCCCCTCCTCCCCCTTTAACTGCTCCCCGACAAACGCTGCACAACTGTCTGTCCCTCGCCCGGAATCCCGCCCCGCCGCCGCTCCCTCCCACTAACACTCTTTTCTCTCCGTCGCTCTCCACACGCCGCCATGTCGTTGAATGCGCAGCCCCGATCGTCCAACAAGCTGCTGGAGGGAGCACATCAGATCATAGCCGGAGGATCTGCCGGTACGAGGGACCGTTGGGTAGTTACCGGGTGGGAAGTGGGTAGTTACCGGGTGGGAAGTGGATAGTTACCGACGGGTTGCTCGTCGCTCCGGAACTCGTAACCTCCTCCCTTCCTATTCGCTGGATCCGCTTCCTAAACCGAGCTTCCCGTTCGGTGTGTGTTCAAACAAACTCGTCCACGTACGAATCAACAAACGTGCGGCCTCCGTACATGAGTGTTCCTTTTGCAAAAGCACGAAGCCGTGCACCGCTCCCACTTCAGAGTAACCGGGTACATCTCTTATCCGTGACAAATCTGTCCGTACTGCGCACTTTCCGTGCATTCCATAACAATTCTGTGCACTTTTATTTGTAACATATATATATATATATTTTTGTCTCCGCCCCTCTTCCCGCGCTTTTACAAAGGACGACGATTTAGGTCCCGCCCCTTTTCACAGGCTTTTCCGGAAGCTTAAGCGCTTTGGCCCCGCCCCTCACGCGTGTTTTCACTGTGAGAGAGATCTTAGCTCCGCCCCTTTGCACGTGCTTTGACAGTGGCATTGCGTTCTTGGCTTTGCTCCTCCCACCGAGTTGTGACAGTGGGATTGCTATTCTAGCCCCGCCCCTTACTATGTGGGGTTCCTGAAGGACAACGGTTGTGGCTCCGCCCCTCGCACACTGTTCAATGCCCGACTGGTTTTGGCAGAGAGTGCACGACTTGGGCTCAGGGGCTGGAATGTCGGACGTACAATGTGTTTCTTATTGTTACAATACTTGAGGTTATCTGGTTACACATTTCATTTTACCCATCAACAGTGGCTAATGAACACTAGTGAAGTCTGTAAAATACCAGGTACTAATGAGGCGTGCATTACCTCTTGTCACTTAAAAAGGTCATTGGATCGACTAATGAAATGTCATGACTTGACATTTGACAATGTGTCAATATTTCAAACAAATCCCCACATTCGATGATCCATGCAGCCATGACTGGTCCACCAAGCAAGAGAACAATTTCATGTGTATAACATCTGGTTTGTCTTTTCAGATTTCCTCTTTGGCGTTCGAAACCAAATATCTGGAGTTTTTAATCCTTCTTTTCATTGTAATTATCCCGCATACCTCTCCAGATCTGCTTGTGGCGGCCAACAATCCGTGCGTAACGTTTCATGGGACCACAACAATGAGGGGGTTTGCGTTTGAAGCGTGAAAGGTTGTTCAAGGAGACAGACCCTGACAATGGCCAGAGAGGGCGGCGGTGGGAAGGGAGCACCTTCGACTCAAGTTGTCTTCCAAAGATGGAAGGAATTCCGGAAGAATGTCAGAGTTTGTGGAACTCGTCTCGTCTGGACGTTGAAGCCCCATTAGTGTATTTTTTTTTTCTTTTCCTTCTTGTCCGTCAATCCCATCTACTTAAAACTGTGTGAGGGTAAGAGTACCTGTATGGATAGTCACGAGGTAACCAGCTTGGAGGATCAAGGTGTTTGTGCTTTGTTGTGACTGTGTACAGTACACGTACTAGTGATATACTTGTTTAATATTGATTATGCATGTTGACTAGTGATGTGATGATACATGTTTACTAGTGATGATACATGTTTACTAGTGATGTGATATACTTGTTTACTTGTGATTATACACGTTTACTTGTGATATACATGTTTACTAGTGATATGCTATTTGCCTTTTTCCCATTTACCAAAGCTGGTTGTTTTGTTGTTTCGGTAGTTTTGTTGTGTTGGTGCAATTCGGTGGACGATAAGTGGATGTAAATGGGATTGAGGGTGTTAAGAAGACTATGACATGACTCTAGTGTTTTACCGATTACGATTTTTACTGTGTTTGACTTACCATCACCTATTTCACTGGCCACTTGCTCAGTGGGTGACCTTCTGGCCATTCCTGATAGATGTGTCCCAGCCCGGTGTTGACTGCCCATATGGAATGTGGGTGTTGGTTTTATCGTCGGCGTTAAACAACCAAGGTCATACGTGAGAGCCGAACACCTGTTGTCCTTGGCCACGTTTTAACAGGTCTATAATTCCTTGGTACGCAAAGCAGAATTAGATCCTCACGGTTCTATATGAAGATGTTGTGCGTAACCGGGGTTCGTACGCATCGTATAGTTTGTTATAACATGTACTTGTGTTGCTTTTCATCAACGCCTTTGGCAGGGAAAAAAAAAATTGATGCTTTTTTTTCCATGACAGCCTTCAAGAACTCGACGCAAGTCTTGGCACGTCCTCCCGAGTTCCCGACAGGAGGTTCGCTGGTCACTGTCATTTAGTTATTGCTGGTTGTGGATGATTGATGGTTGCACAGGTTTGTAAATGTGTCGGAATGCCGTGATGGTATACCCACATTGTAACCTAGTCCCAACCAGGACGGCCCTTGTATTCACCTGTCACCCTGGGAATGGGCCACCTGTAGAGACACACCTGCGCACTATTTGTGACTTTCAGACTCAACTAGGTTGGAGTGTTGTGTCCTCTTCAGTAACACGTCACACACTGCCACTATTTGCCATTGCAAACAGCGCCATCGCCATTCGGAGTAATTGTTATAACACTTTTTTTTTTCTTCCTTCTTTTTTCCCTCTGACTGTTGCATCAATCCGATGACGTCCTCACCAGTCCTTAGCGAATCGTCTTTCCTTCTCACCGGGCATGGATTAATTGTGCTCCTCCATATAGGGGCATACTTAGGGTCATCTTATCCTCCCCAGTCATGTGACAACACATAATGATAGCCAATTGTCCTATTTCAGGCAAGTTTTTCTTCATTTCAGAGCGTACAGTTAAATGTATATCTATGAAGACTGACTGTGAAAGTTGTTAACAATGCACACACTAAATTTAAAGTGCATTGCTTTATAATGTGTCACTCAATTTTGTTGGTGCTTGGAAGCATAATAAGCCGATCGAAAGAAATCTCTCATCGAGCGTGAATATCCGTTGTTGTCAATTATCATCGTGGTGTCTAAACGTGGTGATGGATTGTAAGCAACTCCTCCAAAAAACCGAGATGGCAGTTTATAGCTGGGTCGACATTCGAACCCAGGCGAGACAACTCGGAGGAAAGTTTGCATATTATATCGTATTTGGAAAGGAGATGGTATCCTGGAATATCCTGGTGTTGGGACTGGGTGGGGCGGGGGGGGGGGGTGGGAGATGAGGGGTTAAAGCACTCGGCATGGGTAACTTTGTTTTCCTTTCCTTCTCACCCAAATTTTTGCAAACACTATGACGAATTGGTCCTTCAGTGAAGCAACGGGTAGACTCTGCTAATCTATAATAGAGCGAATGCAGATTTAGTGTCTCCAGGTGCTTCTCGTATGATTGGTGATGTCGTTCAAGAACCAAGCGGGTTGCTCGCCTTTGGACTCTATTGGTTCACGAGTCAGTAAGTAATCACTATATTCGTTATGGGTGTGTGTCTGTCTGTCTGTCCGTCCCGAGCATAGCTCCGTGGGTTTTGATCCGATCCTGATAAAAATTTTGGTGGGAGGTTTACATCATGATCTAGTTGTGTTTTCCGGAGAATGGTCTTGCTGCGCCCATTATGGGTGGCGCCACGCCCAAAAAATATGTTTTTAGTGGGTAGCCGATTTCAAGTTACATCTTCTCCTTGGGGGTTTGTCGAATCTGGCAGGGGTTTCGGTATTTGGTTAGCCCAATGGCACCTGCATAGCACTACGGAGCTCGATTTTTCATTTTCATCCCAAGGTCAAGGTCACAAGGTCACGAACTTAGAAACTGTCAAAAAAATCAATAAATTGGGCATCGAGCTCCTAGGGTTTTCAACGGTTTTGAATGAAAGTTGGTATGCAAGTAGTGCTCTTTGAGTAGCACAACTTTCATCTTTATGTTTTTCCCAATTCCTGCTAGTTTGCCCGTGGCGTCCCCTCGAAGGTCAAAAATAAAAAAGGCGAACCGTGTACATTGCTCGTGAACCATCGCCGTCTCCAGACGTGTCTTATTTACATCTGTCTGGTACTGCAGGTGCCATAATATATTTCTGTGTTCCAACAGAGGTTTCACCAGAGTTGTGAAAAATCATTGTTAGCATCCTAGGTGTAAATGCGAGATGAAGTTCTCTTAACGATCCCAAGTCTTTGGTTGGCTGTCAGGATTGTTGATGAAATGCATTGGGGAAAGCTGATGTCGTTGTCCATGATGACTCCTAGATCTTTTGCCTGATTAATTTCCTTTGATGCAGTATTGTTCAAATAGTAGTTGGTTCTTGAGTTAAACCTCCCCACATGCAGAACTTTTCACTTGCTCTCATTAAAAGGCAATTGCCAAGTGCTAGACCAATTCTGTGCCTTGTCCAAGTCATCTTGCAGTCATATGACTTGATTCCTATTAGTCACTGGTTCACAGATTTTGGTGTCATCAGCGAAGATGTAATTGTAGTTTTCCAGGACCTCTGGCAGGTCATTGATGAACAGAATAAAAATCAGAGGTTCAAGGATGCTCCCTTGGGAAATTCCGCTCCTCACTGTAGTCCACCTTGAACTGGTTCTCCTGAGAGTAAACCCATGTTGACTATCAGCGAATAGGTTATGCATCATCATGTGTTCTGTTAACGCATAACGCACGAGACTTTCCTTTAACTTGACGATTACCAATGTAAAACGAATTGGGCGGTAGTTCTCTACAACCCTTCTTATGTTTGGGAGTAATGTTTGCTATCTTGCAGTCTTGAAGTAATCTACCTTCTTCCAGGGACTCGCAGAACATTAGTTGCAATGGTTGTTGGTGTATGGAGCCTGGCCCTGCATACTTGCATCCCTTCAAGTTTTGCAGTTCTGCTTGACCTTTGGCCTTTGTAATTTGAACATCCTTTAAAGCTTGGACATTGAATTTGTGATCAATTTCTGGCAAGTTTTCTCAGCTTGTGAAAACACTTGGTCATTTTCGACATGATTTCCTTGAGTATCCATCGAATCACCCACCCCTGTCCTTGTCTTCAACTTGCTGTTTGCATCCTTCCAAAACACCTTTTGGTTAATGCTCTTGTTCTTTATGAAGTTTTCCTCATATTTTTGATAGTTTAGTCTGGTTTGTTGACGTAATAATTTCCCTTTTTCTGCATATCTCGTGTAATCCAACTAACTGCACATTTCTGTATATTTTTTTTTCCAAGTTCTCAATTTTTTGCATGACTGGGACAAGGCTTCTCCTGAGATTTATGGCTTCCTGCATTTACTTGTTCCCACTCCCAGAAGGAACACTTTTTGGAATGAAGTCCCTCATGCATCGTTCAAACTTGTCCCTGAAAAAATGCCACACATCTTCACACGACATGAAGACCATCTCCTTCTCCCATAGAATCTCTTCAAGTGTTTTATTCATTAATTTGAAGTCCCCTTTATTGAGCTTATGTTTACAAGTCCTTCATGGTTTTATAGCACTTCCTTTAAGAGGGAAGTTCAGCCAGTACACAACAATGATCGCTGCTCCATAGCGGAGAAAGATAGTGCATAGAATTCACTGTATCCTCCACAATGTTGATCAGTAGGTCTAATATACTCTCAGATCCCACTATTTGTGGGGGATATGTTCCTGTAAAATACCGCGAATGGTGAATCCGCGAATAGCGGGGCATTGTTCCAATGGAAAAAGGGGGGATAGGTTCCCGGCGGTTCGTGATTCATAAGGGAATATCAAAAATCTCCAAAAGCTGCAAATATGCCCACAAAAAACGGTGACTTCGTCTGCAAAAAACACCACAAAAATGCGAAAAAAAACCCACGAATACACCCAAGAAAAAAAACCGTGAAACCACGAATATGCCCCCCCCACCCCCCAAAAAATGCGAACATGCGAAGCATAGGGTTGTGAATGCAGAAGTGGGTCACATTTTATCAACCGTGAATACGTGGGGTCTGCGAATAGCATAGTCCAACGGTATTGCATTCCTGCCCTTGATGTTGTCAGGTGGGCAATGTTATATGCTGAGATAAAAAGCTATCTTACGGTGAGTGCTTCAATGAAATCCTGGGCCAGGTGGTCAGGTGAAGCGTTCACAAGTCAGGAGCTCCAATCTATAACTGGGTAGTCGAAGTCCCCGGCGATATCTAAATGAAGCTCCGATCTATCACCAATGCTTCTCACAAGATCATTTAATTGATTCCCATTAAAATAACTACTTGATGGATTGTGGTAAACGCATCCCATGAGAAATTTAGACTCCCTTCTGTGTAAAGGAACAGAACACCAAACGGACTCGCTGAATTTTGATTCAACGTCGATCTCAATCCCCTGCAATCTTGTCTTTACATCGATTAAAACACCTTTAGTGCCGCTTTGATTCACGTCCAAATTGCTAAAAAATATTGTTTCCTGCAATTTTGGAAGAGAGGTTGTGGTGATTGTAGTGGAGCCAGTCTTTGGTTTAGCTTCTGTGATTATAATCACATCTGGATCCAAATGCTCAATCATAACTTCCAACTCTACCATCTTGTTGGGTAAGGAGTCTGAATTTGTGTAAAGAAGTCTTAACACATTTTGTCTTTCCTTAACTCGGTTTTCTACATCACTTGTACTTCCATCTAGTCACTGCTATTAGTCACTGCCCCACTAACTGCTTCTACACAATCAAATGCCTCATTTATTTTAGTGCTCGGAACATCATTATCTGTTTTGTTCTCCCGGACTTCTTCTGGAATGGAAATACGGAACTGGAGCATACTTCTCGGTTATCCTGCCAACCCACTCTATTTATGCAAGTGGAAAATAAACATGCCAGGATAGAATTCCAAAAAAACAACCAAACATGGAATGACAAGGAAGGAATTGCATCGCAATACGACACCACAACCCTTTTACGGATTTCCATCATGGCATCCTTTGACATTTTTCCATCTCAATCCCACAGCAAATATAATACACAATTACACATCTACAACTACCTCTAACAGAAACATCTTCATACAATTGTTACTATTCCCACCGATAACAAAAAAATGTCTAAAGATGTCGTGATGGCAATCGGTAAGAGGATTGTGGTGTTGTTCCTCCGTTGTCGTTCCTTCCTGCCTTGTTTGGTTGTTTTTTGGGGATTCCATCCCGACATGTTTTTTTCATTTTTATAAAATGCATTTTCCTGATTCGTTTAACTCTATTTTTACCGATGCGGATGCCAACGATGTCATCATCAAGTAAATTATTTTGAGGGCCATCTACATGTGGAACTCCCTCACCCCAACAACCTCAGCGATAGATCTCCTGCAAGTCTCTTCCCGAGATTACAGCAAAGTAATGCCTCGGACTTTTATTCACTTCAAATCGGGTAAGGATACTTGAATGGAACAACGACTTAATCAATCGTAAGCCTGATGTTGGCTTAATGGTGGCTGCCTTAAGATCTGCCTTAAGATCTTAGGGTCTTGAATTTGTGCCCCTGTTGCACTGTTACATAACGCAGATGGGTTGACTCAGCCTGTCGTTCTTCCGAGGTCGGCAAAATGAGTACCAGTGTACTGGCAATAGAGGGCACTGCAACACCAGCACAACTGCATCCCCAGAAAATTATGCAACCAACATCCACAAGCCGCACACAATAACTAATAGAGATGATACAGCAGGTCTTGTATCAGTAATTCAGATGACGTTCATTTGTTCATTGATGTCATCTTCTTCCCAGAAGGTTGACTGCCATGGATCTCCATTCTCCACCTCTGTCTATCTTTGTGATGCCCTTACACATTCCACACATGTCAACTCTATCTAGTCTGTTGTATCTGTCATCCATTTTCTCCTCTGCCTCACTCTCCAATGATTTCCATTGATCTTCGACTCCAATAATTGTCTCTGTCTACCATCGGCATCGACTCGAATGGTGACCGAAGTAACTGCATTGTATCTTTACCGCTGCTACCGAAGGTGGAAGGAGGTTGTGTTTTCACCCCTCACTGTCAATTTATTACTTGCAAAATGGAAGATTTTTCAAGTATATTGGTTAGTCGATTTTGTTATTCTGTCTGTCTGTTTGTCTGTCTGTTTGTCACCTACAGGTCACAATTTTCAACTGATCTTCACAAAACTTCACCGCATGGTAGAGTTTGTCAGAAGGAAGAAGCTTATTGTTTTTGAGGTCTAAGGATCAATACAGGCCAAAGGTGAACAAATTTTACAAATCTCTAAAATCCTCAATTTTCATCCGATTGACTTGAAATTTGAAGAGGATTTATATTTTAGGTGACTGAATTGAACCAGCCAATTATTTTTGAGGTCAAATTTGTTTTATGGATTTTGCAAGTATCGTGCTCTGCATGACGCCTTTTTCTTGCTTGCTTGTCTGTCTTTGTGTGTTCGTCTCTCTGTCTGTCTGTTTGTGTGCAGGATATCTCAAAAAGTTGTTGATGGATCCCGACGAAATTTGGTGTGCGGGTTGGATGTGTAACAAGGACAAACTGATTAGATTTTGGTGAAGATCCAGATCCGGATCCGACTACTAGAATGATTTAAGTGATTCTTTCCCATTGAGAGAGAGGGTGAAAATGATATTGGCGCAGGGGTGGCCGGCCCAAGTTAACCCCCTGACCCAAATTTGTGGTGCCAGGCGGTTAACACCGCCAACCCCCCGGGACGGCCAAGAGGTACCTTATTAAGAGGAGGGTGGACACGTTGATTAACAGAGATTTCAACACGTACTCGAGGGGCATGGCGGAGGGCAATGGCGGATGGGCGGAGGAGTACAGCACAGGAGCACTGCACCAGGACAGCACTAGGGGGCTTATCCACGAACCCAATACAATTACTAAAATACAATTTGTTAAAAGGAATACATTTAATCAATATACACAAATATTTACAAGGACAATAATTTAACAGGTAATAATAATAATAAATAAATAAATCAGATGGTCGAGGCCTTGCACACAGATGCAAATACAGACAAAGGGTGACCAAAATGAAAAGAAAACCCACCCTTTTTAAGTATACTGGAACTCAGCTTGGCCCAGAGCTGGTCCTTGTCGAACTTGGAATGGGGAGCGCTTCCACCAGCACGTGCACACGCGTGCAAAATGGCGCCGTCACTCGTAGCTGGGCAGATGTACGCCAGGCAATCAGCAAGCAGCTTTCCACACGAAGGCTCAAAACATGGCAGCCTTCCTCTTTCAAAAGGTGCCACCTGCCTCATGCGTTCCACACACCGACCTCATTTGTGTGCTCTTCCGATCTTCCGTTCTATCCAGACAGAAACCTTCCACAATCCACACGTGTGCAGGCCTGCCTGCCTGCCCTCGACCTCGATCACACCGATCTGCCGTCCTATCCAGTATGAACCTCCCTCACCCTCTTCCCTGTGCGCTCTGTCTCCTCCGCTATCGGGGCGTGTCCTCTTGCCCCCAAACCCAAGAATGCGGGGATTCTCCTATTTGTTGTTGTTTCTGGGACGCGTTTCCCAGCTGTACTGCCTGGCTTGGAATTAAAAAAAAACAGGAAAAAAAATCAGAGGGCAATCACGTACTGGGGAAATTATTCTCACTCCCTAAGCTAATTAACACCGCACCACCCCCCGTGTGGTGAAACGTAACACTTAGGCTCACAGGTTCCCTAACTTAGTTACATCGTGTCGCTTTTTACTCGTCCACGGACCAAGCAACTCCACACAATGATAAACTCACTATTAAATCCTTTCATCTACCCCCACAACTGTAACAATATATAGCACGATATCTCAAAAAAGTTGTGGACGGATTCGGATGAAACTTAGTGGACAGGTTTGGTGTGTGACAATGACAAATTGATTCGATTATGGTGAAGATCGAAATCCAAATCTGGATACGAGATTTATTTAATTTTTAAAGTGATTCTTCACCGTTGAGAGATAGGGCCCAAAATGTTATGTAGCATGATATTTCAAAAATGTATTGGACCCGAGATGTTCTCATGGATCAGGCATTACGTGGCGGAGGTATGCGCTCTACCGAGTGCCCTTCTAGTTCTCTCTTTGATGTTCTGCAGTAATATTCTCTTTTCTCCGGCCATTTCCAAAACTTCCTCATTAGTCTTCCTGTCTGTATAGGATATGTGCAACATCCTCGATTGCATTCAGCTTATCAGTCGTCTCTTTATTTGTTGTCCATATCTCTGCCGTATGTAACAAAGATGACAAAATGTAGCATCTCAACATTCTTATCCTCAGGTTCAGCTTCAGCTTCCTTTATGTTAACACGTCCTTCATTCCAACAAAACTGGTCTTGGCGATCTCAATTGTATTTCAGAACTCACGGTACGCATCCCTGGTGCACTCCTACTTTGATTGTGAATCTATCTGACAAACTGTTATCAAGTCTCACCACTGCTGATTGATTCCAGTACAGGTTCTGAATTATCCTTTTATCATGTCTGTCAATTTCCAGCTTGTCTAAGCACTCCATTATTTTCCGATGGTAAGCTCTATCAAATGCCTTCTCATATTCTATAAACCACATATACACAGGTTTTTGCACGGACAGGTATCCTTCAATGACGACTCCCAGGTTAAAGCACCACAGCCGACTCTGCTCGTGAGAAGGCCGAACGCCGAAATTCTGTGTTTGCTTCAAAATTTTGTGTCCTGAACCCCTCTATCCATGCCCACCCTTCTCAGTCATGCCCAACAGCTCCTGACTTCTGTGTTTGCACCTCAGAAGGTGGAAAACTTTCTGGCAACCCTCGACTCTGACTCTGCAACGAGACAGGACGGCATCAGCTCACGTATCCTAAAAATCTGCTCTGCTGCTCTTGCATTTCCCCTCTCTCTGCCCTTTCACCCTGTCATTCACCATTGGTCATCTTCCATCTGCTGCAAAATCGGCCAATATCACAACATCACATGAAAAGGTGCAAAAATGGATCTCCTTTACTACAGACCAATTAGCTTACTTCCAAGCATCAGCATGATCATGGAATCTATCATCACAGTTGACATAAAATAATTCCTTTTCTCCAACAGCCTCATCTCAGATCATCAATTTGGATTCAGACCCGGTCACTCTCCCTTGGACATGCTGCTTCTACTCTCCCAACAATGGATGGATACCCTCAATATCAGACATGAGATCAGGGCCGTCTCTCTGAACACAACTCGAGCTTTTGACACAGTCTGGTATCCTGCCTTGCTCTCCAAAACGTCTGTCTCAGGAATCCAAGGCCAACTCCACTCTTGGATTACTGACTTCCTCCACTCTGGTAAGCAACGTGTGGCTCTCAACAGAATCCTTTCATCTCCTGTCCCTGCCAAGGCTGGAGTTCCCCAAGGCTGTGTTCTCGGCCCCATATTATTCCTAATCTTCATCATTGATCTCACTGACTCTGGAAAATCCCCTTTTATCTTTGCTGATGACTCCGCTCTCTGCCGTGACATCTCTCATCATTCTGAGAGATAGGCAGGCTGCAGCCTCTTCACTCTCCTCAAAATTTGACAACATCACAAACTGGTCAAACACATCGAATATCCCTTTTCAATCCTGAGAATTCTCGCTCTCTCTCTCTCTCTCTCTCTCTCTCTCTCTCTCTCTCTCTCTCTCTCTCTCTCTCTCTCTCTCTCTCTCTCTCTCTCTCTCTCTCTCTCTCTCTCTCTCTCTCTCTCTCTCTCTCTCTCTCTCTCTCTCTCTCTCTCTCACTCTCACTCACTCTCACTCTCACTCTCACTCACTCTCACTCTCACTCTCACTCACTCACTCACTCTCACTCTCACTCTCACTCTCACTCTCACTCACTCTCACTCTCACTCTCACTCTCACTCACTCTCACTCTCACTCTCACTCACTCTCACTCTCACTCACTCTCTCTCCCCCCCGCCCCCCGAAAGGACCATACCGCAAACCCTCCCATCTGCTTTCTCCACAACCATCTCAAAGACGTTCAGTCACTCAAACTCTGAGTCTCACTCTCAGCCATGATCTCTCTCTTGGGCAAGCCACATTTCAAAGTTTGCAACCAGACCGGACGGCATTTTATTTGTTAATTTTTTTTTTTTGTCCGAGTCCGTCCACAACTTTTTGAGATATCGAGCTATATGTCATGTTAGCCCGATCTCTCAATGGTGAAGAATCACTTAAAAACACGAGCCATCGGATCCAGATCCAGATCCGGATCTTCACCAAAATTTCATCAGTTCATCCTTGTCAAACACAAACCTGTCCACAAAATTTCATCCGGATCAGTCTACAACTTTTTGAGATATCCTGTACACAAACAGACAGAAAGGGGTGAAAACAAAACCTCCTTCGCCTTCGGTGGCGGAGGTAATAAAACCAGAGAGTTGGTGTCAAAGCCACTCAATGCTCGCCTGTTTATACATTTATCGTTTTTAAAAGACTCGTCTAATCATATTTTTTATAAAGCATTGCAGTGAAGTCTGATCCAAATAATTTTAAAGCAATATATGTATTTGTATATTGTCATCAGTAAAAAATAGTGTGGTAGATAAAAACATGAGAAAGGAAATAACTTGGATGAAAAACTTTAACATTTTCACGCTCACGCTCACGCCGGGGGTATTGCTAGAGATCTCTGTTGTTCGAACAGGCGAGCTAAAAACTAAAAGATTTTTTTTTTCTTTAAATTATGAAAATAAATATATTTCCCCATTTTTAGCTCGCCTGTTCGAAGAACAGAGAGCTATAGCGATACCCCCGGCGTGAGCGTGAAAATGTTAAAGTTTTTGGTGCAAGTTATTTAGAAGCTTGCCATTCATTAACCTCCGCCATCGAAGATCGGAGGTTACTGTTTTCACCCCTTTCTGTTTGTTTGTTTGTTTGTTATCTTGCCAAAACGAAGTTTTTGCAAGATATGTTAGTCAGCTTGTATGTTTTTTTTTTTTTTTTTTTGTCTGTAATCACGCATAAAAAATTCTGCAGAGCACAGTTATCATTGGAAATTTTTGTAACTTCGCATATCAGAGGCCTATAGAGGTCCCTTTCAGCGCACAAAATTTTGAAGGTCAAAGTCAAAGGTCAAGGTCACTTTGTCGCAAATCAGGGGAGTCGACGAAACCCTTATTTTTTGAGTAATTTTGATCGGATCGTCTTCAAACTTCATGGGAATATAGTTCATGGTCTGGCGCTCAGCTGATTAATTTTTGGTGGCGATTGGCCTTGACCTTCATGGTTAGCGCCGAAGGTCAAACATATTTGACCCCAAGGTCAAATTTTCAAGTTTTAGGAACCATATCGTGTAGTACCTCAAATTGAACACCTCGATGAGTGCTTTCTAATGTCAAGCTTGAGACATTATGACGTCATTTGGTGACGTCATGAGGCAAACGCATATTTTTCATGGTTACTCTGTAGAACGATTCTGATCGGAATCTCTCGTCAGCAGATATTCCTCAAGGAGTCGCTCCTCTTGGATAGCAGCTCTGTTCACCTCAGTGTGACCTTAAAGAAGTCACACGTGGTCACCTTTTGGCAAGATACGGGTCACCCTGCGGGTGACATTGGTTTATTTGTTTGTTTACAGTATTACGGAAAAACTCGACGGATTTCGATGAAACTTGGTGGGGGGGGGGGTTAGGTATGGTCCAAGGATCATGCCATTAGATTTTGGACTTGGTCCCCCCCCAAAAAAAAAATTGTTCGAGAAAATGTTTTTTTTTTTGCATTTCTACATGTTTTAAGTGATTTCCAACCCCCCCAAAAAGAAATTGTTAGAGGAATTTTTTTTTTTGCATTTCTACATGTTTTAAGTGATTTTCAACCCCCCCGCCCAAAAAAAAATTTTGCAACTTTTTTTTCAACAAAATTTCGATTTCTGTTTTTTGCATTTCTACTTTTTCAGTGATTAGGATTTCAACGAAACTTGGTGGGGGGGGGGGTTAGGTATGGTCCAAGGATCATGCCATTAAATTTTGGACTTGGTCCCCCCCCAAAAAAAATTGTTCGAGAAAATGTTTTTTTTTTTTTGCATTTCTACATGTTTTAAGTGATTTCCACCCCCCCCCCCAAAAAAAATTGTTAGAGAAAAAAAAAATTTTGGAACTTTTTTTTCAACAAAATTTCGATTTCTTTTTTTTTTGCATTTCTACATGTTTTAAGTGATTTCCAACCCCCCCCCCCCCAAAAAAAATGTTGGAGAAAAGAACTATAACTCTGTCAGCACTGTTGACATCATATTTAATGAATAAGATAAAAGGTTCACTTGAGTAACCCAGCAGTATTGGCGGCGGAGGTTTTGCACTCTCCCGAGTGCTCCCCCTCTAGTTTAATATGTGTACTCGGACGCTGATATTTGGCATGGAGGTTCCTTTGGGGTATACTATTGGTGTAGTGAAGTTGAAATTAAAAAATAATTTCAATGTTTGAAAATTTTCGACCTGTTTTGAACTTAACTTTTTTGTTGCACATCAACGTTAAAGTTTTTTTTTCCTTTCTAATGTTTTTATCTACCACACTGTTTTTTACTGATTACAATATAAAAATACATATATTGCTTTAAAATTAATGGATCAGACTTCACTGCAATGCTTTATAAAAAAATATTATTAAACTAATCTTTTATAAATGATAAATGTATAAACAGGCGAGCATTGGGTGGCTTTGACACTAACTCTCTGGCTATTTTTCTACTATTGACGATTGGTATATCCCTTGCTGTGCCGCATTGTCTCATTCGCACTCCTCCAATGAAATTACATCGATTTGACGCATAAAATTGGTCTGGTGTTGATGTGGCGCAGGCATGATGGGCCAAATGGCCCTGCGTCCATGATGGGCCAAATGGCCTCCTCCTGCGTCCATGATGGGCCAAATGGCCTCCTCCTGCGTCTAGTTTCCTTGTGTGTATTGGTGATGTCGAGTGCACTATCAGGGAACTCTATCAACATTGCCCATATTGTGTGTATTGCGAACCACTCATTGAGAAAAGTTTGTCAGCATTCCAATCAGTTCATTGAGGATCAGGAGCATGATACGTGTTTGTTTCACCGGTGATCCTGCAATCCAAAAGTACACGCCAACCCGCAAGATGACGTTACGGCATTGCAACACAATATTGTCATGCTCGGAATGTTGAAACTCAGTTGAGTAAATTTATAAAATTCCACATATGCTTTATTTATTTGTCCATTGTTTACTGTTGTCCTTGTAATTCCTGGGAAAAGTACACTGATGTCTCATAATGTCTTTGTTTTGTATGGCTTTTGCCTACACGTTTGTTAGTGAGATTTAGTTTGAAGTAAAAAAACAAGATTTCTCTCCCTGGTTGTCTCCTCCGATTCGATAGGGCTGAAGCACACCCCGGCAGTGGAGTTCCACTTTACATAAATCAATTTCTCACTGTCCATGTACTGATCTTACACCTCCCAACCCCCAGGATTACCTGTAGCTGCGACTTCCCCTCCGCTCCCACCTCTTGTTCATCTGTGTTATATCATCCTCCAAACAGTGATGACTCCATCTACGTTTCTCTCTCTCTCTCTCAACATGGACCAACTTTTATCCACTCATCCCAACTCTCTCTTCGTCATATATGGTGATTTCAATCGTCACCTTGCAACTTGGCTGGGTGTTGGTATCTCTCACCAGAATTGGCACTTCAGCAAAGGACTTCTGTGACTCCTTGGGACTGACTCCATCTGTGAACTTTCAAACTCGGATTTCTCCCACCGGCAAATCTTCCCTTCTGGGTTTGGTAATGACCACCTTCCCCACCAATGTATCCTGCTCTTCCTTTGCTCCAATTGGTTCATCTGATCATGTGCTTGTGAAAGTCAACATCTCTCTGGTTATTACAGTACCAGAGAGATGCCTGAATGCTGATGAGTCAGGCAGTTCACTCAGGCAGATTGGCATGGACTCAAACCAGCCACTTATCTTCAGGATTGGTCTCCCATATCAACTGTCCCTGATGTTAACTCAGCCTGAGAATTCTTCCCTAAAAACCCGCTCTCTCAAAAAGAGATGAAACCCATCTCATCTTCAATGATCCTCCACTTCTTCCCACCTTTGGTATACTGAATCCTGTGGTGAAGTCGTTGCTCTGAAACGACTTGCCTTCTCTTCCTGGAAGGCTAATCTGACCGAAGGCAATCTTAGTGCATTCCAAAAAGTCTGCAACAAATGTGTGTCCGCTCTCAGGAGAGCCAGAAAACATCGGTCCAACCTCAAGAATGAACTTTCAAACGTTTCTTCCAATTGTCTCTGTCTCTGGAGTATGCTCCCCTTCCATCCCTTCCCTTCCTTCAAATGCCATCACAGCCGACCCCACTCGTGAGAAGGCTGAACGCCTCAGTTATGGGTTTGCTTCCAAATCTTGTGTCCCCAACCCTTCACTCTCGGTACCCATCCTTCACTGTCGTATCCAACTGCTCCTGGACTCTGTGTCTTTTGCGCCTGAGAAGGTGGAGAAGGTTTTCTTTCAAGCCTTGACTGACTCTGCTGCTGGACCAAAAAGGATCAGCTCATGTGTCCTAATAACCTGCTCCGCTGCTCTTGCACATCATCTCTGCTGTTTTCGCTCCATCATTTGTGCTTGGTCGTCTTCGATCTGATTGGAAATCCGCCAATATCGCTGCATTACACAAAAAAATGTGTAGACCTGTCAACTTACTTCCAATCATCAGCAGGGTCATGGAAGCCACCATCATCACCGTTGATATGAAATGCTTCCTTTTCTCCACCAATATCATCTCAGATCATAAATTTTGCTTCAGATCAGATCACTCCACCTTGGACATGCTGCCTCTTCTCACCCAACAATAGATGGAGACCCTCAATGTCACACATGACATCAACGCTGTCTCTCTGGACATATCTCGTGCTTTTGATGCCTTTGGCATCTAAGGCCAATTCCACATTTGTCGGCTATGTGTGGCACTCCATGGAATCCTTTAAATTCATCTCCTCTCCCTGTCAAGGCTGGAGTTCCCCAAGGAAGTGTTCTGGGCCAAGTCCTATTCCTGATCTTCATTAATGATCTCTCTAACTCTCTGGAAAATCCTTTTAATGAATTTGCTGATGACTCCACCCTCTGCCATGACATCCCTCGTCCTTCAGATGGGCATGCGACAGACTCTTCCTTCTCTTCAGACCTTGCCAAAATTACAAGCTGGTCAAACACTTGGAATATGTCTTTCAATCCTAACAAATCTCACACTTTTAATATCTCCTTCTGAAAGGACCATCTGGCAAACACCCCTACCCCCCAAAATCACACCACAATCCCTCCTCCTTCCAAATTTCAAGTTTTCCCTTTTGAGAGTTTTCTTCTGTTCTCATCTTGTCCACTCCATACATCCTCTCATGTCCCTCATTCCTCCCAACACCCATTGTATGTCCAAGTCTGCCTCAATTTTGGCCTTCACCTCTGCTGTTGTTTCAACAAAAATCTGCTGCTGCTGCATGCTCATGCTGTTTTATGGCGTTGTCGGTTGATTGGACTTTCACTTGCAGTCTGCACCGCTTTTTGCCGATGTTGGTTGGTTGGATTTGTACTTGTGGTTTTGTAATATGGGTTTGTGATGTGTGCAAGGTTTGAGTGTTGCAAAGCAGCACGAGAGAGAGAAGAGAGAGAAGAGAGAGGAGAGAGAGGATCACAAAGGGTTTCAGATCTTCTACACAAACATAACACATTTCCCTGTCCACTGATGTGAGAGGAGAGGTGATTTTGCTCGACAATATTAATACAGATACAAGTCTGAAGACGACGATGGTTCACGAGCGGTATTTGACGATGTAGAATGTAGATTGTTTCAGAAGTCAAGGATGAGACAAAGTGATAATGTTTGACCAAGTTATAAAAATTATCAACATGATGTGGTACGAGTGACAGGTTATTCGCTGCAAAATGTTGAAAACCCAGTTTCGTTCAACAACTTTCAAAATTTGACCTTTGCATAACCTTTAAAGGTCACAAAACAATGGTGTGGACATTAAAATAAGGAAACAGGATACGTGCTACAGCTTATTGGAGTTAGTTCGTCGAAGAAGGTCGAAAACCCAGCTCGATTCCCACAACATTGAAAATTTGACCTTTGTGAACTTTAAAGGTCAAAGGTCAAGGATTATGACCTTTGGTGCAAAACTTCCTCTGGAACATTCCAGGAACAATATAACGTCATATAGGCTATATGGCATTTCACACTCCTCGGATTATCCATACTTTGATGAAATCAGCGTAAAAACAAACTTGAAGGGGCACCATGGGCAAGGTGCTTGAGAAAGAGCAAAATGGTTTCAAGACTTTAGGTGGGGAATGACCTCAAGATTATGCATAAAAAAATTGTCATCCGAGCTCTCAAAGTTTGGGTGGTCATCTGATTTTTTGTCAAAATTCAAAATTTTCTAAGTTCGTGACCTTGTGACCTTGACTTTGGCATGAAAATGAAAAATCGAGCTCCGTGGGGCTATGCAGGTGCCATTGGGCTAACCAAATACTGAAACCCCTGCCAGATTCGACAAAACCCCATAGGAGAAGATGCAAATTGAAATCAGGTAACGCCTAAAAACACGTTTTTTGGGCGTGGCTCCGCCTATAATGGGCGCACCACGCCCATTCTCAGGAAAACACAACTAGATCATGATATAAACCTCCCACCAAAATTTTATCAGGATCGGGTCAAAACCCACGGAGCTATGCTCGGGACAGACAGACAGATAGACAGACACACACCAATAATGAATATAGTGGTCACTTATTTTTTTTCGTGAAAATATTTTTTCGTGAACCAATAACTACAGATACAGATATAACTACAGAATTATAACAGACTAGCTGAAACCCCGTCACAGACGGATTCCATTCATTCAACCACCTTCACCAGCAAACCCACACTCGAGGGACATGGACTGGACAGGGCGTGCTTGCCCCCGCCTACTCATCCCCCGCCCCTGCCCCATTCCCCCCCGCCTCCCACCCCCGCCTTCAATTTGCTTACCCCCACCCAAAAATTTAATTACCCGGCCCCGCCCCCACCTCTTCACTCCCCGCCCCCATCTCTTGATTCCCCACCCCACTTGCCCCCGCCCCCTGTCCACCCCCTCACACTCAACCCCGCCTAATTCACCCCAGCCCCCACCCACTCATCCCCCACCCCATTCCCCCTGTCTCCCGCTTTCAATTTGCTTACCCCCACCCAAAAATTTGCTTACCTTGCCCCCCGCCTTTTCACTCCCTGCCCCCGTCTCAACGAAAAGTGATTATTCTGCTTCAGAGTTGAAAGTTGACTATTGCCACGATGTGCGATGCACTCTTACAGGAACGAAGTTTCTTTCAGTCCATACCAGGTCACAGGACCGAGAAAAACATGACGTGACCGCTAGGAGGAGCACAAAATTGGTCCTTCAGTATTAATATATATAGATAGGGGTCTTTTATGTGTTGGCATGTGTTTCTCCTGGGGTCTCCGAAAACTGTAACACGATACTAATAAAACAAATAAAGTTGTTCTTCATTTATAAGGTATTACTAAGTGAAGAAAATATTGTTGTGGAGCCGAGTTTCGGCGGCGAGCACCACCGCTAGATGAAGCAGTAGAGTCGGCTCCATCACCCACCCGGAATTTATAGGTCGTCACCCCGGATAACTCTGGAGCCAATGGGTCCCTTATCGGACCGAAGATCGCCAAAAGGTCGATCGTGTGGGATAGGGTCGATTGCAAATTTTCAATTTACCTAAATACCCCCGTCGTCCAAACTACCGGGGAAATTCACCCTCGGCGGAGCTCGAGCGGAACGAGCGTTAGCGTGCTCAAACCGTGCGTAACCAGAGCGGATGGTTACCAAGGTCCGTCGGTCCAAATGCACAATTTGCCGCTTCCCAACTTCTCAACACGCACTGTGCTAAACCAATGAAAGAAACACAAAAAGGAGCTGAAACATTTAACAAGGGATTTATTTATAATGGGGGGGGGGGGAAGGGAACACACAAGAGCAGAGTTAAACCGACTACCGAGAAATGCAGTCAATGTACAAGCAAAAGCACTTATACAGTTGCTACTTAAAGATGGGCCCACACACACACACACACACACACACACACACACACACACACACACACACACACACACACACACACACACACACACACACACACACACACACACACACACACACACACACACACACACACACACGGACCCGTCGGGTCTTTATTGAAGGCCTCCACCTCGAGGACAGGTGAGCTAGAAACCAGAGCCTGTGCTTGGACCTGTCCACCTCGTGTGGTCTTCGACGATCCAGCTCGGCGGGATTCGAACCCGCAACACGATGCTGATGACCACCACCACCACAACGACCATGACCCTGACCACCACGACCAGGACCCTTTGAATCTTTCCCACGCCGACCTCCACCACCTCGACCCTTTTACCACCAACACTATCCAGCCCGGCATTTCTTATATTCCTCTTTCCTCTGGCGTGAGCAAATCGCCGTCTGAGGCGCTCTCCACCCTCACTGGACGGGGCGTCGTGGGAAGGTCGCTCTCTGTGGTCTGATTGGACAAGGGGCACGCCCCTGCCTTCCGAGGCGGAGTCCCGGTCTGAAGCGCTGGAAATCTCTGACCACGTACGTGGCCAAACGCACGTGGGCTACGGCGTCGGTGTGTGAAGTGAAGTGAAGGAGGTTTGTTGTAAACGAGACTGCAGCGCACACATGTAATTCCCGTTAGACACAGGGAGGGGGCCCTAACTATAAACACACACTTCCCGATATAACCGTTCTATAAGGACCTGAATGTTGAGTGCAGTAAGATTCCAAATCCGTAACAATATGACTACATCCTCAGTTTATTTTCATCTGTGCTCATCATGGACAAACATTTGATGGACGTATCCACACCATGCATCTCAAATAGCCACCGATACTGATATTCCAATCATCATCCAATATTCATACCTTTTGTAAAACCTGCACCGAATGGATGAAAACTGATCATATTAATCTGTACCGACACTGAACCATGAGTTTCGTATTAACGTTTTTTTTGTCCTGCTGCCTGGTGTTGACAACAACTGTGATTAAAACAACTACTCCCTCCCATGTGACCACCTCACACTACCACAAACTGAGTGTGCCTATTGGGTGGTGGTCCACAGTACTACCTTCTTGTGAGATCTCTCTCTCTCTCTCTCTCTCTCTCTCTCTCTCTCTCTCTCTCTCTCTCTCTCTCTCTCTCTCTCTCTCTCTCTCTCTCTCTCTCTGTATACATAAAGTTGTTACCACTTTCCACCACTCAGACATTATTTATTTCCCCACCGAGTGGCACAAAAACTTGCATGAATGTCCCCTATCCAGGTGCACTTGAGTTCCAAGATCTTGATCAGGAGACTATATGTGATCTATAGTTGAGGTTGTGCATGCTCTTGATATTTATCTGCAGAGAGGCAGGCTTGGCCTGAGAAGGAATGGGGGGAGGGGGGGCAGCACCCAGCACCCAGCACCCAGCTCCCAGCACCCAGCTCCCAGCACCCAGCTCCCAGCTCCCAGCCTGGGAATTGAGCCGCTTGCTCCTTTTGCATTAAACCATCACTTTTTCCTCCTAATGATTCTCCACTCTCAGAATAACATGCCAGTGTGCGGAGGGCTTTGGGTGGAGGTGGTGGGGAATATTTTGCACAAATGTTAACACATTGCACCTTCTCCCACTGGGTGCTGTTCATTGCTTTCTCGATGACTTGCTACAAACACCTTTTATAAAATATGAAAAAAAATGCACAAAAGGCAGATTTCATCACCTGCCTCCGTCTCGACACCGATTCCCTGGGTAAGCGCCGTGTGCTTAACTTTCCTGAAATATAAATCTCTTTTCATTACAATGTATGCTTACTCAAAACCAGACTTAACGCCGTCTTTGAATTGTAAACCTGTCCAAAACTACCATGAACCTTCCTAATGTTCGGCGGATGTACGTGTGGCTTATTGAGCTGCAGCAGAGGGCGCTGCACACCAAGTTTGTAAAACTTTCCTGAAAACTTTGACCAAATATTCCTTTGTTTCCTCTGTCTTCAAGGTCGATATTTTCTCAAACTTGTTCGAGTTTGTTTGCTTGTCATTCACATATGACCACACTTAGCTCATGATCACCAAGGGGATCTGATGGAGATATTTAATATAATGAAGGAGGAGATGAGGAGATCAGGACCATACTCTGTGCAAAGCGTTGGTGCTGCCTAAGCAGTCTCCTTGGCAATCGGGCACAATCCTGGACGGGTCGCCACTCCGACACAGGATACCAGCAAGCTGGCACTCATTTTTGCCGACCTCGGAAGGATGACAGGTCGAGTTAACCCCACCTGGTATTAATTCAACAGCTGAGTGGGGTTTGAACTCAGGACCCTCGGATCCCAAGCCCACCACCCGAACCATTAAGCCAACACCAGGCACACCACCACCATGTGAACACCACCAGGATGACATGCATGTCCATTAAGGCCTGGCCTCGCGCTCGACATGACGCTGAAATGACGACCCACACGTAACGCTGTAACTTGACGTCCGAGCAAAAAACGGCATGACAGACAGAGGGACAGATGGATGAAGAAATCTGACTACTTTAATATATCGATAATTCCTCTATCAAGCTCCTCCATCAGTCTCATGTACTGTAGGGGACAATCGGGGGTGGGGAGGTAAGGGGGCAACACAGACGATTAGCTTCATCAAAATCCAAGCATCATTATCCTCGCTCGAGGAGAGGGTCTTCATTTCGGTTTGTTTGCTCGTCCGTCTGTCCACACATAATATGCCAAACGTAGGCCACAAACACCACCACCTGGTGGTAGTCAGTATTACACATTATATTTTTTCAGCTGAGTTCCTCCATAAAGTATGTACGACTAGAATGTGAGTACGTCTATAAAGTACGTACTATTACAACGGGAGTGCCTCTATAAAGTATGCACTATTAGAGGAGAGAGAATGAGACCAGTTGGGCAAACACAAGGACATCACAAGGGTTCTTAATTTGTGGGTGGGGTGGGGGTGCACTTGAGTGGAGGTGGATGAAGAAGGTTGGATGGTGAGGAATGAATAAATGCCCTGTTTGAGGAGACCCTCTGACAGACATCACAGTCATTACACAGTTGTACAATCACTGATCCATAACTAAGCTACTTACCGGTCTTGGCATATCCACGTATCCCTCCATTCCTAAATGCTAACTATAACGACCGAGCGAATTCCAGTTTAAATCTATCACCTGTTTCTGCTGCAACGACCTTTCCAGTGAGACCATTCCATGCATTATTTACTCTGAAAGACCACTACCTCACTACCATCCTAACTCTCCTCTTTACTCTCAGGCTATGGTCCAAGGTCCTCTCACTGCCCATTCTGCTGCAAAATTATTTCTAATTTATTTCCTCTATGGCTTTCATTTTGTGAATCGCCTCAATAAGATGTCCTTGTGAGCACTTCGCTTCGAATGGATAAAGTCCCATCACCTTCAGCCACTCCTGATAGCTTCGTCTGGCTCGGTCCAAGATCAGGATCGTTGGTCTATGCTGAACCCTCTCGATGACAGCTCTATCTTTCCTCAATTGTAGCATGGAGGTCAAATTTTTTTACTTATCTCTTGTACCTCATTGTTCTCCCCATCATTTGCAGCCCCTCCTCAGCTCCCCGCTCCCTCGCACCCCCAGCCGACTGGAGTCCCTGTGCCCCTGGCCGAGGTGAACCTCGGGTTACGGCGGTAATTTTGAGAGCAGGGTCTCACAGGGGGGATTGCAGGAAATTCCAACGATTTAATGTTTGATGATCGTTTGTGTAGAAAGTCACAGGTAGGGAGTCTGCTGCTTACTTGTTTTTCTTTTCGGTCGACCCTCTCTGGGTGGAGTTTTCGAGCAGAAAGCCATGCTGTGCATTGTGTTGAGGTTTCATTTTTTTATTTATTTGTTAGCAACATTCTTTGTTTGAGAATTTGTTTTTTGAAAAATTTTTTTTGCGAACACCATGAATGATAATTATTGATCTCTGTTTTTGGACTATTTCAACCGGACGTGAAGGGGTATATTGGAGCCATAATTAAAGGGGAGTGGTGAAATTCTTCGTTAAGCAGGTCATTCCATGAGATTCTGGATCACTTTTAGGCCTCGTTTAACTTCTTTGGGTCATTATGAAACATTTCTTCATTGGCTGTTGATAGAGCATTTATATCATCGACTTTATGTCGCAACATCCGAATGCATCATAATACTTATAACATCTAAGTTACGGATGTTCTTCCTATAATGCAACAAGTGGGAAACATGATGTACCCCCAGCCGACTGTACTTCTTCAGGTTCCTTCTGATGACTCCAATGCAGTATTTGGTATTCCGTTTGATTATGTTGTTCATACCACATCCTGATGCTTGGTGGACTGGGCTTCCCCGCTGATGGACCTCTGGTACATTGTACCTGTTGCTGCCTTTGACCTTGGGGAGTGACTGCTGAAATCTAGCTGTCCGGGTTCTTCCCAATACCTTTGTTCTTTGTTCCTCTCACACTTCTCTTTTACATTCTAATTCTTGCTTTTTCTTTTATTACCTCCGTCACCGAAGGTGAAGGACGTTATGTTTTCACCCCTTTCTGTCTGTTTGTTGGGTCGCCGAAATAGGTGACCCTTATTGTCAGTAATTGTGTCTGTTTGTTTGGATGTTTGTTCGTTTGTCATCAGCATAATTGGTAGTAAACGTGGGCGGATTTTGACCAAACTCGGGTGGTAGGTACATCTTATGACCTTGTGCTTTAGAAATTGTGATGGTTGCTAGGGACGCTTTGGTTCCCTAGCAACAACCGAAAAATCTTCAAAATCGGTACCGTTCATGGGATATCAATTCCGAAAGCCATTATCCCACGAAGGGTTATGAAATTTGGCACGAATGATCTACAGGTGATGCTCTATCAAATTTATTCCGGTTTTTGTGATATATGGAATACTTTACCCGCAGCGCCCCCGACAATTAGGGTATGCTCGAAAATTGGCAATAATTGAAGGCCCCCTAGCGACCAGGTGAGTGCATCGATACGAATGAAACTTTGCAGGTTCATGGTACTCAATGAGTACTACAACTTTACTTCAGGACATATTGACCGATTTCGCTTAAGTCAGGGGTCAAAGGTCAATTAGTGCAAAAATCGATGATATGCGAGAGCTGGAGGTGTCTTCACGCCAAATGCTACTCCTCCTAGGGTTATGGTCGGATGGTCATGAAAATTCACACTAATCGTCCGGAATACATTGTGCACAAACGATCGAGCCGGATTTTCGATTTAGATCTTTGTTCACCCACAGCAACCCCTCGAACTTTGGGGATTTCCGATTTCAAACCGCATTTTCGGTACTTTTCATTCAAATGGATACCGAGTAGTTATCAGAAGATGGAACTCGATGAGATTTGATATGATAATCTTAGGTGATTCCCTATCCGCTGTATGACATCTATTTTGCTCTATATCTTATAGTTTCCATGCTCGGTGACCCATCGCCACCTACCGGCTTGTCTGTCTGTCTGTTTGTTTGTGTCCTGGATATCTCAAAAAGTTGTGGAAGGATGAAATTTTGTGGACAGCTTGGGTGTGTGACAACGATAAACTGATTAGATTTTAGTGAAGATCCGGATCCGGATCCGACGACTAGAATTTTGTAAGTGATTCTTCACCATTGAGAGATGGTGCTAAAATGATATGTAACACGATTTCTCAAAAAGTTGTGTACGGATTCGGATGAAACTTGGTGGACAGATTGGGTGTGTTACGGGGACGAATTGATTCGATTTTGGTGAAGATCCGAATCCGGATCTGGATACGAAAATTATTTAATTTTTAAAGTGATTCTTCACCATTGAGAGATTGGGCCAAAAACGATATAGTCCTGTATAGCATGATATTTCAAAAATGTATTGGGCCCGATATGTTCTCGTGGATCAGGCATTACGTGGCGGAGGTAAGCGCCCCACCAAGTACCCTTATAGTTTTATGTATTATACTCTTTGTCTTTCTTTATCTCTCTGTCTCAGAGAAGTGAATTATTGCAGAATTATTGTTATTTTTAAATCAGGCTCACTTGGTTATGCCTGGATACGTTTGAGGGTTGTGGAGTTGCACCTGAAACCCGAACTCTATCCAGGTTCCTCCTGATGACTCCATCTTCCGAATCCTATCCAGGTTCCTGCTGATGATGCCATCTTTACTCTCTACTTATTCGTGTTCCTTCTGATGGCTCCAATGCAATATTTGGTCTTCATTTTGAGTATGCACATCTATAAATTGTATGGATGTCTGGATGAAGGCAATTTGTTGCAATAATCTCACTATCTCTCTGATATTGCTGTCTTGCTACGTATAAAGTCCAGAATCACATGAAGCAAACAATGGAGGATGAACATTCAAATGTTTTCACAAAAATATGTTCATAACGGTCCAACATGCTTTATTCATATAATTTTTTTTGAAAGCCATTTGTACTGTCACAGCAAGGTGGTACCTGGGCGGGATGTGGTATGTGTGATGAAATCGAGAACATCCAGCATATTATTGGAAAACGTAAGGGAATGGAATTGCCAATTGCTGTCGTGTTTTGTTGACTACTCGGAAGCGTTCAATACTATCCCGTATGATCGTCTATGGAGGAAATTGGCAGATATGGGAAGACGCCTTTTGTCTCATTATGAGTCTGTTGTCATGAACAGCAGATACACACTTACATATACATATATATGTTTTTTTGTGGTTGCGTGGTTCATTTGGTTTCCCGGTTTGAATCCGGCGATTCGCCTCAATGCGAAAGTAACGGTCAGTTGAGTCAGCAGTCCCGTGCTGGATTACGGCCTTTACATTGCCAATACCATAGCTTGAGAACCGTCAAACCGGCCAAGCATTACACCTATTGATACCGTATGCCTCATTCCAAGTTACGGCTGGGAGATGCCGAGAGGTGCACGGTACCGTCTGGATATGTGTCTTTGCATGTGCAGCCAATCGCTCCCTCAACAGGCCTTTCTTTAATCACCAAGAGAACCACAACAGCCAGAATTTACCCCGAGACCAAGTATATTGAATAATAAGATCAATGGCTGGGGGAAGGGAACAGAAGGAAGGCAAGCAAAACCCAGTACGTAAAAAAAATAATTGTAATATAACCAAAAAACCCTTAACCCTCAACCGATACACACCCATGAACCAAATTAACTGGTGGGAAATCCTTAATTAATTATTTCCTTAAGACCTCAATCATTCCACGATTGAAAGATAAAGCAGGAATGACAGGACAGAAGAGAGCTCTGGCAAACCCAACAAGCCTGCAGGATGAGTCTAGGTAGGTGGCGGGTGTTAATGTCTTGTGTCATGGGTCGAGGAGAGTGAGAAAAAGGCGTGGCTCCTGCTGGATGGGGTTGTGGCTTCCACACGGGAGTTCTCGGGCAGACACAGCTTCCAGCACTGCAGTCTGGGCGTTCTCATCCCACTTCCGTCGTAGCCCCCATCTTTATGTCCTCGGGCCCATGCGCCACCCATGGCATGCTCCCTCCTACCCTCTCCATCACTATTGGCAGCTGCTCGGCCGGGTGTGTGGAGCAACTCCTCTGTGATCTCTCACATTGAGATAAACCCTCCCCCCCCAAAAAAATGTCGGGTTTCTGGTAACGTGTTGCTCAATTAATGGAGTAGGTAGGTAGGGATTTTTTTTGGACATGTTTAAATGGAAGTATTTCAGATTCTGCATCTTTCCAACCAGTATGTTGATAGTTAAAAAGATATACAGTAGAATCATGAACTTTAACATGCCCGTCTTGAGTTACAAAATTTGGGGTAAAACAGTATTGTGTACACAAGTTAGAGGTTTAAATGACACCAACTTAGTATCTCTGCAAGGTTTCCTTTAAACAATGAAGCTGGTCTCAGCAGTGATAAAGACAGCACATCATGAACATGGCTCAACAGGACATGAAGGAATTGAAGAACACTTAATGTCCCATTCATCGTCCCTGAAAATCTTGGATATTCAGACATCAGACCCTTTCCAGTTGACAAAAATCCAACATTTTGCCCTTTGGGGTCATCCATGAAGTATATCCTCCTCAACATAAGAAACTTAAACCCGCCCCACCCCATCCCCAACTAATGTACTTTAAATTTAATCTGTATAATCCGGCATCATAGCAATTGTTATACACCCCCCAGATGTCGCCCTTTATTCTCCCCCTCCACACTCTCCGCCCGTGCCCTTCACCTCTTCCTTTTCTCCTCATCTCTCCACTTCCCCCGCTCCCCCCTCCTCTGCTCCCACTCCTCCCCCCTATATTCGTATTAGCGAAGTGACAGGTGGTATTTACTGGTATAAAATAAAATGTGTATTCTGTTTTCAGGGTGTTAACGCGCCTCCCCCAACAAAGTACAGTACCGATGATTAAAGGCACACACCAAACTGAGATATTGATAGGATCTTACAATTTGCCTTATTTTGTAATAAAACTGGTTTAAAATAATTTTCAAGAAATTCAGTTCTGTATTTTAAAATATTCATTTCCACTACGTTTGTGATTCGAGATCTATGTTTACAATAGGCTTCTTCTTCATCTTCTTCTTCTTCATATTATTCTTTTTCTTCACAACCTACTTTTTAGCTTTTTTGGTGGTCGCCATTTTTGCCAGACATAAGTATGTCAAATGCAGACATCATGGGTCTGACATCTTGTGTGTCTTGGTGACCACATCGGCACTAAGTGAACAAAACCATGAGCCGTAATGAAATCAGAGCCATATTCCTCAACATATCACGTGCTTCTGACACGGTCGGGCACCCTGCCCTGCTCACCAAACTCTCTTCCTATGGTATCCAAGGCCATCTCCACTCATGGCTCAGAGACTTCCTCTCCTGTCGCAGTCAACGTGTGGCCCTAAATGGAGTTCTTTCATCCCCTCTTCCAGTCCAGACTGGAGTTCCTCAAGGTAGCGTTCTGGGCCCTGTTCTTTTTCTGGTTTTCATCAATGATCTCTCCGACTCTCTGGAAAATCCTCTTTATCTCTTTGCTGATGACTCCACCCTCTGCCGTACCATCTGTCATCCCTCAGACCGGCAAGCAGCAGCTTCTTCGCTCACTGCAGATCTGGATAAAATCACAAGCTGTTCCAACACGTGGAACATGTCTTTCAATCCGGACAAATCTCACACTCTCACTATGTCTCTTCGAAAGGACCGATTGAAACCCCTTCCCCCTCCCCCCCATCTACTTTCTCAACAGTCCTCTGGAAGAAGTCCTTTCATTCAAGCTTCTGGGTCTCACTATCTGCCATGATCGTTCCTGGGAAAGACACTTTTCCACCTGGCCTCCAAAGCCAGTCGCCGACTGGGAATCCTCCATCATGCAAAGTCCTTCCCTCGGCCCACCTGAGCTCCTGACCACTTACAAAGCTTTTGTCCGTAGCCTGATGGAGTACTGCTCTTCCCTATGGGCTGGTGCTCCTGCCTCCCACCTTTCTCTGCTTCACGCTGTGGAAACCAGGGCATTAAGGATCAAAGGTATCTCCCGCTTTGAGGCTGAGTCTTTGGGCCTCTCACTCTGTCACCACAGGCAGGTCAGTGGTCTTTCTGTCTTCTACCATCTCCTCTCCGGTCTCGCCCCCCTGCTCTGTCTGCGATTTGTCCCCACCATATTTCCGCAGGGCGCTCAAGGTCCGCCAGCAACCCCCTTCCGGTAGAACTACCAAAATCACAAATCACTGCTCACCTTCACTCTTTCATTCTCCCCCCCCCCACCTTTGGAATAAATTCCCACGTTCTCTCCAATCCCATTCTTCCCTCCAGGTCTTCAAAACAGCTGTTCACCACCACCTCTTATCATCCCCCATCCAAAACCACGATCTTTTCTTCCCCCGTTAATCCACCCCAAACCCACCTCCTTCAAATTCCCTGCCTTCCTTCCCGAAAGTTCCCTGTCGTGTAAGGTCCTGAAAGTCCCTGTAGTGTCCATCTTGTATACCCCGTGTACACCCCTCCCCATCCCTCTCCCTTCCACAGATCTCCTAATGTCTCTGTTCCCCACTGTTTTGTCCATCCCTCTCCCACCCCTCTTGTCTCCTGCCCCCCTTGCTGTGCGTTGTGCGTTAACTCCCATACGAGCCTCGACAAGGTATGCAAAAAAATGAAATTACCGGAAACTCAACATTTTGTTTTTTAGTCCGACCGTTCACGACGGCTTGACGGCTTTTGCCTCTAAAACTTGAGCCACCGCCTCGCAGATTGCTAAAAAGAATGATTGATTACAGAGGGCAGGCTGTTAAAAATGGGGTCAAATGGTTTAGTAGTTTTATCCCTGGACATTGGCATGGATTACCATTATCTAACTCCACTTAAAAACGACACAAATCTAATATCACAATAAATTACACAAATTTATGCTAGACATTCCCTTTTAAGGAAATAACTGTTCTATTATGAGCATTATTAACCCCGAGGAGCCATTTCCACATCATATAAAGTCCCCCCCACCACCCCCAAAAGTATACAGTACAGGACGTGCATAATCACTCTGCCTTAACCCAGGTGTGGGACAACAATGTATCCTGAGTATGTCTGATCAAATGTTCATGAATGAAACAATGAATGTCGTTGCTTGAGGAGAGTCTTGTGCTGGATTCATTTGTTAGCTCACCCGGAACATACTGGAGTTCAAGTGAGCTCATGGGATGGCGCGTTATTTGTCTGTCAATCCGTCCTTCCGTTCATCTGTGAACACATGCAACTTCTTCTCTGAAACTGCTGATGGGATTGTGACCAAACTTGGCCAAAATGATCTTTGGTGTGTTAGAACTCAAGTTTGTTCATGGTATCCTCCTCCTCCCCATATAAATACGTCATCATGAGGTTTAAAGGTCCCAAAAGGACTTGAATTTTGATCTCGGTTGGCCACCATTTTGCATTACAGGTAAACCAACAATCTTCTTTGCTCAAATTGCTTTGGGCCCTGTCACACCTTGACGTTTTAGCCAGCGTATGGCAAGGTATCAAAATGTATGTAAAACGCTGGCGTACGCTGAACTATTGATGTTTTTTTTTCCAGTTTTGGACGTATTCATAACGAGTTGGACGTATGCATAACGTATTAGTAACGTACACAGAACGTTTCGATAACTTATAGATAACTTATATCAACGAATGCTGAGCGTGTTGTCGGCGTTCACAACCTATGCCCAACGATAGTCTAACTTATGCATAGCGCGTGGCAGCGTATCGCCGACGATCACGTGGCGTAGGCTGTTAATAGGCTGCGGCTCGACGATTCAAATCATAACCGCACTAGACATCGAAGTGTCAAGCCGCTGTCACACCTTGACGTTTTAGCCAGCGTATGCCGAAGTTTGAAAAATTTGCCGAATACGCTGGCACACGTCGAATACGTTATGGGTAAGTTTTGTATACGTTAAGAGCACGCTGAAGCACGCTGGCATACGCCGTAGTACGCCAAGTATGTCGACAAATTTTCAGCATGTTGCTCCAGCAAAACCCAACGGGTTCACCAAAAGGATAGCTCCAGCGAACTATACCGCTGAGGTTGTTTGCATTGATCAAATTCGCCCGAAGAGTACTTGACTGAATCGGGAATTGATTTTTTTAATATTTTTTCATTGCCCGATTTGAACGAAACTTGATACTGCACACCGCAGGAGAATGGCGAGTAAGGTGAGCCGAAAATTTTTGTGCTATTGTGTACCGTTTTGGTTGTATTTCGGGAATATACATACATACATACATATATACATACATATATACAAGATGAGAGTTTTAGTATAATGTCGATAGAATTGTTTTGTTGAGCGGTTGTTTTGTTTGTCAAATCATGAAATCTCAAAAAGTAATTTACACTTCATAAGTCATGCTTTCTCAAATTTGATCAGCTGCTTTATAAATTATGTTGACAGAAAAAATCGTATGTATATATCGTAGAAGTTCCTTTCTATAAATGATGTTGTTCGCTGAAAATTGAGCTGTGCTGTTTTGGATCGTTCTGATGCGAGCCGAGCCGTGACGTGACGAAGTGTTCCATGCCGTGAGCTGTGAGTGACCGTCCGAGCTGTGCCATGTTGAGCCGAGCCATGCCACATTCCGGACCATGCCGTGATATGACGGTCAGTTCCGAGCCATGCTGAGCCGTCATGAACCATTCCGATTTGTGCCATAAAATCCAACTCACAGGCTTGTGGATTTACTTTTATTTCATAAAGAAAACTGATTATTTGAGAAATATGTTTATCAAAGTGATAACGGAATTTCAAAATAATTTCTTAATCAATTGGCTAATAGCATACCTAAACCACCACTGTTTCATCCGAATCTGTAACTTTTTGAAAATGAATTGAGTAATTAATCGAAAAATTAAATAATTTATAGATTAATTGGTTAATCAATAAATCAAAAATACCCTTTATAGCCAAATCATTGGTCACTGTCGTGTCCAAATATCAGATTCGGAGCTCAAAAGGTGCCTGAGATATTGCCCAGATGAGAAAAAAAACGTAATTATTAAATTAATAATAATTAAGTGATTAATCAAAAAAAATAAAAAAATATCTTTTTTGCCAAATCACTTGTTCACGATTGTGCCAAAATTTCTGCGCCGAAGGTGATGGCGTCATGCAGCGCCTGGAGATGGATTGGGGGAGGGAGTGGTGTACAATTATCCATTCAGTTGACTTAAAAACTAAACAGGGTCTGTAGCCTTTTTAATTTGAATAAGTTATTTTTTATAATTATTTGTAATCGGATTGACGAAGGTTATATGATTATGTGGTTATGAAGGATAAGTAAGAAGTTTGTCATATGGAAGATTATATCATCGGGGTGGGGGTCAAAAGGTGAAGTAGTTTGTTATTAAGGTAAAAATGTCAAGTGGTTTGGTATTAGAGGTTAAAAGGTCAAGTGGTTTGATAGCAGGGATCCAAAGGTCAAGCAGTCCAGAACTATCATTTCAATATGGTGTTGTAGCTCTCTCTCTCCATGAGAAGGAGATAGGTCTGCAGGATGCATCATTTCGTTTCTTCAGGTAATCCTTGCACCAAGCTATGAAAATGCTCTACTGCAGCAGTGATTTTCACTATTTTTTTTTTTTTTAGAGAGGGGACACTTTTGCTGATAAGGCATCTGTGTGAGAGCAGCCACACCGCCTGCAGGAATCCGTAATGGCTGCTATGAGGCCCTCCCCACATGTACTCTTCTTCGTTGTGGTTACCTGGGCTGCAAGCATCATTGTTTGTAAACTGCCACCTACTGATGTAGTTATGTTACTTTTATGCTTCGCATTGTAACGCTCATTTGAAACCATTGTGTCAATTTGATAGCATTTTTGGAGGATTATGATGTGGTATTTTCACATTTGTGTATTATCGGCCGCACGTTAGGGGCCGCACTTTGAGCCACCAGTGGCCGCCAGGAGCTCGCGGGCCGTGAAATGAAGAACAGTGCTCCACTGTGTCATATTTTTGTTTGTAAATTTTTTATTACCTCTGCTACTGAAGGTGGAAGGAGGTTATGTTTTCTTTACTGTTTGTTTGCCACTTGCGAGAATCGAAGATTTTTCAAGTATATTGGTGAGTCGATTTTGTTATTCTGTCTGTCTGTTTGTCTGTCACCTCCAGGTCACAATTTTAAACCAATCTTCATGAAACTTCACCACATGGTAGAGTTTGTCATAAGGAAGAAGCATATTGTTTTTGAGGTCAAAAGGTCAACAACTTTGGTGAGATTTCTAAATTCCTCAATTTTCATCCGATTGACTTGAAATTTGAAGAGGCGTTGCATATTTGGTCATTGAATTCAACCACCAATTAATTTGAAGGTCAAATTTGTTTTCATGGATTTTGCAAATGTCGTGATCTGCATGACTTATTGTTTGTTCGTTTGTTTGTCTGTGTATCGCTGACAGGCCACAATTCTAAACTGATCATCATGATAGTTTTTACCAAGTTGTGGAGGTAGTCTCAACTGAGAAGCCTATTGATTTTGATGTCAAAGGTCAACTTGAGGTCAAATTTCTAAAACCTTCATTTTTCATCCGATTGACTTGAAATGTGAACAAGATTTGCATATTGTGCCGCTGGATTGGGAAACCAACTATTTTTGAGGTCAAAAGGTCAAAGGTCAACTCAAGGTCAAACTTCTAAAATCATCAATTTCATCCGATTGACCTGAGGTTTGATTAAGATTATCAATTTCAATCTCAATGAAATGAACAATTTGATGTGGCCATGGCAACTTTTGGAGAGGGGGATGGTTTTTGCAAGTTTTGTGCTCTGCATGAAATATTTTTCATGTTATTTTGTCTGTCCGTCCGTCTGTCTGTCTTTTGGTCTGTCAATCACCGACAGATCACAAATTAAAACTGATCATCATGAAACTTCACCACATTGTAGAGTTAGTCTCAACTGAGAAGTCTATTGATTTAGAGGTCAAAGGTCATCTTGAGGTGAAATTTCTGAAATCGTCATTTTTCATCCGATTGACTGGAAATTTGAACAAGATTTGCATATTGCATCACTGAATTGGGATGCAACTATTTTCTAAGTCAAAAGGTCAAAGGTCAACTCAAGGTCAAACTTCTAAAAAAATCAATTTTTATCTAAAAAGTCATCAATTTTCATCCAATTGACTTGAAAATTAAACAGCAATTTCATAGTGCATGACTAAATTGGGAAACCAACTATTTTTGAGATGAAAAGGTCAACTCAAGGTGAAACTTCTAAAAATCATCAATTTCAATCTGAAAAATAATAAATTTTCATCTGATTGACCTGAGCTTTGTTGAAGATTGTCAATTTTATCTTAATGAAATGGACAATTTCATGTATCCATGGCAAGTTTTGGAGAGGGGAGTGGATTTATCAAGTATCGTGCTCTGCACGACGTCTTTTTCTTTATTATTTATTTGACATGGGGGGGGCAGTGTACTTTGAATGTAGCTCTATTTGTTTTTTACTTGCAAAATCGAACATTTTCAAGCATATTGGTCAGTCGATTTTGTTATTCAACTCAAAATCAACAACTACCGAGGGGTGGCACTGCTCTCAGTGCCAGGCAAGGTCTTTGCTTGGATAATTATTGATAGGGTTCGCCACCATCTGTTTGAGCACCAGCATCCAGAGCAGTCAAGCGTTACACCAAAGAGGTCAACGATTGACCATATCCTTGCTATTTGGGTCTTCACCGAATGCAGATGAGAGTTTCAGCAGGGGCTGCTTGCAGCCTATGCTGATCTCTGTAAAGCATTTGATTCAGTGAATCGGGATGCCGTGATTCAGACCAAAAATCCTCTGGAGGATTCTTGGTCTTCTTGGGGTGCCACCAAAACTGATTAATCTGATGTCTGAACTATACTCTGGTACTGAGAGTGCTGTGAGATGTGGTGGTACCATCTCCGACTTATTTCCAGTTGTGGAGTTCGTCAGGGGTGTGTACTGGCCCCCACACTTTTCAGCACTTGTATGGACTGATTCTGGGGAGGATGTCTGAGAGATCAACCTGCGGTGCATCATTTGGGAATGTCAAGATCTCTGACCTTGATTTCGCAGATGATGCAGTCGTCTTTGCGGTGACTCTGAATTTCCTTTTGTTAGGTTCCTTGAGGTTCTGAATGAGGAGTTAGAGCTGCTGGAATTATGGGTTTCCTGGGTCAAAACTAAGATCCGTCAGGTCAGGTTCGTTCTGTGACCTGCTACAGGTACCATGTAAACCTGTACTAACCTGTTCCATGGTCGGGTTGTCGGCGACTAAACCGTCTCCCCCACCAGGTTTTCTGGTGAGGAGGGTGTTTGGATATGGACACCCAGCAGGATTAAAAACAAAACCTGTCAAAGGGCGGAGGAGCTCCTCGTGAGCCAACGGCCATCCATATCTAGTGCCCAACTGTGTCTGCGGACGTCCTCCTGCAGTTGGGTCACTTCTTATTAGGAAGTTGGTGGCAGGATTTGCACTCCGGCCACCGTAAAACCCTTCATTCCGCAAAACGCAAAAACGCAAAAAAAATCTGAAAACCCACTCCGTGGGAGTACCTCCTGTGCAGCTTCCCTTCGCAGGGCAGCTCACCGGATGACGGGGTTGGGGCAAAGCCTTCGGGACCCCCAATCTTTGATGATAGGAGGGAAACCACGGGGTAACATCCCTGGGTCAGATTGCGGGAGAGTGTGTCGGAGTGGTGCTGAGGTGTCGTCCACCAGACGGCGGTCTCCTTGGGTTAACCTGAGGCGGTCTCTTCGGGTGGGTGCCTGGAATGTCCTATCCCTAAGAGAGGATGATCACCTGTCTCTGTTATCATCTGAGCTCAATCGTTTGGACATCGGGATTGCAGCTCTCTCTGAGGTTCGGAGACCGGATTGCGGCGAGATAATGGTGGGTGGTTCCACCTACTATTGGTCTGGTCGCTCTGATGGTTACCATACCCAAAGAGTTGCTGTAGCTGTGTCCAATAAGCTGACCCCAATGATAATTGAGGTAACACCGGTCAACGAGCGTATTATGAGATTAAGGATTCGTCACTCCTTAGGTGTCATTTCCCTGGTCTCTGTTTATGCTCCGACTGAGGCGAGTGATCTTACTGTGAAGGATACATTCTATGCCACACTCGAGTCTGTGGTTGATCAGTGCCCCAGACGAGATACACTTCTCGTCTTGGGGGATTTCAATGCATCGAATGGAACTGATAGGGATGGTTATGAGGTGTGTGATGGTCCCCATGGGTCAGGAACTATGAACCAGAATAGCACTAAGTTCCTTGACTTTGCAAGAAGTCATGGACTTATGGTGGCTGGTTCATGGTTTCAGCACCCACAAGCTCATCGCTGGACTTGGTATTCCAACGCTGGCGGTGTGGCAAAGGAGATTGACCATGTCCTCATTGATGGTCGTTGGAGGATGATCCAGAACTGCAGGGTCTACCGGAGTGCTCAGTTCCTCAATACTGACTACAGGCTTGTTGTAGCAACTCGAAAGCTGCACCTTAAATCCTGGAGAATGGTACCATCCCAGCCTAGGCTGGATGTTGCCAAGCTCAGGGATGAGAGAGTAGCTGAGGAGTTTGCGAACAGGCTGAGTGGACACTTGGGGGGTCTGGGTGCTTTGGGGGGTCCTGAAGAGTTGTGGAGCGCCTTCAAGACCACCGTCCTTGATGTTGCCGGTGGATGCCTTGGAGCTCACCGCAGGGCAAAGAAGAATTTTGTCTCTCAAGGGACACTGGATACCATTGACCAGAGTCGCAGGGCCAGGCTGAATGGCAGAGCTGAGCTGTTCAGGGAGCTGAGGCGTAAAACTGTACATGCACTGAAGGTGGACAAGGAGGCCTATGTGCGAGGAATCTGTGAGGGGGTAGAGCATCACCTGTGGACAGGTGATTCTCGTCCCGCTTACAGGGGAATTCGCGCATTACGTTCATCCAAGCCCATCCCTCGGAGCACTGCAGTTCGAGCAGAGAGTGGTAGGCTCTTGACAGAGGAGTCTGAAGTGAAGGCCCGCTGGGCCGGTTACTTTGAGCGGTTGTACCGGGCTGATCCCCCAGCTGTCGAGTTGGACGTCAAGGGTGTAACAATCCCTGTTGCTGACCCTTGAATCAACTGTGGTCCACCTTCGCTTGTGGAAACACGGGCTGTGGTGAACCAGTTGAAACGGGGCAAAGCTCCAGGGATCTGTGGCATCCATGCCGAACTTCTCAAGGCTGGTGGAAATGCTGCACTCGCGTCGTTGCATGCAGTTTTGTGCTCTGCCTGGAACACAGGCATCATCCCAACTGACTGGAAGAGAGGCCTTGTTGTCCCTCTCTGGAAAGGGAAGGGTGATCGCCAAGACTGCAACAACTACCGAGGGGTGACGCTGCTCTCAGTGCCGGGCAAGGTCTTTGCTCGGATAATTCTTGATAGGCTTCGCCACCATCTGCTTGAGCACCAGCGTCCAGAGCAGTCAGGCTTTACACCAAAGAGGTCAACGATTGACCGTATCCTTGCACTTCGTGTCCTCACCGAACGCAGACGAGAGTTTCGGCAGGGGCTGCTTGCAGCCTATGTTGATCTCTGTAAAGCGTTTGATTCAGTGAATCGGGATGTCCTCTGGAGGATTCTTGGTCTTCGTGGGGTGCCACCAAAACTGATCGATCTGATGTCTGAACTCTACTCTGGTTCTGAGAGTGCTGTGAAGTGTGGTGGTACCATCTCTGACTTATTTCCAGTTGTTACTGGAGTTCGTCAGGGATGTGTACTTGCCCCCACACTTTTCAGCACTTGTATGGACTGGATTTTAGGGAGGATGTCGGAGAGATCAAGTTGCGGTGCATCGTTTGGAAATGTCAAGATCTCGGACCTTGATTTTGCAGATGATGCAGTCATCTTTGCGGAGACTTTAGACATCCTCTTGGGGGCCCTCGAGGTGCTGAATGAGGAGTCGGAGCCGTTGGGATTACGGGTTTCTTGGGTCAAAACTAAGATCCAGGCTTTTGGTGACATCTTGGATGCTGCTGTCCTGTCTGTGTCTGTTTGTGGTGAGGATGTTGAGGTCGTGGAGAGATTCACTTACCTTGGCAGTGATATTCATGTCTCTGCTGGCTGCGAGTCAGAGGTCAATAGACGTCTGGGTCAGGCCTGGGGAGTCATGGATTCACTGGATCATGGGGTGTGGCGCTGCCAGTACCTGTGCGGGAGGACGAAAGTCCGAGTCTTCAGGTCCTTGGTACTTCCAGTCTTGCTCTATGGGTGCGGGAGTTGGACTCTGACCAAGGATCTGAGACGGAGACTTAATTCCTTTGGTACCGGGTCTCTTCGGAGAATCCTTGGCTATCGCTGGTCGGATTTTGTGTCCAACGAGCGGTTGCTGAGAGAGACTCGGATGAGATTTGTTACCTGCATCGTCCGTGAGCGTCAGTTGCGGCTGTATGGACATGTGGCTCGTTTTCCTGACGCTGATCCTGCTCACCAGATTCTCTCAGCGAGGGAGTCTCATGAGTGGAGGAGGCCAGTGGGCCGACCACGTGCCTCATGGTTGCAACAGGTTGACCATCATCTCAAGGAGATGGGGATGGGCCTGGCATCTGCTTGGGCGATGGCCGGACGGAGGCCCCTGGAGTACCGGCGGAAAGTGGACGCAGCGACGTGCTGTTCTGGCACATGCTCCCACACCTGACCCTGAATGACATCTTGGATGCTGCTATCTTGTCTGTACCTGTTTGTGCTGAGGATGTTGAGGTCATGGAGAGATTCGCTTACCTTGGCAGTGATATTCATAATGGTGGGTGGTTACACCTACTATTGGTCTGGTCGCTCTGATGGTTACCATACCCAAAGAGTTGCATATCTGGTCATTGCATTCAACCACCAATTATTTTGAGGTCGACAAAGGCAAAAAGGTCAACATCGGCCAAAAAGTCATCACAGGCCAAAGGTCAACAACTTACGTGAGATTTCTAAAATCCTCAATTTTCATGCGATTGACTTGAAATTTGAAGAGGATTTATATTTTAGGTCACCAAATTCAACCAGCCAATTGTTGTTGAGGTCAATATCGGTTCAAAGGTCAACATTGGCCAAAATATCAACATCGGCTAAATTTCTGAAATTGTTAATTTTTATCCGATTGACTTGAAATTTGAAGAGGATTTGTGTATTTGGTCATTGAATTCAACCACCCATTATTTTTTTTAAAGTCAAATTAGTTTTCTTGATTTCGCAAGTATCGTTCTATGCATGACATATTTCTTGCTACTTGCAAAATCGAAGATTTTTCAAGTAGATTGTTCAGCCGACTTTGTTATTGTCTGTTTGTTTGTCAATCGTGTTTACAGGTCACATCGTCGTGAAACTTTACCAAGTTGTAGAGGTTGTCTCAACTGAGAAGCCCATTGATTGGGCTGAGAAGCCCATAGAAGAGGTCAAAGGTCATCTTGAGGTCAAATTTCTAAAATCGTCATTTCATCCGATTGACTTTAAAGTTGAACAGGATTTGCATACTGCTTCACTGAGTTTGGAAACCAACTATTTGAGGTCAAAAGCTCAAAGGTCAACTCAAGGTCAAGCTTCTAAAATCATCAAATTTCATCTGAAAAATTGTCAAATTTCATCCGATTAACCTGAGCTTTGATTAAGATTGTCAATTGTAAACTTAATGAAATGGACAATTTGATGTATCCATGGCAACCTCTGGATAAGGGGGGTGGATTTTGCCTGACATCTTTTTCTTGTTTGTCTGTTTATCTGTTTGTGTGCAGAATATCTCAAAAAGTTGTGAACGGATTCGGATGAAATTTGGAGTGCAGGTTGGGGGTGTGACAAGGACAAACTGTTTAGCTTTTGGTTAAGATTAGGATCGGATAATTTTTAAAGTGATTATTCACAATTGAGAGATAGAGCAAAAACGATATACTGTATAGTACGATATCTCAAAAAGTTATGGACAGATTCAGATGAAACATGATGGACAGGTTGGATGTGTAACAAGGCCGAATTGATTCGAGTTTCGTGAAGATCGAGTTTTGCATGCAGGATGAGGCATCACCACGTGCACCATACCTTGAATGGATATGAAGCCAAATTACTGGACCCGTCTGCCAACACTGATCGGGAATAGACGTTAAAGATCTCTTGCTGTCCTTCGTGAAGAGTCGGCGAGTTATTCCTGGCAGTCAGAACAAATTATGAATTCCTGTCACTTTCAGTCCTATGTGAGGCCTGGCCAGCCAGTGCATGAAAGACTTGGGCCAAAAATATGCCATGGCCAATCCCACAAGAAGGTGCAACAAATAATTTGGGGGCATTAAAGAAGTATTTATAGTCGCATTTATTTTCCTCATTGGTTAAAATGCTTGTATTTATGGACAGACTGAAACGTATCGACGCAATGTAGTGTTTTTTTTTTTTTTAAATAAAAATGATAATTCATTGTAAACCTGAGGCTGTTCAAGAGGAAAAGCATCTCCAAATATTTCACCAACGCGTGTGATGACTTTCCCGACTCACACGTAGCTAATTACCGATCTCACCATAAATTGGAAGTATTTTCAAAGCAAATGAACCTCAGGAAATACTTTACTACACCATAATGAATTTTAATCATCCGAAATAAATTTTTGTACATCCTGTAAGAACAACCGCAAGTTAAATTTGGGCACTGCATAATTAGAATGACGTCATCAAGGAAGTGCCATCCCAAATCGTTGTGTGATTACACCTCAGGGATTCAAAGTTTTACAGAGAAGAAACTTTGCACACTGCCTTACGAGGACATTCCACATGAGGCTCTGTGATAACAAGGTGGCATCAAGGTGGCATCAAACTCCGCAATGCCAAATCCGTTGTGCATGAAGTTTTCCACCGATATTCGCATCAGAGATTATATAATATACAATGTGACATTATCAAGGAACTGATATCCCATTTTGTTTTATGCTTTTTATCTCAGAAATGTAAAGTCGTAGAGTGGGAGTTCCTGGTTCCAGGTTCAAGTATGCAAGATAAGTCTAATTCGTCATTGTGTGAGTGAGTCTTTCATGCTAATTTATTATGTTTGCTTCTTGCATGTTTGTCTATTTCTCACCACGTCACCTAGTCTCCCACAAGACTTGCCCTTGTCTGCTCCCTGTCTGTTGTTCCATATCACCCTTTCTTCCATGCATTAACTTTCCAGCCATCGTCGTTCATATCTTCTACTTGCTTACATACTGTTATACAAATTAAAAATACTGTCTCGAAAAAAAACAAGCATTTGGGCAGAATGAAAAACCACACTACTGTGTATTGAAGCCAAACACACACACAGCGTGCCAACTTGGTTGCTTCCTCCTAATGATGAATGTAAACTGCCAGGTGTAGTCGTACTCCTACTGTAGTGAAATGATTCAATTCAGACCTTCCCTCCACCCTTTCCCCACAACTCATTTATTACAAACAATTTTAGTCATATTGTGTGTGGTGTGGCGAGCATTGGGTTGAGATGTTTCAAATCACTCCAGACATTTTTGACAAAACATTTTTGAACTCGACAAAAGTTTCAACATCGGAACTAGACAAGTGATTCACAGGATAAAGTGCTCCATTAAATGCCAAACTCGCACCAGTTCTTCATCGTTTACATTTGAAAGTAAACGATGACGTGTTTTACTTTGATCTGACTTTTAGGAAAGCTTTGGGATGCAAATTGGTAGCGAGCAAAAGTATCGATCAGCGCTAGTTCACCATGTTTTAATGGCAAAAATGGCTCTGAAGTCCGGTGAAGCTTTTGGGCATCCATTCCCATTTAAGGCAGCTTCACATCTTGAGTCTAAGTTATGGAAAAACTATTCTCAAAAGCTTCATGCTCAAGGTTTCGAAGCGTCAGAGAGTGAACACATTTCGGTAAAATCCTCCCATCACTTGCAGTGATCCATGACAAATCAGTTATTCAACGAGATGGGCATTATGTGAAAGACACAGTCACCCTGCATTCAATTGAAGCAGAACTACTCGTGACCAATTGATTTGACATACGTTTTAACCCGGGCCTTTGACCTGGCACTGTTGGTTACCCCTACATTGCCAATGGTAGTGACGTTTCTAGTTGGTTCTGCCAGCTCGCTGCGCCCGTCCCTCGGGCCGTGTATTTTTAGGCCTCAACAGGCAAATAAATACGGCCCATGCAGTTTGCTGCATCCGTGCGTGAGCCACGGCCGCGTTAATTGGTCCCAGCTTGAAACGCGAACCCGAGTGCCAAAGGGTCAAGTGCCTTTCGAAGAGGAGATGTACATCCGAGAAGACCTCGATGTTGCAACAGCGCCATGAGGAATGGATTGTGTTTGTTTCAGAAACACGACTGTCGCTGACTGTTTACGAAGGTTGTAAATCAGTCAGGGCATTTAGCTGGGAATGATGCCCATTTGCACAAGCGGCCATTAAGAAGTGCTCATTTTTATTGGTTCCTTAGTTTCCAGGTGTTGGGTACCTGTTTTTTTTATTTTTTTTGTAATACCCTGTCCAGGCCTCCCCTTACACCGCATTCTTAGCACATCAACCATCAAACCTGTAAGAGAAGATTGTTAGCATGTGTTCTGAGGAGCTGTTGCGCATTAGCATCATTTGTGGCGATGCCTTTTTCGTACGTGGCTCATTCTGAAAGTGCTTCGCACATCAATTCTTTTGAAGCAAACCGAGCTGAGGACTCTGCAAAGATTGTTTGCTCATGCTATGAACGCTGCGGAAATGCGTATGCACACCCTTGGCAATTGCTTTACTTTTAAGGGGGTCCGCAGAGGGGCCTACATGGGGAAGTGTTACTCATCTCATATCGCGCGCATGGTGGAATGAGGCATTTTCACAAGGTGGTTAATGCAGGTTTCCAACCGGGGTCCTCCGTATTTAATGTACCGATTGGACTATCCTGTGGATTGTACTTACAGTATCTTTTGTTTCTGGCTCACAAAGGACTTTCAAATGTGTTGTTACTGCCACACTCTTTCGTTAAAGCATTTGCCGTATGCATTGAGGCAATTTGTTTTAATTGGATATGTAAGTTATGCCTTGATTTGGGGAAAATGCATTCAGCTGCTTGTCCTCTGTCTAACCCCATATTGATAAGTAATTGTGCTCTCGAACCCACCTAACGTAAGTTAATCCTACCTTGCTGTGTGGGCGAAAGTGAGCTTAACTTACGTTGTATTTTCTTCCCCATATCCCCCCCCCCTCTCCCTAACTCAAAATTGTTAACGTCACAGAACAATCAATGGCTGGCGCTGCCTTGAATTTTATTTTCCTTTCTTTCTGAAGAATGATGCAGTTATGAAGCAAGAATGGTGTTCCTCCAATACGTCGGAATACTCTATTAGCAAGCAGGCAGATTATACGTTACAGGTGGTCCTCTTATTCAGTATTTGGATTTTAAAACGTTTTCCCTGCCATTCGGCATTAACTAACAGGGGATTGTGCAGATCGGTTCCTGATCCGCTATTGTCGCGGAGTCTTGTTTGTTTTCTCAGCACTAATTTGATTGTGGATTCGCTCTGGGGCAAGACAGCCGCGGACTCGAACAAGGCGCACTCCCCACAGCGCCTCTCAGCTCCACCATAGTGCAGATCCTTGTGAGCCGACTCAACCTTGGGTACCCGACGTGAACTTTGAGGGAGAGTTCAAACAAGGCAAACAGCTTTTGCGTTGAATCGGAGAAAGGAATTAAACGTGATGATGATCCAAAAAAAAAAAAAGACAAAATTGCAATGGCTGTCGCATTTCCGTCCCTTGGATCCAGTCAAGCAAGGTGACGTAAAATGCCTCTTGTCCGGGATATTTAGCGTTCGGCACCAGTGGCACCAGTTTGCTGACAGCATGCACCCGAGAAGGCCTCGGCATGATTAATTTAGCAATTCCATGGGTAATTTTCATAATACGCTAATTTTTGTAACTACATTGGTTAATCTTTTACATGAAAGGCTTGCCCCGTTTGAGTTCCCTTGATGTGCTTCCTGTAAAAAGCATTTCAGATGGGTTTTTTTTTCCTCCCTCTTGTTTCTGAAATGACATTTACTCAGTGTCGTGGAGGTTTGTATGAATTTTCAGCACGGTACCTTTGCGTTCGGCGAAACAATTTCCCATGATACTTAAAGAGGCTTAATTGCTCGATGCTGCACTTTTGAGTGTTTATGCAGCATGGCGAACGTTTATTTAGTCTACTGCAAATATTTCGCATAATTTCGGACCACAGCAATAGCAATTTCCTTCTCTTCAAAAACCCAGGATGCATTTCCCCTTGGTATCAACTGCATTGGCTGGGTTGAAAGGAAGACATGGTATTAAGGGAAAGAGAAGTTTTAATTATGGACAATTTGATACCTGATCTGAATGACCTCGTGCAACACAAACCGTGGCCCGGCACGTCGTCTTATTTGATGTGCATAGGACAGCCGTGCCCAAACTCCAGCATCCTGGCGGCCGGGGGCTCCTGACCTTTGCTTAGCGTTGGGTTTCCCGTGCCCGGTTCTTCGTGGCCTACCCACGCCGAGCTGGCGTCAGCTCTCTGGCCTCGCTGCCCTCCCCGATGGACAGGGATAATGGGGAAATTGCCCGGCTGGGCTTGAACCCGAGAGGAAGCTCACGGGGAGAGGTCAATGGCTGCTAAAGCTTGCATGCTTACCCCCTCCCTGTTCACCCCAGCCCATCCCCTTAGCTATGCTGCCAGCAACTTGGCTTGTAGCCCATGGGCAGAAAGAGGTGGGAACAATTTGAGCTGGGTTCACTCTGAGGTTTGCTGTAATTGTTCTGCTCAAGATTTGCCTTCATTCGTCGCAATCTAACCATCCCTCCCTTTTACTCTGGCCCCCATTATGAGATTGTTGAGCTGCAACTGCATTGCCTGATCTCGGAGAGCACCTGCTTTACAGTTGAGGAAAAGTCCCACAGCATCAATGTTTGTCGTTTTATCTCAATTTATGGGGAATAAAATAGCTGGGAAGGAAGTAGCAAGGATCAAGGAAGGGCATGATTGGTCTTGATTCATTAAATGGATAAAGAATTTGCTAGGTGGTTGAAATATGATAATTATATTTCACCTCAAATATATTATTGTCAATATGTGTATTTAATAAAATGAATTACCCCTTCTTTCTTTCCATGTAAGTGATGGCAGTAAAATTAACAATAGATGAGGAACTGGAAGTTGTTTTGAAGAGAGGAAGGCCAGGTTCTTCAAACTCATCAATTGCTGCCAAATTCATTGAATGATACTTAGCAATTACTCTAAAAGCTGTTGGAAAAAAAATTAAGTGATTCAAAGAAATGGGAGATGTTCAAGACCATCCTCATGCATCATGTATCATCATGATGTCCAAACATCAAGTGTTTACAGAAGAAAACATGCCTGCAGGTTAATGACCAACAATTCAAACATACACTGTAATTTACTCCATCAGTGGTAATCTCGCATGATAATCAATTAATAAATAAATATATATATATATATATATATATATATATATATATATATATATCTATATATGATGTGTGTATATATCTATGTATAAAAAAAATAGAGATATGATGTGTGTGTGTGTATATATATATATATATATATATATATATATATATATATATATATATATATATATATATATATATATATATATATATATATATATATATATATATATCTTATAATACCAAGCTTGCACACTAAAAACTCGGCTCGCCGTCACACGATCCCTATGAAATTGCTGTGGCACTTAGCGGACATGCCGACAATGTTTGGGAAGTCTTGGCGTTCCATAGTACCACTTGCATTTTGCACAATGCGTATTTTTGTCATTCCCCGTGTACGGTCTGTCGTCTGCTACCAGCTATGTTGTACTGCTATCCCGTGCATGCGCACAGGTATCGCTGGTATATGTATATATGTATATATCTTCTTCTTTCGGCTGCTCCCATTAGGGGTCGCCACAGCGGATCAACCGTCTCCATTTCGCTCTGTCCTCCACATCTTCCATTGACACTCCAACCGCCCGCATGTCCGCCCTCACCGCATCCATGAACCTCTTCTTTGGCCTTCCTCTTCTCCTCCTATCTGGCGGCTCCATCCTCAGCATCCTTCTCCCGATATACTCCACTTCCCTCCTGTGCACATGTCCAAACCATCTTAATCTCGCCTCTCTCACTTTGTCTCCAAACCGTCCTACCTGCGCTGTCCCTCTAATATACTCATTCCTTATCCTGTCCATCCTCGTCACTCCCAACGAGAATCGCAGCATCTTTAACTCTGCCACCTCCAGCTCCGCTTCCTGTCTTTTTGTAAGCGCCACCGCCTCCAAACCATACAACATAGCTGGTCTCACTACCGTCATACTTTCCCCTTCACTCTTGCAGCTACCCTTCTGTCACAAATCACTCCTGCAACTCTTCTCCACCCACTCCATCCTGCCTGCACTCTCTTTTTCACTTCTCTCCTACACTCTCCGTTACTTTGGACAGTTGATCCCAAGTATTTAAAACCATCCACCTTCCCCACCTCCACTCCTTGCAACCGCACCATGCCACCACCCTCCCTCTCATTTACGCACATGTACTCCGTCTTACTCCGACTGACTATCATTCTCCTTTTCTCCAGAGCATACCTCCACCTCTCGAGGCTCACCTCAGCCTGCTCCCTACTCTCCCTACAGATCATGATGTCATCCGCGAACATCATAATCCATGGAGACTCCAGTCTGATCTCGTCCATCAACCTGTCCATCACCATTGCAAACAGGAAAGGGCTCAGAGTCGATCCTTGGTGCAATCCCACTTTAACCTTAAACCGGTCCGTCATTCCTACCGCACACCTCACCGCTGTCACACTGTCCTCATTACATATTCTGCACGATCCTCACATACTTCTCCACCACTCCCGACTTCCTCATACAATGCCACAACTCCTCTCTTGGCACCCTATCATAAGCTTTCTCTAAATCCACAAACACACAATGTAACTCCATCTGGCCTTCCCTATACTTCTCCATCAACATTCTCAAAGCAAACATCGCATCAGTGGTGCTCCTTCGTGGCATAAACCCATATATATATATATATATATATATATATATATATATATATATATATATATATATATATATATATATATATACATATATATAGTTGCGGGCCGGGGGGGGGGGGTCGGGTGACAAGACCACTAGGTGGGGGAAGCTATGTCGATTCCCACCAGACTCCCCGGAATTGTAGGCCGTCGCACACGGATAATTCCGTGACGTGGCGGGTCGCTTAACCGACCGTGGATGCCAATAATTCAACCGCGTGACTTCGGGTCCTCCCGTCTATGGGTTAATCGGGTATGTAATTAATCACGTGGTTTAATTACAGGGGAAACACGCCCTTGGTACACCTTGTCTGAACTGGATCACTTTACCGGATCGGATGCAGCCGAGCGACACTGCCAAGGATGTACCGGTTAAAAGGAATGGATCGTTGGGAATAAAGTCCCGGCTAAACTTGGATTCGGACCATGCTGGATCAATGGAAGAAAAGACAAAAACGAGTAGGGAACATTACTCATGATAATTATTTATTTACTTGAAGGCGAGGAAAGCTATGCGCCACAGCGAAGATTTATTGGGGTGTGTTGTGCAGAGATAGAAAGAAGCGTGGTGCGACAATAAACAGGAAAGTTACGAAAGGGGACATAGAGTAGACTTAACACGGAAATAACAACAATAACAATGATAACAATCTTCTACAGTCTTACTTAAGCAGACAGGCGCCAGCGCGCACACACACACACACACACACACACACACACACACACACACACACACACACACACACACCCCGATGAAGAGGGAATTTTGCAACAGGGGGTGGGGGGGGGGTTGAGGCTATGATCTCGGTACCTGTGCTCCCGATAGCATGGCGTGCCACCAATGCATTTCGGGGTGAGGGGGTGGGGGAATGCTTCGGGGTGCGGTACCCCACAGTGGGTGCGTTGCCTCTGACCCAAGCCGCACGTGTGGAGACTGTGCTCGTGAAGGAGGAGCTTGAGTGGAGAAGGGGTGGAGTCCAGAGGGCAAGGGTGGAGCTGTGGGTGGGATCACGTCGGCGGGTGGGGTCGACGAGGTGTGGGCAGAGACGAAAAGCAGGAAACACAGAGCGACCGGGCAAGAGGAACTGCCCCGACATTTATCGGGCCCGCAGCTCCTGGGGAGGGGCCATGCCGAATCCAAACGTCATCACCCGAATCGGGCGCTCCGATTGGCCCCGACCCCTCATGTGGCCCGGCAGCTTGGGCCGGAAACCGCCTCACTTCGTTTCCTGCAAAGCCATCCCAAACAGCGGGAATATTGCGCTCCGACCCCACGAGATGACATGAATCGCCCACACCAAAATTGGCATGCGAATCATCCTGCAAAAATCCCCGGACGAGCGGTCGAGGGTCACTCGGGCATCCGACCAGCGCCGACCAACGCGTTCATTCTGCACGTGCCAACGTGGCCCTCACTGTACATTCCCTGGCTCGATCGCAGCCTCGCTGTCCGCAGAGATGAGAAGACGTTCACCATCCATGGCGAATCCACCGCTTGCAGCGAGGACCGAAGGTACATCGCCATGGATAAATCCATGCACGTTTCACGAGCGGCGTACGGGTCTGCTTTCGAGCACATTCCATACAGTGTGCGCAGTTCCGCCATTACGTACGTGGCCAGCGCTCACGTTCACATGACTCCGCGAGCATGTGCGCGGGACGAACACCAACATGCGTCGGGTATTGGGGTTAAAAAAAGAACAAGCCATTTCTCCCCAACCACTCGTATCCTGCCCAACATGACGTGGACTCGGCTTTATTGGCCTCCGCACGCGTCTCCTGCAGCGTGGGCATCGTGCTGGCCGCGTTTCCCGTACCGGGAAACATCGCCATTCGTGCAGCCTCTTAACAGGTATTTATTTGCATGCCTTTCTCATGCAATCGGCAATTCTCCCCAGACCATCGGAAGCTCGAGCCGACAGTCCAGCACCAACAAGCACACCACATGACTCGCTGCAGTTTCCCCACCGCGGCACCGCACGCACTGCAGTTTCCCCACCCCGGTGCCACACGCACTGCAGTTTCCCCACGCGGCGCCACACGCACTGCAGTTTCCCCACCGCGGTGCCACACGCACTGCAGTTTCCCCACCGCGGCTCCACACGCACTGCAGATTCCCCACCCCGGTGCCACACGCACTGCAGTTTCCCCACCGCGGCGCCACACGCACTGCAGTTTCCCCACCCTGGTGCCACACGCACTGCAGTTTCCCCACGCGGCGCCACACGCACTGCAGTTTCCCCACCGCGGCGCCACACGCACTGCAGTTTCCCCACGCGGCGCCGCATGCACTGCAGTTTCCCCACCCCGGTGCCACACGCACTGCAGTTTCCCCACCGCGGTGCCACACGCACTGCAGTTTCCCCACCGCGGCGCCGCACGCACTGCAGTTTCCCCACCGCGGCGCCACACGCACTGCAGTTTCCCCACCGCGGTGCCACACGCACTGCAGTTTCCCCACCGCGGCTCCACACGCACTGCAGATTCCCCACCCCGGTGCCACACGCACTGCAGTTTCCCCACCGCGGCGCCACACGCACTGCAGTTTCCCCACGCGGTGCTGCACGCACTGCAGTTTCCCCACCGCGGCGCCACACGCACTGCAGTTTCCCCACCCTGGTGCCACACGCACTGCAGTTTCCCCACGCGGCGCCACACGCACTGCAGTTTCCCCACCGCGGCGCCACACGCACTGCAGTTTCCCCACGCGGCGCCGCATGCACTGCAGTTTCCCCACCCCGGTGCCACACGCACTGCAGTTTCCCCACCGCGGTGCCACACGCACTGCAGTTTCCCCACCGCGGCGCCGCACGCACTGCAGTTTCCCCACCGCGGCGCCACACGCACTGCAGTTTCCCCACCGCGGTGCCACACGCACTGCAGTTTCCCCACCGCGGCTCCACACGCACTGCAGATTCCCCACCCCGGTGCCACACGCACTGCAGTTTCCCCACCGCGGCGCCACACGCACTGCAGTTTCCCCACCCTGGTGCCACACGCACTGCAGTTTCCCCACGCGGCGCCACACGCACTGCAGTTTCCCCACCGCGGCGCCACACGCACTGCAGTTTCCCCACGCGGCGCCGCATGCACTGCAGTTTCCCCACCCCGGTGCCACACGCACTGCAGTTTCCCCACCGCGGCGCCACACGCACTGCAGTTTCCCCACCGCGGCGCCGCACGCACTGCAGTTTCCCCACCGCGGTGCTGCACACGCTGCAGTTTCCCCACCGCGGTGCTGCACACGCTGCAGTTTCCCCACTGCGGTGCTGCACGCGCTGCAGTTTCCCCACCGCGGTGCTGCACGCGCTGCAGTTTCCCCACCGCGGTGCTGCACGCGCTGCAGTTTCCCCACGCGGTGCTGCACGCACTGGCCTCCAAGGCGCACATGGCTGATTCACCTCAGGAATTTTTTTTGTTTTTTTTTGTATACCTTGTCGAAGCTCGTGTGAGAGCTAACACACAACGCACAGCAAGGGGGGGGGGGCATGATACAAGAGGGGCGGGAGTGGGAAGGACAAAAGAGTGGGGAATAGAGATATTAGGAGATCTGTGGAAGGGAGAAGGATGAGGCGGAGAACACTGGGTATACAAGATGGACATTACAGGGACTTTCAGGAAGGACAGCAGGGAATTTGAAGGAGGTGGGCTTGGGTAGATTATCGGGGGTAGAAAAGATCGAGGATTTGAATGGGGGACGATAAGAGGTGGTGGTGAACAGCTGTTTTGAAGGCCTGGAGGGAAGAATGGGATTGAATAGAGTGAGGGAGTTTATTCCAAAGGTGGGGAAAAAGAGGAATGAAAGAGTGAAGGTGAGCAGTGATTCGTGATTTTGGTAGTTTTACCAGAAGGGGGTTGTTGGCGGACTTTGAGCGCCCTGCCGAAATGTGGTGGGGACAAATCGCAGAGACAGCAGGGTGGGGGGAGCGAGGCTGGAGAGGAGACGGTAGAAGACAGAAAGACCACCGACCAACCTGCGGTGATTGAGTGAGAGGCCCAAAGACTCAGCCTCATTGCGGGAGATGCCAATGATCCAAAATGCCTTGGTTTCCACAGCGTGAAGCTGAGAAAGGTGGGAGGCAGGAGGGCCAGCCTAGAGGGGAAAGCAGTACTCCATCAGGAGCCGAGGAAGGACTTTGCACGATGGAAGATTCCCAGTCGGCGACTGGCTTTGGAGGCGAGGTTTGAAATGTGACTTTCCCAGGAAAGGTCATGGCAGATAGTGAGACCCAGAAGCTTGAAAGAAAGGACTTCTTCCAGAGGATTGTTGAGAAAGTGGATGGGGGGGGGGGGCGGGTTCTAAACTGTCCTTTCGGAGGGACGTCGTGAGAGTGTGAGATTTGTCCGGATTGAAAGACATGTTTCATGTGTTGGAACAGTTTGTGATTTTATCCAGATCTGCCATGAGTGAAGCAGCTGCTGCTTGCCGGTCTGAGGGATGACCAATGGTACGGCAGAGGGTGGAGTCATCAGCAAAGAGATATAGAGGATTTTCCAGGGAGTCGGAGAGATCATTGATGAAAACCAGAAAAAGAGCAGGGCCCAGAACACTACCTTGTGGAACTCCAGCCTGGACAGGAAGAGGGGATGAAAGAACTCCATTTAGGGCCAAACGTTGACTGCGACAGGATAGGAAGTCTGCGAGCCATGAGTGGAGATGGCCTTGGATCCCATAGGAAGAGAGTTTGGTGAGCAGGGCAGGGTGCCAGACCATGTCAAAATCACGTGATATGTCCAGGGATACGGCTCGGATTTCCTGTCTGGCATTGAGGACTTCCATCCATTGTTGGGAGAGCAGAAGCAACATATCCAGGTTAGAGTGACCTGGTCTGAAACCAAATTGATGATCGGAAATCAAGCTATTGGAGAAGAGGAAGGATTTAATGTCTGAAGCGATGATGGATTCCATAATCTTGCTGATGATTGGGAGAAGGCTGATTGGTCTGTCGTTGCAGGGATCTGTTTTTGCACCTTTTTATGCAGGGCGGTAATGTTTGCTGATTTCCAAGCAGATGGCTGATTTCCAAGCAGATTTCCAAGCAGACCTTGAGCACATATGAGGGTGAATAGAACAGAGAGAGGGTGAGCAAGAGCAGAAGAGCAGGTTTTTGGAACACGAGGACTGATGCTGTCTGGAGCGGTTGCAGAATCTGAGTCGAGGTTTGATAGCAAGCTCTCCACCTTGTCAGGAAAAAAGGACACAGAGTCCAGGGACAGTTGGGTGCGACTGGGTAAGGTGAGTAGAGAAAGTGATGGGTTTTGGACACAAGATTTAGCTGCAAACACCAAGTTTAGGCATTCAGCCTTTTCACGTGTGGAATCAGCAGTGCGGCCATTTGAGGTAAGGGAGGGGATGGAGGGTGAACATACACCAGAAACAGATTTGATTAGATGCCACCAAGATTTTGAGGAGGGAGAGCGGTTTCAAAGTTCAGACTTGAGCTTCAAAAGAAGTTGTTTTCTGGCTCTCCTGATGGTAGATACACAATTGTTCCAAGCTTTATGGAAGGAACTGAGATTTTCTCAGTTGGGTTTGCTTTCCATGAGGCAAAGGCAAGTTGTTTCAGGACAACTGCCTCGCCACAAGCTTCAGTGAACCAAGGGTGGGAGGAAGGGTAGGACAACTGAAGACGAGAGGGGATAAATCTGTGCATGAGGGAGAGCAAGTTTCTTTGAAAGAATTCCCAGGATGAGTTGATTTTGGAGAAAGTAGCGACAGGAGACCAGTCTATAAGTTTGATGGCTGCTTGGAGACCCTGCCAGTCGGCTTGAGTGAAATGCCAGACTCGACGGCGGTGAGGTGGTTCCCAGAGAGATGTCCACTTTGACAAGGATGTGGTCAGAAGAACCGATTGGAGCGGAGAAAGAGCAGCAGATATTGTCAAGGAAATTTTTCAAAATCAGATCCAGAAGAGATGGAGTACCATTGGTTGAGATCCGGGTCGGGAAGTTGACCAATTGAGTCAGTCCCAATGAGTCGCAGAAAGCTTTTGCTGAAGTGCCATGACCGGTTAGAGGGGTACTCACACCTAGCCAACTGGCATGATGACAATTGAAGTCGCCACATATGAGGAAGAGGGAGTTTGGATGAGAAGATAGAAGTTGGTCCATGTTTTTGGATAGCGAGGTGTAGATGGAGTCATCACTGTTAGGTGGACGGTACAGTGCACATATAAACATGAGGTGGGAGTGGAGAGGAAGCCGTAGCCAGAGGTATTCCTGGGAGTGTGGGGGAGTGAGGGCAGTGCATGGAGAGTGAGGAATAGAGTCTTTGATGAAGAGAGCAACTCCTCCACCAGGACGAGGCTCAGGTCTGTCATACCGGAGGAGGGAATAACCAGTGAGAGATACTTGGGAGTCAGACACGTCTTGGGGGAGGAAAGTTTCTGTTAGGCAGATTATGTCTGGTTTGTCAGTGGCAACTTGTATGGAAAGATCTGAAAGGTTTGAGCGAAGGCCCTGGATATTTGAGGTCCACATTGTTAAGAGGGAGGGGAGGAGGCTTTGGGTGCAGGGGTGGGAGGGGAGGGGGAGGGTAGGACAAGGGACGAGGGGGGGAGAGGTAAGGAGGGTTATTGAAAGAGCGTGGGGGATTGCAGAATAGCTCAGGGAGGGTGCCAGATGAGGAGTAAAGGCTCTTTGGTGCTGGGGGAGGGGGAGACAAGAGAGGGGGGGGGAAGAAGGCAGTTGAGGATTTGAGGAGGTGGAGTGAAGAGATGGAGCTGAGAGGGCAGTGGAAGGAGGCAGCTTTGTGGATGGGAGGGGGGCAACTTTGAGAAAGATGAGTGAGGGGGAATGGTGGGAGAAAGGTAAGAGGGGAGTTTTTGAGAGAGGTGAGAGGGAGGCTTGGAGGGAGAAGAGTGTGATGGTTTCTTTGAGAGTGAGGGGTGAGAGGGGTGAGTTGGCACTGAAAATGGAAAAAAAAGAATTGTTGATGGAAAGCGAACATTCATAGCAAACTGGGGTTTTAAATGTTTCAGGTCAGTTATGCGATTAAACACATTTCTTGATAGATGCAATAAAGGCAAATTCAGAGAATTGAGAGAAGAAACGCTGTAACAGTTCGATTTTTTTTTTAGGCAAGGTATGAATAGAAGGAGAGGTCGAATTGAGAGCAGTCTGTTTAAATAACAGAAGAGTAGTGCATTATGATACAGTAAAGAGTACCACACATGTAAAAGAGGAAGATGGAGCATTATAAGAGATCGTTATTATTATTATTATTATTATTATTTTTATTATTATGGTTTGAGAGAGTTTTCATCAGATTAGGTCATGGAAGTGTTGTAGAAAAAATCGTAAGGTGAACGATGAAATTGGGTCGATAAACGCAGGGGGTCAAAACAGATCACTTGGTTATGGGAGAAGCATTTGGCTCTGGGAGGTGTATCGTCAAAAGTGGAATTATTTATTTTAAATAAGGATTGCGTAACATTTGGAAAAGGGAAGGGTGAAGTAAAATCGTGGAAGTGTGTGGTGAATTTGGACGGAAAACGCAGTGTGAAGCTGCTGGGTCGATGAAAAATACCAGAGAGAGAGAGAGAGAGAGAGAGAGAGAGAGAGAGAGAGAGAGAGAGAGAGAGAGAGAGAGAGAGAGAGAGAGAGAGAGAGAGAGAGAGAGAGAGAGAGAGAGAGAGAGAGAGAGAGAGAGAGAGAGAGAGAGAGAGAGAGAGAGAGAGAGAGAGAGAGAGAGAGAGAGAGAGAGAGAGAGAGAGAGAGAGACGGTAACAGAAGGTGTGGAGATCGAAAGGAGACAAGGAAGATGATTATTTTTTGATGTATTTTTGAAGAACAGATAAGATTCGGGAATGGAAAGTTGTAGATCGGAAGAAATCGTGAAAGTAATGGCGAGAGAGGGTCAGCTCAGTAGAATAAAGATGGTGTACCGGCAGAAGGAAGAAGAAGAGGAGGATGAAAAAGAAGAAGAATCGAGACTTGTGAGTTTGGAAGGAGGAAGGTAGTTTATTATTATATATATTTTTTGATTTAAGACAAGAAATAGTGTATTTAGTTGTGAGGGATGGGGGACGTTGGGAAAGTGGAGAAGACAAATTGAAGATAATGGGGAGAAAATACAAATAAACACTATCATACACTGAGGGGAGCCAGTAGGCCTCAAGCCTCAAGGGTAGGCCTCAAGCACTGAGTAAGACAAGGTCGACGAAAACTCACAAAATCGCACGATTTTTGAAACAAAACCGAACTAGGAACACGCAGTACGTGCAGGTAAGAAAATAAACAGTTAAAACGGGACAGATAACGACCGGAAACTTAACTTTGAGATCGACAGCAGAGAGCCCTGAAGGAGACCTGCCAACGCTCCAAACCCAGAACCGGAAGTCGAAAATCAGAAAAGAAGAAGAGTGGGGATGAAATGATTGAAGCAACCCAAGCGATTAGATCATCGCAACACACTCCCTTGTTGTCCCGCTTAACAAAAGGAAGGGGACTATCTACACGTATAATCATGGAATAACTGTCTTGGGACACCTATCTGCTGTATGCATGCAGTTCCGAGAACCTCAACAATACATCTATAATTATATATATATATATATAATAAAAAAAAAATATATATATACATATATATTTATATATATATACATATATATTTATATATATACATATATATACATATATATTTATTTATACATATACATATATATACATATATATATATATCTATACATATATATATATATATATATATATATATATATATATATATATATATATATATATATATATATATATATATATATATATGTGTTACGAATTTGGAATTCAATTGCACACAACATACAGGTTCCCTTATTCAGCTATGTCGATAAGTGCATGTTCCCCAGATACCTCACCTTCCATTGTTTAAATGTTTTGAAATTGATTAGATGCGCTGCGAATCGATTTAATAGTTAGGGAGCGAACAATGGAGACGTCCCTCCCCCTCTTCTGGGAAGAGGACGAAGAACCCTTCAATCCCGTGACATCACCAACATCCTTCCCACCCGTGGTTGAGCGGGGGGGGGTGGATTACGAGGGCATGAGTCACGCCAGGTGCGGGGGAGGGGGTGGGAAGGATAAAGGGGAGATCCTTTCTTCGTTCGTGTGGGAGTCCCGTGGTAGGGCTGAGTTCGTGGGCTGAGTTCGTGGGAGTCCCGTGGTAGGGCTGAGTTCGTGGGCTCAGTTCATGGGAGTCCTGTGGCAGAGTTCGTGTGCTGAGTCCCGTGTGCAGAGTTTGTGGGCTGAGTTCGTGGGAGTCCCGTGTAAAGAGTTCATGGGAGTTCTGTGGTCGGGCTGAGTTAGTGGGAGTCCCGTCGCAGAGTTCATGAAGAGTCCAGTTCTGAGTCCCGTGTGCAGAGTTCGTGTGCTGAGTCCCGTGGGAGGAGTAAGCTTTTTTCTTCGGAGAGAGCAGTCGTTCAGCAGGCCATCGGGTCCTGCTTGGCTTGCTTGGCTTGAGGCCTCCGGTAGCTTTTTGCTTCGGCTGCTTCAGTGAGCTTCGGCTGCTGCTTTGTTTTGGAAGGAACTTGAGCCAGTTGTTCGGCTCGAGCTGCGAGTGGAGGCTTCTTCAACTTCTTCCTCTCCTTCCTCTTCTTCTTGGTTCGTGGAGCTTTTCGTTCCCCATTTTGGTTCCCGGCTTGGTGCGACGCATCGGCCTCTTCTTGGAGTTGGATCCTCGGGGAAGCGACGATCAACAGGAAGGATCGGGGCCTCGTCTCACCGACACGTGTTGAGAAGCGCGGGAGGATTCGCGGCAATTGGATCCAGCTCGTTCTCGCTGGATGGAGCCCGGGTCCTGACAAGTTGAAGACCACACGAGGTGGAAAGGTTCGAGTCAAGCTCTGAGTTTCAGCTCAACCTTTGTCTCGTGTGTGTGTGTGTGTGTGTGTGTGTGTGTGTGTGTGTGTGTATGTGTGTGTGTGCGCGCGCGCGCGCGTACGTGTGTCCTTGGGCCCGTCTAATAAGTAGGAACTGCTGTTAAGTGTAAATGACTGTGCATAATAAGTAGACGGTTGTAGTTCTTCTGTCGTGTTTTTGTTGCTTGTATAATTGCATACTTGTTTTGCCTTATTTAATTGCATACATGTTTCATTATAATAAATGTCCTTGTGTGAATGTAAACCTGCTCGTTGTGTCCATTCCCTTATTGACTGAACATTTTGTGTGTTGGGAGTTAGAAAGCCATTGGTTTGCCGTAATAGGGGGACATTTGGACCGACGGTTCTCGGCGATTACGCCGCTCGGAATCGCGCACGGACAAGCTCGATTCGGCGGTTTGCTCCGTACGAGTTCCGTCGAGGGTGGAATACCCCGGTAGTTGGATCACGTGGGTATTTAGGTAAATTGAAGATTGGCAATCGACCCTACCCCACGTGATCTGCCGATTGGCATATTTCGGTTCTTGTTCAAGGACCCGTCGCTCGGAGTTATCCGGGCGGCGATCTATGTTCCGGGCGATCGGTTGGGCCGACTCGACTTGCGGCTCTGTTCAGAGCGGTCGGTTGGCGGCCGACCCCCCCGGCCCGTAACAAATGGTGTCAGGAGTGGGATTCGGCCCCCTCCGCCTCTGTAGCAAAATTCATGGAGTCGGATCAGGGGTATACGGAGCAAACCCCCCCGTGTCCCCAAATTACGAGCGTTATAAATTTTATTCCCAGCACGTAAAATGTTCAGCCAAGGCGAGCAGGGGCAGGAGGGATTAGGAATGGATTTGGAAATGTTAGAATCTATGGCTCAGGACGAAATCACCGTGCAGGACACTCCCATTATGCGCCAGGTATTGTTAATTTTGCTGGCAAAGATGGATGGCATCGGAAGCGAAATGGATGAAAGTGCTTGCAAGATAATAAGCAACATGGAAACAAATATGCAACAAATGAAAAATGAGTGGGGAAACAAAATGGATTGAATGCAAAACGAAATGAAAGCGAATTTAAAATAAAACGCAAAGGAAATGAAGGAAGAAATAAAAAACAACATGGATAAGAATATGCAAAAACTGCGGGATGAGATGCAGCTCATCGAGCGGAATCTCCAAGCTGGGCAAAAGGCAGTGACGGCAGTTGCGAGGAGCGAAACGCGGGCAGTGGAGTTCATTATGGCGGCGCCACGTGCTGGCGCGAGCGAGCTGAGGGGGAGTGTGGACTGTGTCGGCCCCGCGGTGGAGGACAAAGTAATACGGGGGACGTGTAAGACGAGACTCGTGCAGGTGACAGAGAAAGTGACGGTGACACAGAGGGAAAAATTAAATGGGGTGACGGAGACGTGTACGGCAAGACACGTAGAGCCGACGGAAATAATAAAAGGAATAACAGAGACACGAGAGGTAGAAACGGTAGAGGAGCGACTACACGATAAACACGACACAAAGGACGAACACGCACACATGGAGGGAGTGAGGGACAATGGGGTTGAGCTTGAGGAATGTGTTGGGACCCGATGCAAGCAGCAAGATAGCCTCCTTCAGGAGCGAAGGGAGGAAATGTGCCCCCTTGAGGCAGATCTCGACCAGGTGCGTCCGGTCGTGCCGAACGAGGTAGAGGGGGCGAGTGCTGTTGACAGGTGCACACGAAGCTTGGGGGGTATGAAGGCCCCGGGAACCCTTGTGGTGACGCAAATCCCCAGTGTGGTCGTCCCGGTGTGTGTGGTTACGAGTGTGGCGAAATGCGTGCTGGAAAGCACGCATTGTGTGAGTACTATGGTGTGTGTGAGTGAAAGGCGATGTGTGTGAGGTCGCTGTACGTGAGGGAGATGACAGTCGGTATGCGGGAGAATACAACCGCATCCCCGTGTCCGAGTACCATGGTGGAGTGTGTGAGCATCGTGGCACGCAGGAGTTTGTACGATGAACGGCGACGACAACGGGACCAGATGAAGGACAAGGGCCGGGTAGCTGCCGTAGCTGTTTTGAGCACCGTTCCGGGTTTGCACAGCAGCGAGCGCAGGGTCCGCGCTGTGCTACGCACAAGGCCGCCACGTGCGCGGTTGCGCAGGTGAAACCCGGTCCGCAAACGCCAGCGGTGGATGTTAGCCGATCCCGCGGACGGACAGAAGCTTGGCTGGATTCGGAATTTGGACCGGAGGGGTTCTCCACGCGAGCGTGTTTGTAAAGCTCCGACGAGCAGAGCACATGTGTTCGCGTGGGGAACCCTTCGAAACGCGGCGCTTGCTTGAAGATGCGCAGAATGACGTCATGGCTGCACGTGTGTTTGGAATCCGGCAGAAGGGAATTCCTGCCGGACGGTACCGTTCAAGAGGGACGAGGTGCGCGGGGCACAAGCAGCTGCCATGACGACACGGAAAAAGAGCGCGGCTGTGAACTGCCGCGCTGGTGGTGCACATTATGAAAAAAAAATAGAGTTGAGAAAAGCAAGCCTCGCTTCGGGTGAACAGGATTCCCAGGCAAGGGGTGGAAGGCCCCCTTGTTTGGGGGCACAGGAAGTACTAGTTAGGAGGATGGGTTAGAGTTGGTGAGACCGGCTTCATGGGGACATGGGTTGTACCTCATGGAGCCCGTAGAATGGATTAGTTAGAGGGATTTTACTTTAGATTTAGGAAATGGAATTTTTGGATTTTTGGAGACACGGACAGACTGGAAATGTGTAGTGGAGACGTAGCTTAGCTCCGTGGAGTAAATGGAACGTGCATGAGTTTTAAGGGATGACGAGGGAGCACGAGTTAGTCAGGGGATTTCGTTAGAAGGATGGCAGTGTGGAGTGTTGGTGTGAGTTGCGAAATGGAAAGTGTGTGAGGAATGAGTGTAGGACAGTGGGCCCAAGTGTGCGAGTGGAGCGAATGTGGTATGCATGGTGCAAATGACTGGTTGGGGGGAGGAGTGATTCCCACCCAAGTGACCCCGGGGTCAGTTTAATGTTAGCTAGTGGGTTAATCAAATTTACTAACAGGAGGTCGTTTTGTTGTTGGTGTCGAGAGAAGGCACGAAACCCGTTTGGAGGGGTGCAAGAGTTCATGGACCGGCTGGGAGCGTGGCTGTGGAAAGTTGAATATTTGTTTAGTGGGCACCCCAGGCACCGGACGAGTCGGCCAGAGTAGGCCAAGGGCCCAAGAGGGGCCGGGATAGAGTAGTGGGCACGGGCGACCTGTCGGAAACGGGACCCCTCGCGCCAGAATGCCACGGGGGCAGTGTAGTGTGCACGGGCGACCCTCAGAAAGGGACCTGGAGGATCAACACGCCACGTGGGCATCAGAGGGGGGCAATGCCAGAGAGGGCAACCTCCCACATTTATAGGGAGCAGGTCGGCTCGGAGGCAGCCTGCGGGCCTGGGGGTGCCATGGTGAGAGTTCGGCAGAGGGGGAGTTCCTGCCAGTTGAGCCACGCTGCCCAGCCAGGAAATTGTGCGAGGGCACGTATGAAAATTTGAGGGCAAGGCCCAAATTTATAATGGACACCAACACAGGCGACGGGAATCATGGTTTTTAGAACCGATAGTTTTAAAGTGTGAGGTGTTTTTGGAAAGCCCCGGGGTAGTTTCAGGTTCATGAATGTTGGATAATGAATGTTTCAGGTTAATGAATGAAGATAGGAGATGTACCCCTTTGCACCATCCATCCCTTCGCTCGTTGTAGGCCGCTGGACTCACCTTGGTAGATCGCTGAACTCTGAGGAGGCCATTCTGAAGCTTCGTTCGGCCTCGAGACGACTCTAGTCTCGTCCTATTCCCCTCCAGAGAGGGAACGTAGGGGTTGGGAGTAGGTTAGGTGGACATGATAGGCTAGCCGGACAAAGACAATAAAGGGGGTTAGGGAGACAATTATAAAAGGGAAATAAAAATAAAGAGGGGCTAAATTTTGTTGTTTTTGTGGCAAATTAAGGGAGTGGGTATGGACAAAGACAGGCAAAGGCGATAGAGTGGGGGGAGACAGTAGGCTTGGTCCAAGCCCGCCTTCAGAGCGGCCGGCACCACCGCACTCCCTCCAGACCTGATGGAACCACACCAGAGGCCGGCCAGCTTCACCTGCCGGCCTGTTGTGCTGCAGCTGCCTGTTCTGCATGGGCTTACCTTGCCACGCCTAGTTGCCTGCCTCTGCCATGACCCCATGCCTGCTCGCCCTTGTTTGCGTTTTCCCCTGTGTCCATCCATCACCATGCGTGCAGGACCATCCAGTTTTGTGAGGACTGCCCTGCAGGCAGCCTGTGCATCCAGTCTATTTTTTGTGTTTTGTGACCATCTCCATCCATTCCCCTGCACCAAAGACTTTGCTATGACTTTTGCCTTTCCTCTTTCACAGATTACAAGTCCTGGGCCATGGTTTAGTGTAAATTTATAAGTTAGGGTTAAGTTTAGTGAAAATTGTAAATACGTAAACCCCCACCTGCATGTTTGTTTTAGCGCCGGCAATTTTAGTTAAGTTGTCCGAATGAGTCTGAGAGTTTGTTAGTTAGTTACGCAGCGCATTAGGTTATTTATTTTTGGGACACGTATAAAGAAATGTCGCACTCAGGGATCCGAAGGTAGAACGTACTCGGGGAAAACTTACACATGCTGGTCACACGAAAATTTGACGACTCGGGACGAGTCTGTAAAGGGAGGGGGTAGTGTTACGAATTTGGAATTCAATTGCACACAACATACAGGTTCCCTTAGTCAGCTATGTCGATAAGTGCATGGTCCCAAGATAGCTCACCTTCCATTGTTTAAATGTTTTTAAATCGATTAGATGCGCTGCGGATCGATTTAATAGTGAGGGAGCGAACAATGGAGACGCCCCCCCCCCTTCTGTGAAGAGGAAGAAGAACCCTGCCATCCCGTGACATCAACATTTCCCTCCCACCCGTGGTTGAGCGGGGGATGGATCACGAGGGCATGAATCACGCCGGGTGCGGGGGAGGGGGTGGGAAGGATAAAGGGGAGATCCTTTGTTTGTTCGTGTGGGAGTCCCGTGGTAGGGCTGAGTTTGTGGGCAGAGTTCGTGGGAGTCCCGTGGTAGGGCTGAGTTCGTGGGAGTCCCGTGGTAGGGCTGAGTTCGTGTGCTGAGTTCGTGGGAGTCCCGTGGTCGGGCTGAGTTTGTGGGCTGAGTTCGTGGGAGTCCTGTGGTAGGGCTGAGTTCGTGGGAGTCCCGTGTGCAGAGTTCGTGTGCTGAGTCCCGTGGGAGGAGTAAGCTTTTTGCTTCGAAGAGAGCAGTCGTTCAGCAGGCTGTCGGGTCCTGCTTGGCTTGCTTGGCTTGAGGCCTTCGGAAGCTTTTTGCTTCGGCTGGCTCAGTGAGCTTTGGCTGCTGCTTTGTTTTGGAAGGAACTTGAGCCAGTTGTTCGGCTCGAGCTGCGAGTGGAGGCTTCTTCCTCTTCTTCCTCTCCTTCCTCTTCTTCTTGGTTCGTGGAGCTTTTTGTTCTTCATTTTGTTTCCCGGCTTGGTGCGACGCATCAGCTTCTTGGAGTTGGATCCTCGGGGAAGCAACGATCGACAGGAAGGATCGGTGCCTCATCTTACCGGCACGTGCTGACAAGCGCGGGAGGATTCGCGGGAGCGCGGGAAGGATCGCGGCGATTGGATCCAGCTTGCTCTCGCTGGAGCCCGGGTCCGGACAAGTTGAAGACCACATGAGGTGAAAAGGTTCGAGTCAAGCTCTGAGTTTCAGCTCACCTGTCCTCCGAGCTGGAGCTCGTGATTAAAGGCCTCAGCCACCATTTGTTGGGTGTGTGTGCGTACGTGTGTCCGTGGGCCCATCTAACAAGTAGAGAATTGTTCAGTGCTTTGTGTGCTGTAAATGATTGCATTGCATTTCGTATAGTCAGTATAGTTCTGCTCTTACGTGCTTCCCGAGTCACAAATAAATCAGGTGTGTGTGTGTGTGTGTGTGTGTGTGTGTGTGTGCGTGTGCGTGTGCGTGTGCGTTCGTGTGTCCATGGGCCCGTCTAATAAGTAGGAACTGCTGTTAAGTGTAAATGATTGTACATAATAAGTAGACGGTTGTAGTTCTTTTGTCGTGTTTTTGTTGCTCGTTTTATTGCATACGTGTTTTGCCTTATTTAATTGCATACGTGTTTCATTACAATAAATGTCCTTGTGTGAATGTAAACCTGCTCGTTGCGTCCATTCCCTCATTGACTGAACATTTCGTGTGTTGGGAGTTAGAAAGCCGTTGGTTTGCCGTAATAGGGGGACATTTGGACTGACGGTTCTCGGCGATTACGCCGCTCGGAATCGCGCACGGACAAGCTTGCCTCGGCGGTTTGTTCCATACAAGTTCCGTCGAGGGTGCAATACCCGGGTCGTTGGATCACGTGGGTATTTAGGTAAATTGAAGATTGACAATCGACCCTTCCCCACGTGATGTGCCGATTGGCGTATTTCGGTTCTTGTACAAGGACCCGTCGCTCGGAGTTATCCGGGCGGCAATCTATATTCCGGGCGATCGGTCGGGCCGACTCGACTTGCGGCTCCGTTCAGAGCAGTCGGTTGGCGTCGACCACTGGCTCATAACAATATATATATATATATATATATATATATATATATATATATATATATATATGTTTGCATATACATATACATATGTTTGCATATATATATATATATATATATATATATATATATATATATGTTTGCATATATATATATATATATATATATATTTTTGCATATACATATATATAATATATATATATATATATATATATATATATATATATATATATATATATATATATATATATATATATATATATATATATATATGTATATATATATGTGTGTGTTTCCATATAATATACATATGTATCGATATATGTATATTCATGTATATGTAAATATATATGTATATATATATATATATATATATATATATATATATATATATATATATATATATATATATATATATATATATATAGTTGTGGGCCGAGGGTCAGTGGCGAGAACGACCACTCAGTGGGGAAGTGTACACCGTCTCCCACCAGACTCCCCGGAATTATAGGCCATCGCTCGGATAACTCCCCAAGCCGGCGGGTCGATTAATCGACCGTGAAACACCAATATCTCGACCGTATGGCATAGGTTTAATTGTCTAGATCCAATATACCTAAGTAACCACGCAGTGTTGGCTATCGGGGATTCATGCCCTCGGAACGTCTGGCCGAATCGGATCGCTCTACCTGCTACGGTAGTGTATCAACTTCCACCTCCCAACTCAGGCTCGGATGCAGTCGAGCGGGCCTGCCCAGGACGTTCCGGCTACGATGTACCAATTACCGGGGATGAAACCCTGTGTAAACTCAGATACGAACCATGCTGGACCAATATAAAGGAGGGACGGAAACAGACTGAGTTCATTTCTAATACATTTATTTCCAGCAAAATCAAAAGACAGAAGAGGCAAGACTTGAACGAATATGCAGGAATTTACAAGGATACAAAAACACTTATACAATTCTACTTAAATGCGGGGCCCACACGCAGACACACACACAAAATGAAAAGAAACCCCAGAGTCTTTATTTGATCCCTCGCAGCCGTGAGGATAGATGAGCTGGGGGTCAGAGTTCATGGGTACCTGTCGTCGCAGGAAAACGTATCGTCGCCCCGTCGATTGCATCAACCGCTCGCCTCCGAGCCAATCACCATGTGAGCCAACGTGTGTTACTTATGTGGCCTTCGTGTTGCGCGATCTCTGCCGACGTCCCTCGCACACGGGACAGGCAGCATCGTCCCCAAGGCTCGCTCCGCGCATCCTGCGAGCACCTCCCGCGGCGCGCAGCCCATCGGCCTCTGAACACGTGGTCACATGGGGCGCGTGCTTTCCAAATTCATACCATTCACTTTGTCGCCATCTTAGCCGTCCACGTGATCGTTTCGTACCAATCACGGGAAGTTTCAATTCCAGCTCCTGATCACGGAGTCGTGCGCGCTTGGGCTGCCCGCAAAACACGGAACGGGCCTCATACACGTCGTCCCGCGGAGCCGGCGCGATCTCCAAAACCAACCCGTCCGTTACACGACCCACGTCTCCCGTCTGGATTGGTCCGTGTCCCGTTTTTTCACATGCACTTACACATGTCATGTCACTCGCATTACTCACATGCTCCAACACATGCTCTGGGACATTTGTACTGGGTGCTTGGGTTAACACAAGATATCCTGGGGCTTCTACCCACCCAAAGCTTGGCGTGCGCTCATTCGCACCATGCACCCGCTCGACCTCGTACGGCCTTACCGGACTCACCTCGTCACCGCCTGCCTCGAGGGAACATACTGTCTCCCCTCGTTCCTGTGGGAGGTTAATCTGACCCTCCCATTGGGTTTCTAGACATTTCACCCGCTCAACCTCAATGACCCTCACCAGTTCTACGTGTGTGTGTGTGTGTTCCTCTTTAATTTCGTGTAGTTCGTCTTTTCCCCATTCTATCTCTCCTTGTGTCCCTGTTACTATTTCTAGATCCTGCGTCTCTGTTATTATTTCTGTCATCCCCTGCACTAGTTTATCGGTTTCACTTTTAATTATTGTGGCGTCGCTCGTTACCTCGACCTCCCCCGTCGTCATCGCAGTCCGAACAACCTCCACACTCCCCCTTGACTCGGTCATTTCTCCATGTTCAGTACCGATCCCATTTGAAAAATTCCAGTCCACGTTTTCCATTTCGCCCTTTACTTATGCCAGCCCTGCCGTCCAGATTGTTAGTAAGTCTCTTCCCATGTTTTTCATTTCACCTCTCATTTCTTTCATATTCGCATTCGTTCTTTGGATATCACTCCTCATTTCCATTATAAGTCTCGTTACCTGCATAAGCTGCTGCGTTGTCGGTTGCAGGGAAAGATCTCCCTGAACGGTGTTGTCCTGAGCCATGGGTTCCTCTAACGTTAATCCCGAACCCACCTTTACCAGTCTGTCTTGGTCCGCCATGGTCCATAATGAGAACTAAAACAAATTTAACTGCTCTTTAATTTGGAGGGAAGTGGGGTGGGTGGTTGTTAAACACACCCCTGGTCCGAATCCGTAAATTTATCTGGAGGCGTGGAGTTTGAATCGCACTCCTGGCACCAAATTGTTGTGGGCCGGGGGTCGGTGGCGAGAACGACTGCGAGGTGGGGAAGTTTACGCCGTCTCCCACCAGACTCCCCGGAATTATAGGCGTCGCTCGGATAAGTCCGCCAGCTGGCGGGTCGATTAATCGACCGTGAAACGCCAATATCTCGACCCCGTGGCGTAGGGTTAATTGTCTCGATCCAATATACCTCAGTAACCACACAGTCTTGGCTACCGGGGATTCACGCCCTCGGAACATCTGGCCGAACCGTCCAAGTTGATACTCTACCCGCTACGGTAGAGTATCAACTTCCACCGACCAACTCCGGCTCGGAGGCAGTCGAGCGGGCCTGCCCGGGACGTTCCGGCTACGATGTACCGATTACCGGGGATGAAACTTCGTGTAAACTCAGATACGAGCCATGCTGGACCAATATAAGGAGGGACGGAAACAGACTGAGTTCACTTCTAATAAATTTATTGACAGGAAAAATCAAAAGACAGAAGAGGCGAGACTTGAACGAATATGCAGGAATTTACAATGATACAAAACACATACAATTCTACTTAAAGACGGGCCCACACGCAGACACACACACAAAATGAAAAGAAACCCCAGAGTCTTTATTTGATCCCTCGCAGCCATGAGGCTAGATGAGCTGGGGGTCAGAGTTCATGGGTACCTGTCGTTTCAGGAAAGCGTGCTCGGTAATGCGGCACCTCACGTGGCTAATGGTCATCGGGGCACGGTCCGGGAGTTCGTGCCAGGCTCGTGGCTCGTGACGGAACTTGCGTGGCGAATCCTCGGAGCTCCCAAACTCCTTTTCAGACTCCTGTCTGTGCACATGCCAACAAAACATCTTTTCCGTGCAGCCACCGTGACCCAAACTCTGCCGCTCCGCCACGGCGAACAAACTCTCCCAGCGCCAACGCCAACCACCCTCCAAGTCTCTGAGATATATCTCCTCCCACCACGGGGAGGGGACTTGGCGAGAATCATCTCGCTGTCCATCCCTCATTGGCCTACGGCCGCACCCTACCAGGGCGGAGCCGTGGTCCTTGCAAGGAGACCCCATATTCTCCACGTGGCCACGTGGCCTCGCTTGCGCAGAGCAAGAGGGTCTGCCCTGAAAGGCCCACAGTACAAAAACTATCATTTGTGGGGCCCGAGGACCGGAACCGTGAGCCCCCACCCCCCCCCCCCCTCGGCAAATCAAGGCACGAGCAGCCAACGGGCGGTGACAGAGCATGATGGGCTGGTTGCGTCGTGCAGATGGGATGATACATGGAAGATGAGATGTAATAAACTAACTAGCCGTCACAACGCACACATTTAAATCTCCCACTAAACAAAAGGATGGAGTCCTGACTACACACGTACTTACCGGGATAACTGACTTTTAGGACCTGTATGTAGAATGCAAATGGTTTCCACATCCGTAACGATATATATGTTTGTATATGTATATGTATATATATATATATATATATATATATATATATATATATATATATATATATATATATATATATATATATATATATATATATATATATATATATATATATATTTCGGCACGCCCCTTTTTTTGTTCCACCATCAGATTTTCGTTACTGCATGAAATGAAACAAGCTTTGACATATATATAGTAATGATATTATTGTCTTCCTTAAGAGGCCCCTCAAAATTCGTTTTGATGATTCTGGTAGTTAAACAGTTCATGTTCATCCGACTTTTTATTATTCCTACTGCACTTCATTAGAACATAGATTGTGGATGGATGCGTAGATCCCAGGAGAACAACTATAGCTGTACAGAACAATTCATATTATCGATGGATAAAAATGATATTTAATTGATATTATAATAAATTGTTTCTTTAAAATATCTTCAAATTTTGTGAGTTTTTAGTTTGTTGTGAAATATAAGGTCCTCGGGTCTCCGCATAGTGGCGTACAGGCTTAAGTCGTACTTCTGTTTACTACTGTAGAAAATCACAGAACCATCCGATCGACATGCTGTTAACAGTTTCAGAATCAGCTAAATTCTACAACATATGAATATGGAGATGAAACTGATCCGGCCAGGTAAAATCTACAAGATATGAATATGTAGACGAAACTGATCCGGCCTTTTGGATCACTTTAAAGTGCAGTGCCCTGTAATTTTAATGCGCTCTATGGATCCTCCGGAAGTCACGAATGGTACACGTTGTGTAGTCACTAAACTACGTGGTAATGTCATCGAAGTGGAGCTACTGCGGGATAGTCGAAGGGGAAAACCTGAATGATAATCAATGGATAAAAATGATAGAATATATTGTTTAAAATACATTCATGCTATCTGTCTTTTACCATATGTTGCCAGTGACGCCCGTCGAAGACGGGCACCTTTACTAGTACATGTATATGTCTGCATATATATGCATATATGTATACAAATACATATATATGTATGTATATATATATATATATATGTATTTATATATACTAGTGTGTGCCCGTACGTGTGTGGCTGGACGTGCAAACCAAAAAAGAAAAAAAAATTCAATCCGCGTGCCAGAAACAACAACCACACAGGCCGTTCCTTCACTCTCACGTGCCCGTATGTGCGTGCCTGGAGGTGCGTGGCTGTACGTGGAAAAAAAAAAAACTTTCATACCGCGAGCCAGAAACGACAACTACACAGGCCGTTCCTTCGCTCTCGCGTTCTCGCGACAACCACACTTCCACACACACAGTTAATTAAAATCAAGTTTACCTCCCTGTCTTTGCTTGCCATGACATTTGCTGCCATGTAACCGGCACGGCCCGTGACGTCATCGTCGGCCGGCCGCACACCGGCCTCCGCTGCCATGCCTACGCAGCAACGTGTCATGTCATTTGTTGGGAAATAAATGGCCATAACTTGGGAAGCACTTGTCCGATTAATATCAAACCTTGAAAAGGCACATCCTCAGGTCCCCAGCAATATAGCTGGCAAGTTTCAATTACATCGGACCAGCGGTTGTTGAGAAAGAGCGGTCACACACACACACACACACACACACACACACACACACACACACACACACACACACACACACACACACACACACACACACACACACACACACACACACACACACACACACACACACACACACACACACACACACACACTGCTGGAATTATACATATCTTTATATATATATATATATATATTTATATATATATATATATATATATATATATATATATATATATATATATATATATATATATATATATATATATATATATATATATATATATATATATATATATATATATATATATATATTTATAAATGTATACATATATATGTACATTTATATATAGATATATATGTATATTTATATATAGATACATATATATATATATATATATATATATATATATATATATATATATATATATATGTATATATATGCTTCCATATATACATGCATATATATGTGTATATATATATATATATATATATATATATATATATATATATATATATATATGTATGTTTGCATATATATAAATGTATGTATATACAGTATATATACATATATATGCAGAATTATATATATATATATAGATATATATATATATATATATATATATATATATATATATATATATATATATATATATATATATATATATATATATATATATATATATATATATATATATATATATGGAGCCTGGTGTTGGCGCAGTGGTTAGGGCAGCGGCTTGGGATCCAAAAGGTCCTGAGTTCAATCCCCGTTGAGCCACTAAATTAATACACCAGGGGGTTGACTCAGCCTGTCATCCTTCCGAGGTCGGCGAAATGAGTACCAGTATACTGGGCCGGTGTATACCCCGGTTAAAATAGGTGTACCATATCCCTGTGTCATAAGAGGCGACCAGGGTTGCGTCAGGAAGGGCATCCGGCGTAAAACATGTGCCAAATCTCTATGCGGATCATACAGATGATCCGCTGTGGCGACCCCTAACGGGAGCAGCCGAAAGAAGAAGAAGAAGAAGATATATATATATATATATATATATATATATATGTATGTATATACTGTATATGTATGTACATATTGTTGCGAATTCGCGCCCGCCGGCGTGCGAGCGGCCACGTAACTCGAATCGCGGCACGTCGCCCACCGGACGGACAATTCTGTCGTGACCCTCTCGGACTAACGCCGGGAACTAGTCATGGGTGGGCCTTTCGGCCTCACCACGATCGTGCCAATCGGCCCCCCGCGTGGGATAGGGTTGTTCGCCAAATTCGACCTATCTAAATACCCACACGGAGGGTAGACCGGGCGATCGCACCTCGCCGCAGGTCGACTCCGGACACGGGCCACTTAAGCGACCCGTTCCGTACTATCGGGATAACCGAGCGGTGTTAACGTCGGCCTCGACTGTTCCGATTAATTATCGGGCGTATTAAGCCCACTACCAACCCTTTACTTGAAGCAAGATAGAGATTCAATTAAAGAAAAGACGAAGCGAAACGGGAAAAACAGTTCAACATAAGGCACATTTATTCCGCGGCACACGGAAAGCACACATATGCAATTACAACAATTATGTACCAAAAGCAATTGCAACAAAAGAAACACAACAATGCAGAGATACTTCCGAATACGCGAGCAGACGGCAACACTTACACAGTTTTACTTTACAGACGGCGCCGACAACACATATACTCAAAAGCAAAAGAAAAGGGCCACCCTCAAATACAAGGGGACAGACGGGTCTGTGGGCCGCGAGACCGGGTGGAGCCTACCCGTCTTGTGATGAGCCGCAAATGTGGCGGCGGTGCCCCGACTCCGCACTCCTTCGCGGGTTTCGTTGGCACTGCTTGGAGTGGGGTGTGAACGGGGTCCCCTTTTCGCACTATCTCAGCGCGGGGGGAAAAGGGGGGGAATTGTTGATGCTCTGGGGAAAGAGGATCGCTGGCTTGCTTGGGTCCTGCGACGAGCGACTCCACTGCGACCTCGACCGTGCTCCCGGCTTCCCCTCTCTGCAGCTCCCCGACAGACTCCGAACCCCGACAGACTGACTCTCCTCCAGACCCGACTTGACCGCTGCTGCCACACTCTGCCGCTGCCACACTTCTCCAACTCGCCTTGACTCTTCTCCAACTCCCCTGACTGAAAAACTCTCTGCCGCTGCCACACTTCTCCAACTCGCCCGAGCCCAAAACTCTGACTAAATTCGCCCCGCGCTCGGCGCTTTATAGTGGTGAAGGAGATCCCATATGCAAATTTCTGGATCAGAACGAGCTCGGGGGTGGAGCCACGCTCGCCCATTGGACGGAGAAAAAGGGGCGTGAATCTCCCCTGATCCTCGAATTTGCATATATCGATTCTACTCGGACACGCCTGAAGGCGGAGCCAAATCGCCCCGCGCTTGCTGATTGGACGGATCAGAAGTGGGCGTGTATCATTCCTGATCCGACTTCTCCTCGGAAAGGCCACTTTTTGCACCCGCGGCTCGGCGCGCGTCCCGCACGAGGCCAGGACAGCCTGATGCTCGGCGTTCACAAGTGGTGCGGGAATGGCCGCAGAAGGAGAGGCGAAGGTGGTGGAGGGTTTAAAGTGGTGGTCCATGGCCACGGTGACGCTTGGAATGGTGGTGATGCGATGTTTGCGGGAGCGAGTTGTGAAGGTAAAGGTCGTGGCTGTTGGCGTTGTTGTTGTTGTTGTTGTTGTTGTTGTTGTTGTTGTTGTGAAGCGGCGTTGCGGTTGGTGGTTGTTGTGTGATGGCGGTTGAGACGTGGTTGGTTCAAAATAAAGATAGAACAGAAAAACAGCTATCTTAAAGGGTCGCAGCCCGAATGAATCACATTTATTCCCTCTAAACAACGGGTTTGGGGCTAACTACACATATACTTACAGAGATATCTCACCTACGGGACCTGAATGGTGGTTTGCGAATTTCCTCAACCACAACAATGTATATGTGTATAAACTGTATATATGTATAAATATATATATATATATATATATATATATAAATATATATATATATATATATATATATATATATATATATATATATATATATATATATATATATATATATATCGATATGATGTGTGTATAAATGTGTATATTTGTATATATGTATATATGGATGTGTATATATATGTACATATAAGTATATATATATATATATGTGTATATATATATATATATATATATATATATATATATATATATATATATATATATATGTTGTTGTAGATTTCCGCCAGTTCGGCGTGCAGACGACCGTCTTAGCCCAATTGCGGCTGCGCACGCCCACCGAACGCGCAATCTAGTCGTAGCTTCCGGATCAATACCGAAACCCAGATATGGTTGTTTTTAACACACCATAAACCAGCCAATCTCTCTGTCCACACACTACAGGGTCGATCGCCGAATTGTCGATGTACCTAATTATTCGCGCAGACAGAGATACCGGGAGTTTATACCTCGACGGGGCCTACACGAAAACGAGCCACTTAAGCAGCTTGTTCCGTATATGATTGCCGAGCGGTTTATATCGCCAAGTCCCGTTGGACCAGATGTACGTTTTGTCGGCTTGATAATCAGCCAGCTAATATCCCGAACGTTCCATGGCAGTCAACGTGAGGAAGGACGCAATGAGCTAGTGACATTCAACAATGGGGACATTTATTTCCACTCGGCACGTAAGCATTCATTGGGGGGGATGGGGACAGGACACGAGCAAAAAGCCTACAGCCGATGTCTATGATCATTTACAGCATGCACTTACACAATTCACTACTTAAGGACAAGGCGCCACAGACTTTCATGCAAAACCCAAGAAAGAAAGAACCGGGCTCGTGAGCCTTTATAGTTTCTCAGAGCCGGGATTACCGAAGGGGCTCCGAGAGACCGGGCGGGCTACCTGGCCACCCTCGTGGTGACTCGATGGGTCCTTGTTCGGCGACCCTCAGTGTCTTTGCCCGGACCCCCGAGCTCCGACTGGCTCCCTTGGTCGTCCGGCCTTCACTGTGGCCTGGCTTAGCTGACGACGCACTGGAAGAGTGAACTGGTCTCGACTCTGGCCTCCTGGTTGCGCCAGCGAACCTTCCAGCGAACCAACTGCCCACACTCCAACACTCCCACCTCTGAACTCTCCAGCTCTCAACGGGGCGTCTCTCCACTCCCAACTCCCACCGACTCCGAGCTCCCCACACCAACTGCAAGCCACGAACTCTAGCGCAGCACGAACTCAAAGCAACCAGCTCTTGCCGGCGAGCGAACGCGGCCTTTTATCGCCCCGAGGGGAGGGGCCGCTCTGGGCTTCACCACCCGAAATCAGTGCCCTCCCCCTTTTCACCTTTGAACCTTCACCCAGGCTGGATCCGCCCCTTTCACTTCCGATTGGCCAGCTCTTTCACAGGGTAACGCTGTTTTGATCCGATCTTGCCGTCAAACGCGGCGTGTTGGAAATCACCTTCAAACGCGGCTGTGTTGGAAATCACCTTCAAACGCGGCTGTGTTGTAAATCACCGTCAAACGCGGCCGTGTTGGAAATCACCTTCAAACGCGGCCGTGTTGGAAATCACCGTCAAACGCGGCCGTGTTGGAAATCGTCGTCAAACGCGGCCGTGTTGGAAATCACCTTCAAACGCGGCCGTGTTGGAAATCACCGTCAAACGCGGCCGTGTTGGAAATCACCGTCAAACGCGGCCGTGTTGGAAATCACCGTCAAACGCGGCCGTGTTGGAAATCGCCGTCAAACGCGGCCGTGTTGGAAATCACCTTCAAACGCGGCCGTGTTGGAAATCACCGTCAAACGCGGCCGTGTTGGAAATCGCCGTCAAACGCGGCCGTGTTGGAAATCACCGTCAAATGCGGCCATGAGTTGTCGTTGTTGTGACGATATGTTTGTTTTAAAATAAAGATAGAAAAACATAACGGCTCACTCAAAGATGCACAGCTCGGCACACGAACAATGTCCGTTATACATCGGTGGGGAATTCTAACCTGGAACACACACTTACCAAACTAACTGAACTCTGGGGAACCTGACTGGTGTTCTGTGAATTTCCACAACCGTAACAATATCTATATATATATATATATATATATATATATATATATATATATATATATATATATATATATATATATATATATATATATATATATATATATATATATATATATATATATATATATATATACACATATCTTCTTCTTCTTCTTTCGGCTGCTACCGTCAGGGGTCGCCACAGCGGATCATCCGTTATGATCCGCATGCTGATTTGGCATAGGTTTTATGCCGAATGCCCTTCCTGACGCAACCCTGGTCGCCTCTTACAACACAGGGATAAGGATTGGGTTTCGCCATGATTCCGGGCTGCCCTACACCCTCTCATTGCACGGCCCAGCGCAGAGCTCCCATCCTCAAGCGATCCTCCAACCCAAGCCTCCGAGTAGCCGGATTACAGGCGCACGCCACGACGCCCGGTTATATATGTATATGTATGTATATATATATATATATATATGTATATATACATATATTTATATATGCATATGTATATATATATATATATATATATATATATATATATATATATATATATATATATATATATATATATATATATATATACTGAGGTATATATGTGTACATATATGTGCATTTATATATGTATAAATATGTATACCTACATATGTATATATAGATATATTTATGCACATATATATGTATATATGTATATATATGTTTGCATATATATGCGTATATACTGTAAACGTATGTGTGTGTGTGTATATATATATATATATATATATATATATATATATATATATATATATATATATATATATATATATATATATATATATATATATATATATATATATATATATATGTATATTCATATATGTGCTGTATATGTATATATGCATACATACATGTATATATGTGTATATGTATGTATATTTTTATATACCAGTGCAGGCCGTAAGTGTGTGCCCGTAGGTGCGTGCCAGTATGTGCAGCTTCGTTCCTTCACTCTCGTAAACGACGACTGGATTGGGGCGTTGTTTCAATTCGATCGGACCAACCATATCATTAATGGCCATAACTTGGGAAACACCTGGGAAACATACTCAGGTCCCCAGCGTCAATTGTGAGGTCATATCAAATGAAGAAGAATAACAATTGTGACGCCCCCCTCTCTCGCCCCCCCCTCTCGCACCCCTCTCTCGGCCCCTCTCTCTCCCCCCTCTCCTCCCTAGTCTTGCCCCTCCTCTCTCCCCCCTCCTCTCTCGCCCCCACTCTCACCCCCCTTTTTGGGAAACCCCTCTTTTTTGGGAAAAAACAGCTTTCAAACCCTTGGGAAACAGCTCTTTCCCTTGGGAAAATTCAAACCTTGGGATTAATTAATAATTTGAACAATTAATTCAAACCTTGGGAAAAAAACAGCTTTCAAACCTTTCAAACCTTCAAATATTTTTGCATATATACATGTATGCATATGTATATACATGTATGTATATATGCATATATGTGTGTATATATGTATCTATATGTATATATGTGTATATGTATATATATGTATATTTATATATAATAGTGCGGGCCCGTTGGTGCGTGCCGGTAGGTGCATGTTAGTATGTGCAGCTTCGTTCCTTCACTCTCGTAAACGATGACTGGATTGGGTCATTTTTTTCAATTAGATCGGACTAACCGTATCATAAATGGCCATAACTTGGGAAACACCTGAGAAACATACTCAGGTCCCCAGCGTCAATTGTGACGTCATATCAAACGAAGAAGAAGAAGAATTGTGATGCCCCGCTATCTCTCGCCTCCTCTCTCTCCCCCCCTCTCTTGCCCCCTCTCTCCTCCCCCCCCATAGTCTCGCTCCTCCTCTCTCCCCCCTCCTCTCTCACTCCTCTCTCCCTCCCCTCTCTTGCCCCCTCTCTCGCCCCCTCTCTCCCCCTCTCTTGAATTGTGATGCCCCTCTCTCTCACCCCCTCTCTCCCTCCCCTCTCTCCCTCCCCTCTCTTGCCCCCTCTCTCCCCCCCTCTCTCCCCCTATCTCCGCCCTCCTCTCTCCCCCCTCTCTCTGTAAATGTGTTCACAAATGTCTACCAAGCACAACAATTAATTCAAACCTTGGGAAAAAACAGCTTTCAAACCCTTGGGAAACGGCTCTTTCCCTTGGGAAAATTCAAACCTTGGGATTAATTAATAATTTGAACAATTAATTCAAACCTTGGGAAAAAAAACAGCTTTCAAACCTTGGGAAACACTTGGGAAACAGCTGAAACGGATGAAGAATGATATCAAACCTTGAAAAGGCACATACTCAGGTCCCCAGTGTCGATTGCGACGTAATACCAAACTAAGAAGAAGAATTGTGACGTCACTCGTGCAAAAGAAACACAAAATAAATGAATAAATGAACATTAATTGTGACGTCATTCGTGATGTCATAGCACCGTGTCTTGTCATTGGTTGACAGATAAATGGCCGTAACTTGGGACCCGCTTGTCCGATTAATATCAAACCTTGAAAAGGCACATCCGCGGGTCCCCAGCAATATTCCTGGCAGGTTTCAATCAGATCGGACCGATGGTCGTCGAGAAATGGCAGTCGCAGACAGACACACAGACACACAGACACACACACACACACACACACACACACACACACACACACACACACACACACACACACACACACACACACACACACACACACACACACACACACACACACACACACACACACACACACACACATAGATTGCTGGAATTATAGATAGATATGTGTACACTGTACATATATAATATATATATATATATATATATATATATATATATGTACAGTGTACATATATAATATATATATATATATATATATATATATATATATATATATATATATATATATATATATATAAATATGTACATATATATGTATATCTATGTGTATATGTATGTATATATATATATATATATATATATATATATATATATATATATATATATATATATATATATAGATGTGCATATACGTATATTTGTATATATATATGTTTATGTATATTTATATACTACATATATGTATGTGTATATATATATATATATATTTGTATATGTATACATATACATAAACATATATATATATATATATATATATATATATATATATATATATATATATATATATATATATATATATACATAAACATATATATATATATATATATATATATATATATATATATATATATATATCTTTCTCGATCCCCTCTCTCTCTCACCCCTCTGTCACCCTCTCTCTCATTCTCTCTCCTCCCCTCCTTTTTCTCTCACCTCCTCTCACCCTCTCTCTCACCCCCTCTCTCACCCTCTCTCTCTCACCCTCTCTCTCACCCCCTCTGTCACCCTCTTTCTCTGTCATTCTCTCTCCTCTCTCTCTCTCCCCGTCCCTCTCTCTCTCTCCCTCCAACTCTCTTTCCTCGTCTCTCTCTCCCTCCCTTTTCCTCTCGCTCTCACTCTCTTTCTCACCCTCTCTCCATCTCTCGCTCTCCCTCTCTAGCACCCTCTCCTCTTCTCTTTCGCCCTCTCTCTTTCTCTCACCTCTCTCACTCTCACCCCCCTCCCACCCCCTCTCGTTTCCCAACTGTGGAACCACCTTCCACACTGTCTTCAATCTCCTTCTTCCCTCCCAGTCTTCATGACAGCTGTTCACTACCATCTCCGGTCATCCTCCATCCAAAGCCATGATCTTTTATCCACCCATTAAATAACCTCCACTCTGCCAAAAACTTTGCTGATGTATCCATCTTGTCCACACCTTCCGTTCTCCCCTTCCCCTCATCGTTGCCTACGTCCCTTGTTTGTCCCTCTCTTCTACCTTCTCCCTCCGCCCTGCTGTTGGCATTTACCCTTTCTCATTTTGTTGCATTTCTTATGTTGTGTCTGATTTGTTCTGAGTCCTCGTCCTTCCACGAGAAAAATAACCCCAAAATACTGTCATTGACGACTTCAATAATTTATTTTTATTTTCAATATAAAAATCCAGAAACTGTTTCCTGTGTATTTTCTTTGTGGTAAGTGGATATTACTAGCACATGATAATATAACATGCATTGCAAAAATACAACTTTTGCAATTTACGAATTTATTTACGTACGACTTAAATGTAAATGTGATATTAAATTGACTCACAGAAATTTGATTTATTATCCACTGATATTGCACACCTCCAATTTCCCACAAATGTTTAATGGGGAATAGCACCACAAAAGTGAAAATAACCCCAAAAAGCAAAGTACTGTATCTGTAATAAAACAAATGTATATTTATTTTGGCAACCAAAGATATTCAGCAACTCGTTAACCCAGTTATGGTATTGCTACCCATTCATGTATATGTATATATATATATATATATATATATATATATATATATATATATATATATATATATATATATATATATATATATATATATATATACATATACATTATCATGACCCCTTTGGATGCGAACAATAAATACAATTCTTGATTAAGTATGGATAGCGTCCTTAATTGTATCATATTTATCATAATCTGATGTCAATATACAATCTCGTATTGAACAATTGCAACTTAAATTCCAAAATACGATATAAAACAACTCCAGAATGTATTTCACACTGAAGTGCAAATTAATGTCCAAATATTGTGCATTTATTTGCTTGAATTGTCATTTCTTATTTCTTTCCTTGAGAACAAGCAGAAGCCCCTGTTACTCACATGCAAGAACACGGACAAAAGTCCCGTGTGGCCTCAGACAGCCTTGGTTACCTATCAACACCTCTTGGCCATGAGAGCTCAAAGATGGCTGGGTCGTCAGAGCAGCAATCGGTGCTACGCTCGCTCACATCGACTTTTCCCAGCAGTCCAAGCAAGCCCCCCTATCCCTTGGCTCTCTCTGTGCAGTCACAATGGAGGCGTTTGGATGTTAGATAGCGGTCGTGCGTTTGGAGTGCATCAAGCCAAGGAGACGGAGAGTGGAGGAGACGGGCAGAGTATTACGCTTCCCCAAGCTCCAAGCACAGGGTGCCTTTGTGAACATCGAGACACACGCACGTGCCGTTCATTCTTCCACACATTTCCCTGTAAGAGAGGCTTTGTGGGTTGCAGCTCCCTTTTTTTAATGGCACCCATCATTGCTTCATACACAGCATAATAACTGTGAATAGTTGTCCATGTTAATGATAATCGAGTGATTAGATATTATTTGTATGCTGAGGATCTGGAGAAAGATTCATGGGAGTTGATGACACAATGGTAAAGTTTTGAAATGACTTTGAAATTGGGAATCAAGGCTGTACGTAGTTGGTTAAGCCAGTTCAGTTTTGGACTCTGCTACCTCTGTAATGCTGGTTTTATGCCACAGGAACATTATTTGGTTTCCAATGGTGGATGCTTCCACCATTCCAATATCTTCGAGAACAAAAATAAAAAAACTGATATGCGGTCGGGAGAAATATCATGAGAATCCATGATCAGTGTTCCAACCTCAACTTTGTATCAGATTACACAAGGTTTCAGCCAGCAACACAGAACAGTCGTTTATCCACTCTGATAAATGATTGTGGATGCACGGTTGATCTGTGTTGCTGGCATAAACGTTGTCATTTACTACAACTTGTTGTTGGAGCACTGATCATGGCTTCCATTTATATTACACCCAACTGCATGTTCGTGTGTGTGTGTGTGTGTGTGTGTGTGTGTGTGTGTGTGTGTATGTGTGTGTGTGTGTGTGTGTGTGTGTGTGTGTGTGTGTGTATATATATATATATATATATATATATATATATATATATATATATATATATATATATATATATATATATATATATATATATATATATATATATATATATATATATATATATATATATATATATATATATATATATATATGTGTATATATATGTGAAAATACATGTGTGTGTGTGTATATATATATGTATATATATGTATACATATATTTACACATAAATACATTTATAAAATACATATTTACACATAAATACACAATATAGCTGGTCATTTAGTATATATATATATATATATATATATATATATATATATATATATATATATATATATATATATATATGTATATATATGTGAAAATACATGTGTGTGTGTGTATATATATATATATATATATATATATATATATATATATATATGTATATATATGTATACATATATTTACACATAAATACATTTATAAAATACATATTTACACATAAATACACAATATAGCTGGTCATTTAGTATATATATATATATATATATATATATATATATATATATATATATATATATATATATTTATGTATATATATGTATTTATGTATATATATATGTATTTATATATATGTATATATATATATATATATATATATATATATATGCATGTGTGTATATATACACAACATACCCTGGGATTAATCTCATAACATAACAACAACCTCTGACCCTTTGGTTTTCATTTAGCTTACTCTTCTCACCACAATCCATTGGCAAGGTGGCTATCAGATATTTTTGAACAGGCAGATGATCCTCCAATATATACATATACATATATATGTATATGTATGTATATATATATATGTATATATGTATGTATGTATACATATGTGTATGTACGCACACACATACATATATATATATATATATATATATATATATATATATATATATATATATATATATATATATATATATATATATATGTATATATATATATATATATATATATATATGTGTGTGTGTGTGTGTCAGAGATAACATTCAAAAATTGGAATGATACATCAATGGAAACCAATCAAATCCATTTATGTCAGACTAACCAAGCCACTGATCTAACTACGATATCTATCTTACTGAGACTACATTTTGATCTCTAAATTTCATTCATCACCTGTCATTTCAGATCAGTATGCTACATCTTCATGCTAGCACAAGGATTCTGCCAGTTATGTTCAATGGTATGATGTCATGGTTTGAGAATAATAAAAAAATTAATGTGAGTCGACTTGCATGAAGGCTGTTGGCTCAGGCAATGAATGTAGCCCAAAGCTCATAAACAGGAAAATGCAGGGACAGAGACCATCCAAAGTTCTGGCTACCTTGTCACAATTTTTCAGAAAGCTTATTGTTGTGTAGAAGTCCACAAAGATACTCTCCATTGTATATAACTTTTAAAATTGCTCTCCCGTGGGGGGGGGAGGGTGGAATGGGGATGGTTGGCTACCAGTTGCGGGAATGCAATGTAATTGACAGTGCTTTTCGGGATGACAAACGGGCAGTGCTAGCGTGCCTGTTGTTGTAGCGGCTGCACTCGAGCCTAGGGCATGCGTACAAAGAAGGCCTTCTGTGCACGCTGGCCCACTTCCGGCCAGCTAGTTTAGTCAGGTGGCAGACAGCAGGCCAGGCGGCCAGCCTTCCACTGTGTGTGGGGAGTGATTTGGGAGGGTTGGGGTTGGGGGGGGGAGAACCTCAAGTAGGGAGGAGTTGAGACTGGAGGTTATGGGTTCTTGAAGGGGGTGACGAGGAGGTAGTCTTGTTAGCACTCCCCTTGACCCCTCACTTTTGTCTCCCAATCCTTACTACTAGCTACATTATCTTCATTAAATGTGGGTCAGATGAGCACAACATACCCTGGGATTAATCTCATAACAACCTCTGTCCCTTTAGTTTTCATTTAGCTTACTCTTCTCACCACAATCCAGTAGCAAGGTGGCTATCAGGTATTTTTAAACAGACAGATAATCCTCCAATATAGATCCTTGAATGCTGTAGATATTGATGGCAACATTACATCTGCTTTATCTCAAAATTATTTCCGACAGGATGGCGCAGAGGTAGTGCACTTGCATTTGAGCTGTTTTGTCTGGGTTTTATTCTTGGTCCAGCTATAAGCTTTCAAATTGGTTCTTCGCTGGCATGGCGTTGCATCAAAAAGTGCTCTTCCCCTTGAATGGACACTAAATTGGGCATCCCATCTGCTGGTATTAGTTAGTGTTTGTTAAAGATCCCACGGTGTCTTTCATGAAGAGTATATGAGTTATCGCCGTCACCATGGCCAACTTCCAAATTTCTACCACCTTCAGTTGAACATCGGGCCATGGTTCCTGGTCAGCTGGTTCTTGAAAGACTTGTGCCGATACCTTTCCCTGGCCGACCCTACAAGAGGTGGGAATAATTGGTGTTTTATAGAAATCGCAGGTTATGATGTTGAAGTATATTGTTGAATTCAATTGTAAGACCATGTTCGGCTAAATTTTAGAGCTTGCTACCATCTATTTCAATGACATCATAAGAACTAGAATGGCACTCCGTAAAGCGCATACATCCGCCATGCTGAACAGTTTACGTTTTGTAACCCACTGACACAACTTTTTGAAATCTTGTGCTCTATATTGTTTTCGGCCCTTTCTCTCAATGGTGAAGAATCACTTAAAAAAAAATAAAAAATAGTATCCAGATATTCACCAACATCAAATCAATTAGTCCTTGTCACACACCCCACGTGTCCCCCAAATTTCATCTGAATCCGTCAAATAACCTTTTTTAGCTTTCTTGCTCACAGACAGACGGGGTTGAAAACATAACCTCTGTCCACCTACGGTGGTGGCGGTAATTTTTTTTACCACTATATAATAAAAAGTGATCGACTGCCTAATTGAAGTGTTTAATTGTTTAAACATCCCCAATGCGTATAAAGCTTGGTAGCGTGTATGCACGACAACTCCAATGGTCGTTTGCACTACTCGATTTAATTTCTTCCATGAGTTAGCTTCTGTTTGCCTTCAATTGCATCTCCACACACAAGGACAAGCAATCTACAGGAAAGCACATTCCACCAGGACAGCCATTGCATTCAATTTATAGACATTCAGCACCGAGCTGTACAATGCTCCACATTCATGCGGGATCGCTCTAAAATGGCAACAACAAAAAAAATACCATCCAGAGACAACGTTTTTGACCTTTTAGCCTTTGAGCCTGCACCAGAGCCAAGGTGTGTGGCCGATTCCAGGCCAATTCGTTATTTCTGCGAGCCCTGTCAACGAAGAGCAGCTTGAAATATTGACACATGAGGAATCTCCAGCCCACTTAGCGGAATAAAAACCTGCTAAATGCTCCCATAAACCAGTTGAAATAGCTCCTGCGTGTTTGTTTTCTTTCTTGCCTTTGCTTCTGTAATACAGTCCTCTGAATAAGCAACTCATCGAAGTGGTGTATGCCCAGGTTTTGTTTTGCCTTAACCCATCCTTCATTGTGTTTGCTTAACTGTAAGAGTGTGTAAATGATTAAGGTGTTTTGCCATATTTGATGAAATTTGCCATATTTGATGAAAGTAATAAATGTCCTGTAATAGGAATGGCTTCTTGCAGCTTGCTGGGTGGCTGCTCCCCACATGGAACCTTTCCCCCTCGCCCCGCTCTCTTTCCTCAACTTTTCCCTTGTTGGCCGATCGACGGTCATTCCGGTTTCCTTGATATATTTGGACCTCATGGATTTGATCTTCTCTTGCCCATCTTCGAAAGGCAACGAATGCCCAGGCATTATGAAGCAAAAGCTCGAGAAGTCTTAAAGACTTAAACGGTGATGGGTTGTCCATAAAGCTAAACTTGGGAAAATAGGAATGGTTGGCACAAATGAATACAGTGAATAAGGAATGTATGAATGATTCTCAACGTTGTTGCACATCATCAGGCACCGATTTGAATCCTGGTCAAGACCATGATATATTTTGGTGTCCTGCCGGTCAGGGATGGGAAAGGGTGGGGGTGGGGAGGGGGAGGGGGCTGGAAGGAGAGTCACTATGTTGCGTGGAGGTGAACATGTCTGGCATGTGAAGATGCACCCTCACAGCCTAGACCACCCTGGCAGCTGGTCAGTCTGCCCTTCAGCCGTGGTTGCTCGTAATTGATGACTAGAGGGAGCTGGAGAGTCCTGCACAGCGGGGGTGAATTGAAGGGCTGGGCGGGTGGGCTATGCAGTAAAAGTAGTTTGCGGTGTTAGGACGGAGCTGCATGGGGTTTTTAAAGGGGGGCGGGGGTTCTGGCACATTAAGGTTGTTGTAAAGGTAACAAAACTGTAAAAGCAGAGCATTAGGTTTAAAATGAACTTTCTCGATCACTCACTTGTACCTAGCTCCTTCTCACACTGAATTGCTTTTGCTCACGTTCACGTACTGGATTGCTCATTCTCTAAAAATGCATTGCTGAGTCCCTCATTTTCCACTCGGTCTCTTTCCGATCACTTACATTCAGCTCATATTGCTAACTCCTGTTTATTGTTCTGTGCTCATTCTCTTTCTGGACATATGTCGAGCAATTGATACAGTCTGGCACCCCACCTAGATGTCTAAATTCTGCTGATGTCCTCTCAAGGCTTGAGTCTTAACGGGATCTTCTCATCTTCCTGGCAAGGCAGGAGTGCCCCCCAAGGCAGTGTCTTGGGCCCAGTCGTGTTCCTCATCTTCATCAATGATCTTTCTGATTCCCTGGAAAATCCTGCGTGTCTTTTTGTTTATGATTCCACCCTCTGCCGTATCATCTCGCATTCTTTAGACGGGCAGGTAGACCTTGATATCCCTCTTTATGCACAGATCTTGATTGAATCAGGATCTGCTCCACCACTTGGAATATGTCTTTCAACCTTGAGATGTCCCACACACTCACCCTGTCTCTCTGAATGAACTGTCCAGAAAACCCTCCCATTTACTTCCTAAACAAGCTATTTGAAGCGGTTAAGTCCCTCAAATGTTTGGGCATCACCATCAGCCATGATCCTTCTTGGGCGGACCATATTTCCAAGTTTTCTTCCAAATCCAGCCGCCGACCGGGCATCCTTCATCGTGCAACGCCTTTCCTCGGCTGTTGGTGTTTCCCCCTCTCCATTCTGTTCCGTTACATTCTGGTCTAGCTCCTCCACAAGCCTCCACCATGTGCACCAACAAAACACTCTCGCCTATAAACTATAACCATAATTGCTGTATTGTTGAACCCCTGTGGATTTTCCAGACGAGACATGAGGGGCTCTTCTTGGTAGTGACATGCACTTCATACAGTATCTCTGAATGATTGTTCATCATCTTTTGAGGAATGCTAGGGACTTGACAAAACAGGAGATACTCAGTCAACATCATTCTTTAGAGACCAGAACCAGGTTGTTTTTTTTTTTTTTTTTACCTCCACCACCGAAGGTGAAGGAGGTTATGTTTTCACCCCTTTCTGTCTGTCTGTTTGTCTGTTTGTCTGTGTGCAGGATATCTCAAAAAGTTGGAGACGGATCCGGATGAAATTTTGTGAACAGGTTGGGTGTGTGACAAGGACGAAATGATTCGATTTTGGTGAAGATCCAAATCTGCATCTGCATTCGAGAATTATTTAATTTTCAAAGTAATTTTTCACCATTGAGAGATTGGGCCAAAAATGATACATAGCATGATATCTCGAAAATGTATCGATTGGGCCCGATATGTTCTTGTGGATCAGGCATGACATGGTGGAGGTATGTGCTCTGCCAAGTGCCCTTCTCGTTTTTCCGTGTTTTGAATCATGTTTTTCACTTTTCTTTGTAATTGCTGAAGCTTTTCCCTGTAATCATTGTTAACATCATTTAAGCATGATTGCCTTTTCCGAACCAAGTTGTGATGTTATCACATTTGAGCTGAAGATTATCCATGTCTTAATGTTATGAAAGTAGTGATTATTGTATGACTGTCAGTGGTCTCTCTGTCTTCTACCACCTCCTTTCTGGTCTTGCATCCTCTGCTCTTTCCATGGTTTGTCCCCCCCTCCAGGTTTCTGCAGGGCACACACGGTCCACCATCAACCCCCACTGGTGAAACTACCTAAATCCAGGATCACAGCTCATCTCCATGCATTTGTTCCTTTTTTTCCCATCTGTGGAACCAATTTCCACATTCCCTTCAATCTCATGCTTCCCTCCAGGTCTTCAAAACAGCTGTTCATCGCCATCCCAAATTGTCCCCAATACAAAGCCATGATCTTTTCTACCCTCGTTAACCCCACCTGAATCCATCCTCCTTCCAATTATCCAGTTTTCTTCCTGAGAGTTTCCTTCTGTATCCAACTTGTCCACCCCATGCATCCTCTCCTTCCCCCATTCTTCCCCACATCCATTGTCTGTCCAAGTCTCCGTCTATCTTGGCCTTCAACTCTGCTGTTGCTGTTTTCCTCCTCTCTCTCTCTCTCTGCTGTTCCTTTTGTCCTGTTGCATCCTGATCCGTTCAGTGTACTAGCACCAGCTCTTCCACGAGCCTCGACGATATATGCAAAAAAAAAAATATATAGATAAATGAGCTTGTATGTTGCTTTTGTTGTTGTAATCCATTAAGAAATTAAATCTGACATTATTGGGACATGGAGATGGGCTGGAAATTTGAACATGCATTTGCATGTCCACTCCATTGTGGGGTTGTTTCAAGCTATACGAATGGATTGAGCCAACACACCGCTTGGTGCGTTGGTGCCAATGAGAAACACTTGTGAAAGAGATGGAGTGAGTATTTAAAGGACGTGTTGACGACGTTTGACAGATAGTTGGGTTTGGTACAAGATGCAGAAGTGTCTGGTCATTGGGAATTGAAGACAGAGGGGACAATCTAGGGGAGAAGACTCCGTTCTATCTTTTTGAATATTGGTTCATCTAACGGCCGTGAAGAACAGCCGTCCATGCTTATTTCTGCACAGGACCCAGTTAGAATGGTGGTTGGTTTGGGTCAACGGTGTTTCCATGTCTCGATACCATTCACATGTCCGCTGTGCTGTATTACTAACTATTGATGCCCTCTCGGCTTCATTGAAGCATGAAATGTCACTTTGCGGCCTATGGTCACCCTCTGGGCTCTCCCCTTGTGCCAACAGCTCATCATTCACCGCAGCGGTTCTACAAGTAGCCATGACTGATAACGGTCAAAGCTCCCTCGACTTGTTATTACAGGCTCTTCGTTCCACGTGGATCCTGTTCTCAGGATGATGATCCTCAATCTGTCCATCCACATTTTATTTTCTTCCTTCCCCTTGTCCTTTTAGCTTCCCCTGCTGGCCCATAGCATAATTGGTGATGGTTGTTGGTTATTTATTGTTCTGTCATTACCTCCGTCACCGAAGGTGGTCGTAGGTTGTTTTCACTCCTGTCTGTTTGTCTGTTTGTTTTTGTTTGTGAGCACGATATGTCAAAAGATTCTGGACGGATTCGTCCGAAACTCGGAAGACAGGTTGAGTGTGTGACGAGGCATAATTTTTCGGTTTTGGTGAACATCTGGTTTCGGATACGTGAATTTATAAATAAAAAAATTTAAAGTGATTTTTCACCTTGTGTATTTCACGTATGCCTCGTGTTGACCTAATGCTTAGGGTGGTGGGCTTGGGATCCTAGAATTCTGAGTTCAAATCCTGCTCGGCTGTTGAATTAATACTAGGTGGGGTTGACTCTGCCTGTCATCCTTCTGAGGTCAGCAAAATGAGTGCCGGCTTCCTGGTATCCTGTGGCGGAGTGGCGACCCGTCCAGGATTGAACCCAATAGCCAAGGAGACCGCTTACGCAGCACCGACGCTCTGTACAGAGTCTGGTCCCAATGGATGGATGGATTTCAAAACGTTGTGATCGAGTTATGAGTTGTGTAGGTGACAAGAACAAGCGGATTCGACAAGATAACATTAGTTTTGTACTTTAGCAATTTACATTTCATTTTAATTTTATAACGGTTATTCGTACAGATCTCAGCGAAGTAAAACATCAATTCACAATACAGTTCCACGATTTAATGGATATGAATATAGAAAAGAAAACGTTCAAAAGCATACTTCCCACAACAACATGCATATTCACAATGGGGGCCTCCGGCCGCACAATGGGCAATGGGGCCTACTGCAGCCTGCTTGACCAATGCCCAAGTGGCCTGTATTTTTTTTTCTTCCTCAGACCTCGTCACCCTTGTTTCCAGGGTCAGGTCATGAGCGCAAGGCCCTCTCCCTGATCCCTCCCCCCACCACAAGACAATTCTATGTATGTCTGAAAATCATAGGAAAGAATGGCTGGGCTCATCTCCACCAAGTTTTGCATACCTGCTTGGGGTAGTCAGGGTCAGGCCATGAGCACAACACCCACCCCCAATGAGGGTGGGGAACTGACTTGTGTGTGTTGTACATTCCAGGATGTGACGGCAGGTTGCTTATTTGTGCTCTTCCTTACTGTAAGCCCCCTAATTTAGGGTCTACAGGAAAGAGATGGATAACTGTAACCAGGAAGTGGCACTGATACAAGGGCATGGGAGCAGGTCAAGGAAGAATGATAATTGCTTAAATTTCCTCTTGACAGATGGTCTCGGATTAGTCCAATGTGTGTATGTAATCTTGTCATTCTCTTTGATTCCTTGGTTGCTCTTGTCAGATGACCGACAAGCACAGGTTTATAACCTTATATGAAACTACCAATCTGTTTAGTGTACCGATCTATTATTTCTCTTTCAACATCCGAAGCTCATATCCGTCATTTCGACCACTCAGTGGCCTTCATCTGCATTGTGCAGGCACCGCATGCCCGGTGTTAAGTAGCCTCCCATTGGGAAGGGGCCATCGTGTTATGGTAATAAGCAAACGGTGAGACGTCATGTCTTTTTCACTCTCGCCTCGATGGTGAAAAACATATTAGGTCTCATCATTTGCTTTTTATATATAATTAATATCACTCGGTGGTCAAAACGTAGGACCTGAACTTTGCCTATTGAGCCGCTGTACAAGGTGCTGATGTCCTCGGTTTTAAATACCTAATGTTTCTATATTACCTTTAAGTTTCAAAATGAACCCGACAAATCCCACGGGGTCAGAGTATGATGGTTTGAGAAAACAAAATAAGTGAATTCTACAATTTTGAAAAGGCCATTTGGATCCCCTTTATCACAGATATCTTAAAGTAACTGTAAAACAATCCACAGCTGATCTCGTCGGTCCATCTCAAGTGTCTCTTGTTGCCCTGGAGATCCGGCAGGAGGCCTACTGCATCCCAAAGGTCTTTATTTATCAGGTCATATCTGTCAAACATTGCTCAACATTGCTACAGGGTATTGCAATGGACTGCTACCCAAACGGGGCACGGGTGTATATCGATACCAGTCTTCGACAACACTATTTCTGCCTTCATGTCTTCGACAGCAAGACCATAGAAACATCGAAAAAAAAAAAAAAGATGCTTCCAAGGCCATCTTTTGTGCCTGGAAGGTTTCATTCAGAGATGCCTTTGTTAATGGCAATGTTTCGAGTTTTGACACTTCACCCCTTTCCGACCACGGAGGTTCAGGTGGCGCGTCAGTTCTGATAAAAGATCCTGAATGGTCGAGGTAATGCTTGTGCGACCCTTTGTAGATGCAGGATCCCATCAATGTGTGCTGGTCTGTCATCTGATATTCACCACGATCGGCCACTCGTGTCACATCTTGCTAGCTCAATGAGCACGAAGACGTGACAATTGCACTGTTATGTAAATACCCAAGTTATGCAACAAACAAAGCCATTGCAGGAGCATGAAATATGGCTTATTAGTTCTAATAGTCATAAAAGAAAGGTTTACAAAACAAATACACTTTTTGTTAAGTTTGGCCCTCCAGCAATGATGGAAGGATACTGAGCGGTGAATTGTGCGTTAATGGTACACCCGGCACAGTGTGAAATGACATGTCACGGAGTAAGGACGTTTGTTCCATTGTTGTTTGTAAATAAGATCCTCTCGCCCAACAGAAGGCCCTGAGACTGCCTTCACTCTCACCTGCGGCTTGGGACGCACTGCTCGCGCTCGCTCGGCCACGCCAGGGGAACTGCAGACCCATCGTTCCACGCCCCTCCCGGCGCACCGACAGAGGGTCAAACCCGCCACGCCCTCCGTGCCCCCTCCCACCCCATTGCCCCTCGATTCTTTGTGGTCAGCTGTCAAAAAGAGGAGCAGTTTCACGGCTCACAGGTTCGCTCCCAGGGCGCTATTTCTCCAGCCAAACAATACCTCTAATTTTGAGCACGTGTGGCCAAAAGCATGATATTCTTTATCTGTTTTTTATTTATTTTTACAACTGACTTGCACAAATCATGGGACCTTTTATGTTGCACTTTTAGGATTTTCGGTGTTGCACTTTTAGGATTTTCCTCTGGATTGCTGGGTTTTTTTTTAACTGACTCGGACAGTATTTGTCCTTGGATTTCATGAGTGTTCGTGGGAATTAAGATCATCATGA
>NC_140967.1:11134789-11162289 GCF_056783735.1 Eptatretus burgeri
TGTATCGATGTGCTCCCAATTTTTCACGGTGGCTCTCGTTGCTGCCGGTCAATGTAACAGGCAGTATTTGTATCACGTCTTATGCAAATGTCCCCAAAAATTCGCATGGCATTCCTACTGGACAAATTTTCTCCCATGGGAAAAGCCCGTGGGGTGATTTGCTTCCTTATGGGAAATTGTAATGGTTCGACAGAATGCCCCATAGGGAGTATTTCTCACTGGACTTAAAGCCCACTAAACTTCCATGTGTAATTCTTATGGGGGATTTGGGTAAGGGATAAGGCACGACCGTATCGGTGCAACTCTGGATACTCCATTTGAGAAGACACCCTTTTAAACTTACACACAAATTTTATTTAAATACAAGATTATCGAAACATCAAGATGCGAAGGTGACCTCCAGTGGGAATGTCATTTGAGGGAAACAAGCAGGACTTTAAAAAAAAAAAAACGGAAAGGATCAAATCTTAAAACTAGATTAAGGAAATATTTGAGATCTCTCATCGATGGAGGTTCGGGAGGAGGTCGTGGTACATCTACACAAGGGAATTGCCATTGATCACCACCCAAATGAGCCGGTGTACATCGGTATAACCTAGATTAACATGCGAGGCTTGCAGCACAGGCCAAAAGCTGCTGGACCAATTAAATGATGTACAGACATCAATCAATGTTTGTGCTCTGCATGAACAAAGAAATGCTCCGAGTCAGGCTGGTCACCTGGCAATCTAAACGGTGTTCCACCTCCCAATTGCATCCCTCGTGCCTACACACGATAGTGTTGAGTATTCTCACGGCACCACTTTAGTCTACCTGTTGTGGAGTACCTCCAGCAAGCTTTCTTCCCTCAAGACAAGCACAGAAACTGCTCCACAAGCAACTAAGTAATGCAACAAATAAAGGGAGCTGCTCTTCACCGTACTTGTCATCCTGCTGTGACATGAAGATGTACAATGCACCTAATGTATACACAGGTTCTCCGACACAGCACTGTACTGTTGATCTCACCGTGTGTTAGAATCTTGGCTGGCTGGTCGGCTGCCAGCAGTAATGGTAAGCATTCTTCAGCAATGCTTTTGGCGCCTCGGCAGACGCTGCTCACTTTAAAGTGAAATTGCCGGTCCAAGGAAGTGGGATAAAGTGAGTTTTTTTGCAGCTGGTTTTACTGGTGATGTAAAATCCCGGCTCTCGTGAACCAACTGGTCTGGAGAATTGCAAACGGGCCTTTCCTATTCCTGTGAGTCGTGTGTGCCCCGAGCGAGCACATGGCGTGGCTCGGACTCTGAGGCCCTGCAAGGTATCCGGCACAGAATTGACTCTTTGAAAATGGGAGAGTTTGACTTGTCATCCAATCTGTATATGTCCCACTTTTATAAAGATTATATGCAACATTGAATCCTGAAAAAGTCGTGTATACAGGAATATGTAGTTTGGTAGGGTGGTTGCGATGAGTTACACTTGTCAGATTTTCTCCACCCTCTTACTGCAACAACTACTACTGCATTTACACCAAGTAAATTTGTTTTTTTGTTTTTTTTGGTCCAAGTGTTTGACAAACTGGCTGGCCAGACCTGACGTTTGACTGTAGCTGATTTAGGAAGGTTGCCGGTAATGACTCACCAATTGTTCCAGCAACACTGAGATCATTATTGTCCTCCTGTTAATGGTAGTATATGGGAAACCCGGCTTAACATCCATCTAAAGGATGGCACACTTTGTGATGTAATGCCTGGCCTGTCAAACACCAAGTCCATTGGTTTATAGCCGGGCCGAGAATCAAACCCATACTCGACAGCTCAAAGGTAAGTGCGCTACCTCTGTAGCATTCTGCCCCACCCTGAAGATCATTAATGAGCCAGCTGGGGTTTTACCACCAGTGGCATGGGAATTCTGCTCAAACTCGCTTGACTTCCTGAAGCTTAGAATCCAAGTCCTTAATACTGCGGTCTTCAGCTGGATTTGGACCCATGATCTCCAGGTTGCCATTCCAGTATCCTCACCAATAAGTCACCACTGTTTCCAAATTGAGTGACCTCGTACAGAGCAAATATGAGCACCGAGTTGTTTGCAGCATTTGGATTTGTAATGCCTTGTGGCATTTACCTATTGCAACTAAATTTAAATTTGCATTGGAAAGAATTTTCCTTTTGAAGATGTATATAGAATTTAAGCTTCATCCTGCGAAGCAGTTCTGAGTTTCAGATCGATAGGTGAACAAACTCAAGCGGCCGACATATCGTGAAAGCATCACATAGACATTTAACTCATAATGTCGGAGTTGTGAATATGACACGTGCATAGTGGGCCAAATGGCCTCTTGTGATAAATTTCTGTGCCCTCTTTGGTTGTCTTTGGTTAAAAGATGCCAAAAGTCAATCACTAATCTATCAGAGATATTGTAAATAGATTGATCTATATGATGGATGGTTGTATCAGGGTGATGTTTGGAATTGTGAAATGAGGGTCATGTGCATGCATCAATGGGTTTATCGCAAATTAATGGTGGTCAATGTGAGAAACTGGCGAATGTTAATCAAAAACGATGTATACAGTGGTTGGAGTTCAGGTTATTATTTGTTATGATCATTGATTGTTTGCTTGAATCCGTCAACAAGCCTCTATCATGATGCAGCTGTAGTTTTGTGATTGCTGCCATTGCTGAGTTCAATGAACAATGCATGGATGATGGACTTTGTGACAGTGCCTCGGTCACATTGGTAAGGTAAAGATGGCGAAGATGCACAAGTTGCCTACCCAGCAGTATTATTCTACTTCCTGGGAATTTTCTATCACAATGAGTATAATAATAATAATGTAGTTAAAATGGACAAGGTGTTGCAATGAAAGGGCAAAGTTCCAATGAAACTGGAGAAACTGATGTGTCACATGTGACTGGAACTTTACTCCTTGTCCATCGGATCCATTGTCTTATGTACCCAAACAACTCTACCAGCCTTGTCCAATTTAAATCCAATGCGTTATCTCTGTTATGGTTTCAAGCCTGGTGGCACATTTACTCACAGCTCCTTTCACTTTGCTATACTATCCCTTTTTTTACCTGCGACATGTCACAGGTCAACAAGAGCTTCCGTTTCTGTTGTTGTTGGGGTTCTTGTTTGAGGTTATTATAAAAATGTGCACTCAATGGTTGGACAGCTGCTGGACCATACCCACATTTGTTGCTTGACTCCACCCACCATGCCACCCAAACAAAATGATATGGCCACCATCTTGGTTTTCTGGTGGGCCTATCACATTAGGCCTGTCATCCTCTGCTGATGTTTTGTTTTTTGCATCGCAGGTTGTGACTACAGTGTGATCATTCATCACTTGTTTTCCTGTTGTTGGAAAAACTTCAGCTTTTTGTTGTAAAAAAAATGTGGGTTGTTGAAAAAGGTGTGGAATATTATTGGAAAATAGTGTGGCCTATTGTTGTAAAAAGTGTGGCCTATTGTTGGAAAAGTGTGGCCTCCTGTTGGATAAAAGTGTGGTCTATTGTTGGAAAAAGTGTGGTCTATTGTTGGAAAAGTGTGGCCTATTGTTGGAAAAAGTGTGGCCTATTGTTGGAAAAAGTGTGGCCTACTGTTGGAAAAAGTGTGGCCTACTGTTGGAAAAAGTGTGGTCTATTGTTGGAAAAGTGTGGTCTATTGTTGAAAAAAGTGTGGCCTACTGTTGGAAAAAAGTGTGGCCTACTGTTGGAAAAAGTGTGGCCTATTGTTGGAAAAGTGTGGTCTATTGTTGAAAAAAGTGTGGCCTATTGTTGGAAAAAGTGTGGCCTATTGTTGAAAAAAGTGTGGCCTACTGTTGGAAAACGTGTGGCCTACTGTTGGAAAAAGTGTGGTCTATTGTTGGAAAAAGTGTGGTCTATTGTTGGAAAAGTGTGGTCTATTGTTGAAAAAAGTGTGGCCTATTGTTGGAAAAAGTGTGGCCTATTGTTGAAAAAAGTGTGGCCTACTGTTGGAAAACGTGTGGCCTACTGTTGGAAAAAGTGTGGTCTATTGTTGGAAAAAGTGTGGTCTATTGTTGGAAAAGTGTGGCCTATTGTTGGAAAAAAGTGTGGCCTACTGTTGGAAAAAGTGGGTCCTATTGTTGGAAAACGTGTGGTCCATTGTTGGAAAAAGTGTGGTCTATTGATGAAAAGTGTGGCCTACTGTTGGAATAAGTGTGGTCTGTTGTTGGAAAAGTGTGGTCTATTGTTGGAAAAGTGTGGTCTATTGTTGGAAAAGTGTGGCCTATTGTTGAAAAAAGTGTGGCCTACTGTTGGAAAAAAGTGTGGCCTACTGTTGGAATAAGTGTGGTCTATTGTTGGAAAAGTGTGGCCTATTGTTGGAAAAAAGTGTGGCCTACTGTTGGAAAAAGTGGGGCCTATTGTTGGAAAACGTGTGGTCCATTGTTGGAAAAAGTGTGGTCTATTGTTGGAAAACGTGTGGTCCATTGTTGGAAAAAGTGTGGTCTATTGATGAAAAGTGTGGCCTACTGTTGGAATAAGTGTGGTCTGTTGTTGGAAAAGTGTGGTCTATTGTTGGAAAAGTGTGGCCTATTGTTGAAAAAAGTGTGGCCTATTGTTGAAAAAAGTGTGGCCTATTGTTGGAAAAAGTGTGGACTATTGGAAAGATGTGGCCGTTTGAAAAATGTGGCCTATTGTTTAAAAATTGTGGCCTATTATTGGAAAAAGTGTGGACTATTGTTGGAAAATGGTGCTGATTTAAAAAATGTGGCCTATTGGAAAAAATGTGACCTACTGTTGGAAAAATGTGGCCGATTGTTATAAAAAATTTTTTTATCCAAGGCCATGTCCACTCATGGCTCGCAGATTTCCTTTCCTGTCACAGTCAACATGCAGCCCTAAATGGAGTTCTCTATATCTCCTCTTCCTGTCCAGGCTGGAGTTCCTCAAGGTAGCGTTCTGGGCCCTGTTCTTTTTCTGGTTTTCATCAATGATCTCTCGGACTCTCTGGAAAATCCTCTTTTATCTTTTTGCTGTTGACTCCACCCTCTGCCGTACCATCTGTCATCCCTCAGACCATCAAGCAGCAGCTATTTCGCTCATTGCAGATCTGGATAAAATCACAAACTGGTCCAACACGTGGAACATGTCTTTCAATCCGGACAAATCTCTCACTCTCACTATGCCTCTCCACTAGGACGGTTTGGCAACCCCCCCTTAATCTACTTTCTCAACAGTCTTCTGGAAGAAGTCCTTTCATTCAAGCTTCTGGGTCTCACTATCTGCCATGATCTTTCCTGGGGAAAACACATTTCCAACCTCGCCTACAAAGCCAGTCGCCGACTGGGCATACTCCGTCGTGCAAGATCCTTCATCAGCCCACCTGAGCTCCTGACCACATACAAATTTTTGTCTGCAGCCTGCTGAAGTACTGCTTTCCCATCTGGGCTGGTGCTCCTGCCTCTCACCTTTCTCGGCTTCACGCTGTGGAAACGAAGGCATTTAGGATCATTGGTATCTACCACGATGAGGCTGAGTCTTTGGGTCTCTCATTCTCTCACTGCAGACATGTTGGTGGTCTTTCTGTCTTCTACCGTCTCCTCTCCGGTCTCGCCCCCCCCCCCTGTTCTGTATGTGATGTGTCCCTCCCATATTTCAGCAGGGAGCTCAAGGTCTGCCAACAACCCCCTTCTAGTCAAACTACCAAAATCACGAATCACTGCTCACCTTCACTCTTTCAGCTCACCTTTTCACCACCTTTGGAAGAAACTCCCACACTCTCTTCAATCCCATTTTCCCTTCAGGTCTTCAAAACAGCTGTTCACCACCACCTCTTATCTTTCCCTATCCAAAACCACGATCTTTTCTACCTCCGCTAATCCACCCCAAACTCACCTCCTTCAAATTCCCTGCCTTCCTTCTGGAAAGTTCCCTGTCATGTAAGGTCCTGAAAGTCCCTGTGGTGTCCATCTTCTATTCCCCGTGTTCCCTGCCCCATCCCTCTCCCTTCCACAGATCTCCTAATATCTCTGTTCCCCACTCTTTTATCTTTCCCTCTCCCACCCCTCTTGTTTCCTGTCCCCCTTGTTGGGCGTTGTGTGTTTTTCTCATATGAGCCTCCACAATTTATACCAAAAAAAGTGTTGTGTATTGTTGGAAAAAGTGTGGCTTTTCGGAAACGGTTTGGCCCAATGTTGAGAAAGTATTGCTTATTATTGGTAAAAGTATGGCCTATTGTTGGACAAAATGATGGTTTCTTATTGGTAAAAGTATTGCTTATTGTTGGTAAATGTATGACCTATTGTTGGACAAAATGATGGTTACTTATTGGTAAAAGTATTGCTTATTATTGATAAAAGTATGGCCTATTGTTGGACAAAATGATGGTTACTTATTGGTAAAAGTATTGCTTATTGTTGGTAAATGTATGGCCTATTGTTAGACAAAATGATGGTTACTTATTGGTAAAAGTATTGCTTATTGTTGGTAAATGTATGGCCTATTGTTAGACAAAATGATGGTTACTTATTGGTAAAAGTATGGCTTATTATTGATAAAAGTATGGCCTATTGTTAGACAAAATGATGGTTACTTATTGGTAAAAGTATTGCTTATTGTTGGTAAATGTATGGCCTATTGTTAGACAAAATGATGGTTTCTTATTGGTAAAAGTATGGCTTATTGTTGGAAAATGTATGGCTTATTGTTGGTAAAATTATGGCTTACTACTGGTAAAGTGTGGCCTATTGTTGTAAAATTGTGGCCATTTGTTGTAAAATGTGTGGTGTATTGTTGGAAAAAGTGTGGCTTTTTGGAAACAGTTTGGCCTAATGTTGAAAAAAGTGTAGCCTATTGTTGGAAAAATGTGGCCAGTTTAAAAAGTGTGGCCTATTGTTAGAAAAATAGGGGTGTATTTTTGCAGAAGGTGTGGCCTATTGTTGGAGAAAGTGTGGCCTATTGTTAGAAAAATAGTGGTGTATTGTTGGAGAAGGTGTGGCCTATTGTTGGAGAAAGTGTGGCCTATTGTTAGAAAAATAGTGGTGTATTGTTGGAGAAGGTGTGGCCTATTGTTGGAGAAAGTGTGGCCTATTGTTGGAACAATGTTGGCCGAATGTGGAAGAAAAACAGAAGAATGTTTGACGTCTGAGTCCCAGACCAGTGACTTTCGCTCATTTTCGCACTTCTTGAACGCCACCCTTTTTGTCGAGCTGTTTTTATTTTTTGGTCACATCTGCCGATTCTTAGCGGTGGCCTTGTGTGAAGATTTTAGTTTTTTTTTCTTTTTGTCTGTGTTTCAATGACCTGGCTTTTCTCGAAGGATTTGCTTGCAGATGCACATCGTTCAGCGGTGCCTGGCATCCATTGGTCTCTCTGGATTGTTCTCGGTTTGTTTACATGGTAACAAGGTGTGGTAAACGCAACTGTTGTGTTTTAAAAAAAAAAAAATTTCCCTGTGTTGCTTTTGCCCGCATTCAGTCTTTTATTGTTTTGAAGTTGATAATCTGTTTTCATTTTATCAGTAATGGATAATGGACGAGTCTGGGCCAAAGCAAACTTGCAAGGAGGTGATAAAAGGACATTGCAGTTTCCCTTATTCCAAAAGAAATTTAATCGTCGAGCTCGGAGAGCCTTTATACCCTATGTTTTGGGGATGCTGGCATTACCGACGCAAAGCTTGGTCGGTCGAGCTGTCGGCTGATGGACGGCTGAAATTCTATCACCTTGTGGTCGACCACTTGTCAGGCAGTTGTAGAGGGGTTGTGATAAATACACACTTTATTTTTCCGAGTTTCTGGCTAAATTATGGCTATGTGCAAACTCTGGATATTTGAAGTTCAGGTGACATTCATCCAGTCATGATATGGTATGATTTAGTGAGCAGCTGAAGTCGTTTGACCAGTTTGTGATTTTTATTCCACCAAATGTTAGCCTCCTCCACTCTGCCCTCATCTTCTCCTGACCCATCCCCCTCTCGAACACACTAATTTGCGGGAAGGGTTTGTTCAGTGGGCTGGCATCTTGGAGACGTTTCCAAAATCTTTTCCATGTGCCCTGTGTCAGGTCTGGCCGGCAAAGCAGGATGATGGGAGCCTCTGAAGGAAGGCACGCTCATGATGTGATGATGCATTTCTCGTCGGATGAGCGCCCATATGTATTCTGTTTGTGCCATGGAATTGGGATGCATGGTCACACCACCGTACCCAATGAGAAACGGGCTCAGCAAAGAGAAAACACAATAAATTACTAGCTTGTCAAGAGATTGGTAATTGGGTTCTGTTACACAAATATACCAAAATGTTCCCCGCTATAAATCTCTCCCCATCTCCCGGCGTTTCGTTTTTATTGCGTGTTCACCGTGTGTCCTGAGAATTGCCGCCCGCATGTCGGAAATGTGGGAATAGGGTGGGAAAAGGATGACATGCGGGTTTGTCGCCAAGTTTGCTAATCTTTCGGAGATAAGATCTTTCACGGTGTACGGCGGGCGAGTAGATTGTCACTGCTGGCCACAGACCTTTCAAAGACAGCGACACCTTGTATTTCCGTGGAAAAGAAACATTTCACATGAACTTTTGTCACTTGAACTCTTTTTGTTTTGTTTTTTTTAGTTTTTGGAAACGACCTTTCTTGGATTTCCTATTCAACGAGGGCCGAGTGAAATGCCCGAGCATGTTGTCGCTGTGCACCGCACACCATAATGCAAGCCATATCCCATTTGAATGAGCAAGCTCCGAGCAGGTGGTCTCAATCTAATGTTAACCTAATTCAATGATGCTCCTGACCTGTAACATATGCTCACTATCTTTCACAATGAGTGTTTGTGAAAAGCTACAAATGTCCTGTCTGTCCCAAGGTGCTCCTGTCTGTTTTAGTCGTTACGCAGTGTTGCCGGTTTGAGGGAAGAAGCGACAGAGGTGTAGGTCGTTGAGGTGATTGGATATATTATTTTAATTGTCCAGAAAGATTACTTTTTCACCACTTTCCTGGAATTGTACTGCAGGTCATTCCATTCCTTGGATAATTTTTTTTGGCATCTACTCGTCATCGTGACATGATGAGATTTTTCCAGGATTCTCGATGAGACACAGCATTGACAAGCCGGTGTCCTTCTTGATGATGTCTCGAATGGTTGTGAGGGGACGACCCTTTCTCTGGGGTTCCTCGGGCCCCTGGAGTAGAATTTTCTTGGCGAGGTCTTCAGGTTGCATCACATGACCCTCAAGGCCAAGGCGGCGTTCCCTCACAATATCAGAGACGTTCAGAACTTTACAAAGCAATCGGGTGTAGGTACCATCTGGTGATTTCTCCAATGTTTGGGTCATGGTTCAGGATTCACACCCATCAAGAGCGATCGACTTGACCGTAGCTTTGAAGACCCTTTGCTTACTCTGTCTGCGACCTGGAGATATTCACACTTTATGGAGGGCATGAACTGCTGTGCAAGCTTGAGCTTTTCTGCATTCTAAGTTTTAATAATAATATCTTGGATAATAATAATAATAAAATTAATTTGAGTTCATTCAAGAAGGAACTTCCATCACAATGGGAGGCCATTAGGCCCACTGAAGCCTACTCAATGGTTGCCAATCTAGATGGTTGTTTATCAGTACTCTATCTTTTTTTAAATGCTAAGTATCAAGCAAAGAGGTAGTGGTAGCAGGAACCACCTTTAACCTTTAGCTTGACTCAGCTGGGGTTCAAAAAAATGTGTGTGTGTGTGTGTGTGTCATCATAAGGGACATCACCATCATGTTCACCAGAGGTCTTCCCTATTTCAGCATGGCTGATGACTTTGTAATATCCTCAAATTCAGGGAAGCTTGCGTCCCAATCATCTTGACTCACCTTAAAATGAAAAATCACATGATTTTGAGTGAGTATATTCGCATCACTGCATTTTACCTTTTTAAAAATTACATTTACATCGAGAGCAAGGTTTCAGGACAAAGAGAGGGGGTTGGGTTGTACTTGAATACGTCCACCTGTTTCTTGTCTGAAAGTTACATCAGTATGATGCCATATTGTCTGTTACGATTTTCGCCCGACCTTTGACGTCCAAGGTACGTAAACGTGACGGTGCCACTGAAAGTTATCGCTGTGACTTCATCAGAATGTCTTTGGTCCACCAAGAGCTTAAGGACCTGTCACAGTGGAATAAATCAGCGTCGGTACTCTTAAATATGAATCACAAGAATACAGGGATTCGGAGTGCAAATCAACGTGGTACCTGGGATTTGACCCCAGGCTCATTACGAATCCCATTCTTAATAGTTAACTTGATCTCAATTAACGTTTTAACCATTTTTTAAAATTGAAACTGCTAATGATGTCACATTTGCTTTTGAGATGTCTAGTCTGGGTTCGATTCCCGACCAGAAGATAAATACTGAGATTAATGTTTCTAAGCTTCATGGGCAGAGTGTTGTTGTTTGAGTTAGTGTGCCATCCCTTGGATGGATAACTGTGTCCTGTCTCTGCTAGTATTAGTTAGTGGGCATGGATAGATACGATCCCACGGTGTCTTTAGCTAAGAGATCAGTTATCACCAGCACTCTGAACGAATGCCAAATTCCTATCTTATTCACCTTCGGTCCAGCTTCAGGCCGGATCAGTCTGGTCGTGCAAGACTTGGGCTACAAACTCGCCCGTTCAGCCTCACAAAGTAGAAATATTTGTTGTCGTTATAGTTGTAGGAGTAGAAGTAGTAGTATCTCTCGGTAGAGAAGTTCACCAGGTACCGACACACAATGAAAGATACTGTTGGTTTGATGACCACAGAAGCCTTTGGTGAATATAGATCGAGTGATGACCATTAATGGAGATATTGGAGTTAAGTGACGGGAGGGAGGTGGACCGTAGAAGGATGAGGTTAGAGGGAGGGAAGGGGTGGGCATGGGTTATTAATTGTGCCACATTTGTTTAAGTAATAAAATAAACAATGCCTATTTCTACGTTCATCATGAAGGCTGCTTTGTGTTCAGAAAATCATGTTGATTGGAAGTGGTGCCTTTGATTTGGCAGAGATGGTGAACTACATCATGATTTGATTTGTCTCTGACTCATCACCTGTGCCAAAGTTCCATGATCCAATTGATTATTATTATTATTTTTTATTTCCTCCATTTCGCAGTACAAACCACAACTGCATCACGAGCAATCAGTCGGCTCAAGGTGGTGTCTTGATAAGCACAGATAAATGTCATGAATGTTTGCCCTTAGTTTTTGTTTGATGTGTTAGCCTGGGAATTTGAGCAGCGCAGTATTTTGGTGCCCCGAGAGCATTTAAGAGTCAATTGCAAAGTGTAAATTAGCACTACAGGTACAGGTAGATCTCCTTTTCAAAGATCATTTATTAGCCAGCTGTATTTTTAATTTTTTTTGTACTGACAATTATGTGGCGACAGCAGGAATTCTCATAAGACCAGATTAATTTCCAGAAGTTTTCCATCCAAATCCTTAAAACTGCTCCCTTCAGCCACATTTGAACCAACAACTTCCGGGTTACCAATCCAGTATCCTCACCATTAAGTGGACCCATTTCAAAATGAGCTAATTTGGAAGTGTGGAGGGTGGAGATGGGTAGATGGCAAGATATTTTATCATCCTCTTCTTCATTATCACTTGCTTTTTTTTTGACCGTCCCTCTCCTCCGCCACTTGATGTTCAACTCAAAATTGGAAAGTCAGAGACGTTCGTCTGTAAAATGACACACATGCATTGAGTAATAAAGGTGAAATCAGAGCTTGGACTTTGTGGCCTCTCGATCTCCTGGTTTGTATAACAAGACCCTTTTCACCCCTTTTGTCCCATGGGTTGAAAGCACAAAGGTTGCTTCTGCCTTGACCCAGGCAGGCCCATTATGTGGCATGTTCATCTTTGACTGTTTGGGGGATAAGGGGTGCTTTGCGATAGCCACAGCTTGCTGGCAGCTGCAAACTCACCGTACACATGCAAACAAACAGGTCTCGAGCAAATTGCGGGGCAAGCTTGGGGCATGATGAAGTGACCGTTTGCTTTCTGGGTGATCTTGGGTTTTGTTGTTTTTTTTTTTTTCTTCTCTTTTCTGGCATTGATCAGATAATGATTGTAACGACTTTCTTCACACAAGGGCAGACTCGAACCTTTAGATTGTACTCGCATCTGCTGTACTCATTATATATCACTACGGGGTGGCCACCTTGGGTGATACACACTCCATTTATGTGTGCATTTCTACCTGTTGGCATCCTTTTTACATGTACTCCTTCACCAAGCTCGTACTCCTGGAATGTACTCCTTTTTTTTTAGCTCGCCTGTTCGAAGAACAGAGAGCTATAGCGATACCTCCGGCATGAGCGTGAGCGTCAGCGTCAGCATTAGTGTGAAAATGTTCAAGTTTTTGGTGCAAGTTATTTCCTTTCTCATGTTTTTATCTACCACACTATTTTTTACTGATTACAATATACAAATACATATATTGCTTTAAAATTATTTGGATCAGACTTCACTGCAATGCTTTATAAACCAGAGTGGTGTCAAAGCCACCCAATGCTCGCCTGTTTAGACATTTATCGTTTATCGTTTTTAAAAGACTAGTCTAATAATATTTTTTTATAAAGTATTGCAGTGAAGTCTGATCCAAATAATTTTAAAGCAATATATGTATTTGTATATTGTAATCAGTAAAAAATAGTGTGGTAGATAAAAACATTAGAAAGGAAATAACTTGCACCAAAAACTTTAACATTTTCACGCTCACGCTCATGCTGGGGTATTGCTAAAGCTCTCTGTTCTTTGAACAGGTGAGCTAAACAGGAGCTTTCCATAAGAGAGGGAATCCATTCTTTACCCTTCTCAATGCATCAAAGTTAGAATCCCACCAAACTTGGGGATGGGTCTATCCTGGACATGCATTTAGGGAAATAACTGTCTGAGGACCTCGATGTATGTATGCGTCCGTCGGATCAGATTCTGAAATCCATAAGAATATGTACATATATATATATATATATATATATATATATATATATATATATATATATATATATATATATATATATATATATATGTTGTTGCGGGCTGAGCGTCGGCCGTGAGCACGACTGCTAGATGGAGCAGGAGAATCGGCTCGACCGATCGCCTGGAATTTAGATCGTACCTTTTCTGAAAACTCCAGAAAAGTACGGGTCCCTTATTGGACCGAAGTTCACCAATAGACAGTCCACGTGGGGTGGGGTCGATTGCCAATTTCAATTTACCTAAATACCCACGTGGTCCAACCTTCTGGGGAAATTCACCCTCGACGGCACCCATACGGAATGAGCCGCTTAGCGTACTCGAACTGTGTGCGATCCGAGCGGTTTGATCGCCGAGATCCCTCGGTCCCAAATATCCCGTTACAATGGCAACAGCCTGGCTAATTTCCCAACACGCAGCACGCTAAGTCAATGGAGGAAAAGACACGAACGAGCTGAAACATTTAACAATCGGGGGTTTTATTCACAATAATAATTGGGGAACGAGGGAAGCACGCAAGAGCAGAGTTAAACCGATTATTAAAAGCACGTATGTGCAGCACGGCACTTATACAATTTACTACTTATCTGACTGGTGCCACGAACACACGTACTGTATGCCAACATCCAAATAATCGGACCAAATGGTCTTTATTGAGGCCTATCAGACCTCAGACCTGTCCTCCTCATACGGTCTTCAAGGACCAGGTCCTGGGGCAGAACTGGACACCCAGCACGATTCAGATGATCCAGATGCCCTCACGACCCGGCTCAAGGCAAACGGAAGTCGGCAGGGCGAAAGCTGGCAGGAGAAGACCCTCCGTGGCACCGACCACTCCGTGCACGGACGCTTTCAGAACTCTTGTGCGTGCAGATGTCCACTTCTTGCCAGAACTCTCAGAACCCATGCGCGTACTTCTTTCCAGGACCAGAACAACGAACGCACAGACCGCGCCTATAATTATACCCCCCTCTTCAGAGGGGGGGGCCGTCTCCTCGCGACTGGGCACTGGGCAAAACTCTCTCACTGGGCAAAACAGGTGTGCAAGCTCCTTCATTGGCCCGGGGGCGTGGTGACATCACGCGGAGTCCTTTCCTCCTGTCACAGGATCTGATTGGCCGGGCAACGGTCACCTCACTTGTTGCACGCTGATTGGTCGAGGGCCGCCGCGCGGCTCCTCCTTGAACTCCGCCCACCATGACGTCGGCGAGATCGAGGTGAAGGAAGCGAAGTGAAGGTGAGGGTGATGCGGTGTGGTCGGCATTGATGTTGGTGGAAAAATAAACGAAAAACCCTAACTATCAAATATAACTCCACAGCGCAGGAACATTTAATTACCCATAAGACTCGGGTTGGGACCCCAACTGGCAACATGTACTTACCGATATAACTGATCTATAGGCCTTGTATGTTGTGTGCTCATGGCTTCCAGATTCGCAACAATATACATACATATATTTATATATATATATATATATATATATATATATATATATATATATATATATATATATATATATATATATATATATATATACAGTATATTGCCCCACCCGCTCCCCCCCCGCACCCCTCCCCCCCCCCACACACACACACACCAATTTCTACATATGCAGCTTATTATGCACATACTCATTAAAGCAGCCAACATATGTTCAGCTTAAAATTGGCATTTTGGAAATCTCATTCATGGTGTTAACACTTGCCAGGTGATGGTGGGTGTCACCACATTTTGTCTCTTGTTTTCCATTCACAAGATTTTTGAATCGCAAGTTTTGATTCAATCATTTGAAGTGGTGTTTGAGAGCTAATTGTGTCGTTTCAGGTTGTGTATTGTTCTGAGCTGTCAACGTAGCTATCTCTACATAATATCTTCTATGATTGTAGATCCTTTAAACTGACCGTGCCACGCAATCAGGCCTTAAACGTGTTTAAAATGGCTCCTTACACCACACTTACACACCTTACACCACATTCAGTACACCACACTTACCACCCTCCTTCTTTCTACTCGGTATCCTGACACTGACACACATACATATTGGCAACCATTGTCTCCAGGTGGTTGAGTGGGTAGAGCTTCGTCGCATTGTCACCACTGGTGTCTGTTGTCCCAAGGCAGCAGTTTATCCACCCCACAACCACAACCGAGTGGTTACCCATGCAGTGTGGGGTCTTCGACACGGAAACATTCCCAACTTGTCGTGAGCACCGCTATGCTTCGTCGCATGAGTATTGGCTCAACCACGACCATTGACTTTGACCGGGCAAGTTTATTTATCAAAAGTTTCACAACACTCCCAAGTAGGCAAGCATTGGAGGATTTATTTTTGTGATACTTCCATACCATGTGCAGCCCCCTCTCTGGCCTTGCATCACTGATTTTCCTCTTTCTGGGTTAAAAGTTTCATCCCTGATGGTAAATGTTAACTGAATGACTGATGTGTTTTTGAAGGTTCCCTTTTCTCTTCCCGTTTAATGCTTGTCTGTCTAGACTTGCATTCAGTTTGTTTACACAGCAGTCACAACGAGTATGAAGACGAAAGACGTGCAGTATTTCGTTCGTTTATTTTTACATCATCTCAGTGACGTTGCCTCTGTCGTGTCAAATTAAGGCAGGTTGCAGGTTTCCTGCTGGCATGACAGAAATTGGAAGGGGAGATCAAGCCGCGTTATATTGTGGCGCAATCATAGTGAGTCATGTTGACGATCAGTACGATCCCTTCCATTTACATCATCCTGTATTTGATAAGATTGGATTTGGGCCTTGCAGGCCACAGACCTTCTGAGATGTCCTTATATTTTCTGCCCCTTATAGCTGCCAGGCAGGCACCTGGCCCCAGGCCCGAGAACGCGTTCCAAGGGATGTTCATGTTTTCAGCTCTTGTCCGCAAGCGCGTGGCATTTGTACATGCTGCGTGCAGAGAAGATCATACGCGAGGGCTTCAAATGTCAACATCTGTGTTGGTGTTCGTCCTCGGCAGTGGAGTAGATTTGCAGTCGTTGATGGTCGTTGGGCCAGCTTCAGGAGCGAGGCATTTCGGGTCAGGTTTCTGATGTTAAAATCGAATGACAGTGTACCCCACAAAATTTGATCCTGGTTAGCTAGTTTGTATGTCACCTGGTAAGTATACCTACAAAGTTCCACATGTTATTCCCGTTTGGATGATTATCTCATCAATTACCCCAGCTACTAAAACATGGCGTCTTGGACTCGTTCCAAGGAAAAGCCACTTTGTGGATCTTCAGCGAGGAGCCTTTGACCAACCTTTTCAGATCATTCTGGTCCTTACCAGTACTTAGCTCTAATGCACCAATCTCCTGAAAGATACGTGTCTGGTTTGTGGAATCAGTGGGACATGTTTTCTCAGTGTACAAATAAATATTCAGCCTCCATCCAACGCACTTTGAGAAGTTTTGGGCGGTGCTGTTTTTAAATGAGGACAATTTTGAATTGATTAGCTCAATGTTCAGGAAGCGGCGTTACCTGTTATTTCGGTTGTGCAGCTTTGTTCATGGTTTTTTTTGTTAAAATCTAAAACTCAAGTGTCGTCCTTTCAAGCTCCTAGCGAGTTCTTCGAGTGCGGTGAAGAAAAACCGAAGCTTAGCAAAAAGAAACTGTAGTTCCGCAAACAGTGCGACTTGTTGGCCACAACTTCGAGCTTGTGCAATTATGGCCAACAATTTGAAGTTTTTCCCTCTGGGCTTAGGTATAGGCCTACAATGTGGTCAAGGAAGGAGGATGGGGTGGATGGGGTGGGCGGAATGCAGGCACAGTGGGAGGAGGTGAATGTCTTTCAAGAAAAATTAAACTGTTGACTCTGCAGAACGGTGAAATATATCAAAGATTGTTTGGTCGAAGTGCTCAAAATACTCATCCTGCAATTATGTCGATCGCAATGAGCATTTGGCATGAAAGTGTCTTTGTCTCGGTTGTTTTCAGAGAACCATCCAGTTTTAACATGTGCTGAGAAATGTCTACACGGTGCAATATCCCATAATGAATTTGTTGTGAATATTCCTCAAGTTATTGCATCGCTCCGAGCCATTGCTGTGCGGCACGAGTGGCCAGGGGCCCCTGACGCGTTCGCTCTCACGCCCAGGTTGTTTCACGTCCTCTCAATTATTCCGGCTCCACTGCACGCATTGTAAAACCCACTGAAACAAACCCTCGTTCCTTGTTTTACAAAATACCTTGCACAGGAAATCTAACGAGGGATTTCCTACAGTGATTGAATTGTGATTGTTATTATTATTATTATTATTATTATTATTATTATTATTATGATTATTATTGATTAACCTCTGCACATGGATAGACCTTTTACAACTTGACTCTCCTCTTATTATTGGTGCTTCTTCCTCAATGTGATGTCCTTCAATGAAAATTTCTCTCTTTGTACATTGTGAAGGAGAGGCTTTTTGTTCATCTTTTACTTTAAGTGGAGAGCTCGAAGGGGTTTGGTAGAATCGTGAGTTGGGAGGGCCGGGGGGGAAAGGGGTTGCACTATTCGGCGGGAAGTCGAGGCTGCCGATACAGCAAAGCCTCTGGGCACATCCACAACCAAGATGGCAAATACATTGTGGCAATGCCTGATGGAATACATACGTGGGAGAGTATTCCGTTTATGCACAAATCTATAGCCGGTAGTTGCCCTGCCAGATTAGGAATAGCGCATGCCAAATGCAATGTACTTAAGCACATCTGAGCGAGATTGAAGACCTGAGCTCAGATTAAGTGCAGACTCCCTCTTCTGTTTTTTTTTTTTTTGCCAAACATTATTTTGACTGAAAATGACTTCCCAGGCATGCCATCTTGTTTTTCCTTTCATGTGTCGTTTTAAGCAAGGCTCACAAATTCACACCATGCTTCATCCTCTTTTAAAAAAAAAAAGGGTGTTTTCGACTTGTCACTGCTATTATGTAACAATGAATGCTTACTAAAGTGTAAATCGGATCATCGATTCAGTTTTTGGAGGACAATGCAATGGCAAATGTAATGGTCACCTTCTTAGACCAGTCACTGGTTTTCTAGTTGCTCCACTCCGGGTCGTATGGTTCTGCACGTGAGCAGAGAGGCTCCAGTGCATGTTGTTGTGAACAGATTGAGAAAGCCCTCAGAAATTGCCCAATATCTTGTAATATGGCCTTCAACCCAGGTAAGGCCTGGTTCGTGTCTTAAAAAGACCACTTTTCAATTTGAATTTTGTTATCAAACACTTGCAGAGTGATTAAAGTTCCTTATTCCTACCACAACCAGCGTTTGGTAGAAATGGTCCTCAACCCGTCATCCAAATGCAGACATTCTCTTTTTAATTTAATAGTGTCCGACGCTCATGGAAGACTTTGTACATACTAATTACTCCACAAAATTATCGTTTTCTTTTCTTTGTAGAATGGTGAACATGATTCTTAGCATTTTACACCGTATCGCATATCAAGTTAATCTTTTTGCAAAAACAATTTTGTGCATTATTATTATTATTATCATCATTAACTCCACCACCAAAGGTGTATGGAGGTTATGATTTCACCCCTGTCTGTTTGTTTGTCTGTGAACAGGATGTCTCTAAAACTTAAGGACGGATTCGGACGAATCGTGGTGGACAGGTTGCGTGTGTGACACGGACGAATTGATGAGATTTTGGTGAAGATCTGGATCCGGATTCTCGAATTTTTTAAGTGATTCTTTACAATTGAGAGAAAGGGCCAAAAACAATAAATCGCATGATATCTGAACAGGTTATGGACGGAATATAACAAAACTTGATGGATGAGTTGGGTAGGTGACAATACCAAGCTGACTCGATTTTGATTCAGGTCCGGATCCAGATCCGCCCTATCAGTGAGATACAAAACGTAAACTGTTCAGACTGGTAGAGGTATGCACTCAACTGAGTACCATTCCAGTTACCCTCGAGGAAGGAGAGGGAATTGCATTTGGGTCCGTTTGTTACTTGGCGAAAAAAAAGTTTTTGTCAAACATGTTGGGCTGTAGTGTTTGTCTGTCTGTCTGTCACATGATTTTTGGCCACAGTTTTCAAGCAATCGTTCTGACATTTTTTTTGTGTGTAGGTGAACGGACAAGGACAGGAACTCTTAATTTGGGTGAAATTCCGAATCCAGATCCGGATCTGGATCTGAGAATTTTTATAGCGATTCCTCACCATTGAGAGATAGGGCCAAAAATGATATATAGCACAATATCCCAAACGGTTATGGATGGATTCACATGAAACTTGGTGTACAGGTTGGGTGTGTGACAAGGTCTAATTGATTTGATTTTAGTGATCTGAATCCGGATCTGGATTTGAGAATTTTTCACGTGATTCTTCACCATTTTGCGAGATGGGACCAAAAACAATGTATAGCATGTTATCTCTGAAAGTTTTGGACGACTTGTGACAAAACGAGGTGAAAGAGTTGGTTAGGTGACAAGAACAAGCCGATTTAATTTTGGTTGAGGTCCGGAATCAGATCCGACCTATCAGTGGCATACAAAATGTAAACTATTTAGCCTGGTGGAGGTATGTTCTCTCCAGAGTGCCGTTCCATTTCACCAAGTTGTCACTCGACAAAATTCTCAACATAGGTGCGACTACTCATATAGAATGTTGCAATGATAATTATGATGTCATAGGTCATGTGGTTTGGTAGCCATGTTGGGAAAATGGGAAAAATTTGGATGTCTGTATCTCTGAAACCACAACAAGGAAAAAATTGAAACATGGCACACGGAAAGTACTCCTCATTGGACAATAACTGATTTTTTTTTTTTTTACAAGGGAACTCCTGATGGAAGAGCCTTCGTTATGACGTCATGGTTGCATATGTAAAACGCTATATCTGATCAGTATGATAATTTTTGAGGGTCATCTAGGGATAAAATGGTCTCCAGAAAAAAAACAGTTGATGACGTCATCGGTCACTGGATTCAGCAGCCATCGTTTTTTTTTGTTTGTTTGTCTTTAAACCTTCAAAAATCTTTGAATTGGCTGAACAAATCGAGGTGAAACTTTACACGTATGACCGCCTATTCATAAGGAACAATAGGTTCACTCATATGATGTCATAGGTCACATGGTTTGGCAGCCATATTTGATTTACTCTAAAACCTATAAAAAAATCTTCTACAGAATGGCTGGACAGATTGAGGGCAAAGTTCACACAAATGTTCCCTAAGGCATGCGTGTGACAAGGTTGTTAAGGAATAATTGATGTGACATGGTTTGGCAGCCATATTGGATTTAAGAAAAATATGAGATGATGTTCTTTCTGGAACTGCTTAAGCAATAGACGTGAAACTTCACAAATCTGATCTAGTGATGATGCTGAATACACATTTTAAATTTCAACCTGATCGGACGCATGGTCTGGCATCCAGAATTATTTATTTTTTTGGGGAAATTGATTTTTAAAAAATATCTTATTATTATTATTTTTTTTTGAATAAGGCTCACTTGGCTGTGCCTGGATGAGTTTGAGAGTAGAGGAGTAGCAGCTGAAATGTGAATTCTATCCAGGTTCCTCCTGATGACTTCATCTTTTCTTTTTGCTTGTTTGGGTTCCTTCTGATGACTCCAATGCAGGACTGGACCTATTTGGTCTTCCATTTGATTTTAATTGAATTTATTATTTTAATCCCATTCTAAATTTAATTGAATAATAATAATAATAATAAAAATGTCATGGGTAAGATGTCCAATCAAAATGGGGTTGCATCAACGTGGGACGTCTTGGTACCCGGTCATCACTGCCAGCAGTTATAAAGTGGCAGTTCTAATTATGTGTCATTGATTTCATTACATGTCAGTACACAAACACCACTCAAAATACACCACACAAAACTTCACAAACACCACACAAAACAAGTCCTGACGAGGGTCGGCAACCTCTGATTGCTCTTTTTCTTGCTATTATTATGCTATGGGTTGAAAGCTCGTGGAGGAGCTGCATGCAAGACAAATCATGCACACACTCGCAGAGAAATACCAGAGACGACACTGGAATTGACATCAGACAAACACAGTTGCTGAGTTTGGGGGAAGTGATGTAACTTCCCTGGGCACTCTGGGTATGACATCACCATATTTATGAGGAAGTTTCCTTTATCTCCGCAATCAGCGGGAAAATTAAGGATAATTTCTTCCTCTCATGGATGCCAACTGACGGGGTTTGTCTGCACTCTGTCCTTTAAACGTTGAGCCCAATCAGAAAGCAGCACATACCATTTCATTATAGTCTTCAGTAAGACTCGGCCATGGTCGGGTTTGACTCGCCGTCCTCCCAGACTCCGATCGGACACTCTAACCATGCCACCAAATCTGGTGCCAACAAATTATTTGGACATGTCAAATACATTGTTGCTTTATTATGACACATTTTCAAACTTGGAACCGCAATTGAAATTTTGTGGCCCACCTTGAAGGAGCGAGACCAGGATATTGAGCGACATCATTATACTTTTACATGAATTAAAAATACATGAGCAGACTGCGGACAACTCACTACAGTATATAGTATTTAAGCCTGGGATCCTGGCATGAGGTCAGTTTGCGTTGGCCTGTTTCACGTTCTCATCTGAACGGCTGGCTCATTGACATTCAGAACTTAGATTCAAACCTTGTACACTGTAGGCCCACTATTTGTATTTGCCCTTTGTAGATTAAATTCCTTGTAATTCACATTGAAGTACATGGATTTCTGCCAATGTCTCTGTCCTGCAGGTGATTTACATACAAGCTCCATGTAAGACTGATGCATGGGAACAAAAAGAAACATCTAAAAAACAAAAAGGGTTCTGATGAGAACACGAACTGAGAAAATCTATTCCTGATCATTGAGATTTCTCCTGAGTCTTCACCCACCTACACCTTACAGGACTGCTCCTTACTCTTCACCCACCCCGACAGGACACTTGTAGGCCAGTACCCTTTGTAGCGATGTCCTGTGCACTGATTCCTTTTGTGACCCTCATTAGCTCCCCCCCCCCACCCCCACACAGATGGAGATGAGATTTGTGATCTCTACGCTGTGTGTGTGTGTCGTTGGTTGTTATCTCCATTTGCAGGTTTCAGGAGGTGGAATGGAGTCCTCCCATGACTCAAAGTATCCACCTCCACTTTGTACAAGGGATCACGGTTCACTTTGGGCAATTTTTGTTGTTTTCAGAGTTTTGTTCCGAGGGCTCTTTTTAGGATCGTCACCAAACCACGGACTGCCTCCAATTGTAGTTCGTTTGTGGTAATATTCCCCTGGGACGGTTTTCAAAATCTCAGTGAGGTTCTTCTTTATTATTCCTGTTGCTCGAATTATCATTGGTGGTGCAATTTCAACACTCTTCATCTTCCAAGATCTCTTGATATCACTTTTGAGGTCCTGGTGTTTGGTGAGTGTGTGTGTGTGTGTCCATCTGTCTGTCTGTCCAGACAATTACTTTTTTTTACCGTCTGAGCTTTTGTTATCAAATTTTTAACAAACCTTTTTTATGTGAATATTGAGAATATAATTAAAAATTGGGTCAAAATATGAAAGGGCAAAGTCATAGTATTAGCCCTGCCACAGCACGTCAAGCATGAGATGCCCTGTTTTTATGCCTCTGAACCAAGGGTGCAGGAGGCATTACAGTATGTTTCCGGGTTGTCCGTCCGTCCGTCCGTCCGGATTTTCGTTTACGTGATAACTCAAGAAGTAAATTGTAGAATTTCATCAAACTTGGTACAAAGGTAAAGTTAGACAGGTCAATTAAGTGATTGGATTTTGGGCCAGATGTAATGAAGGTCAAGGGTCAATGGTCAAGGTCAAACTCTGAAATTTTACTGTTTACACCCTAACTCAAGAAATATTGGACAGAATTTCATCAAACTTGGTACAAAGGTAAAGTAAGACAGGTCAATTAAGTGATTAGATTTTGGGCCAGATATGATAAAGGTCAAGGGTCAAATATGTCAATACTCAAGTGTTTGTGCGGGAGAGCGGAGGCATACCCGTCGACTGCGCACAGTCGAATTACTATAGTTTTTAAATTGCTTCCGTGTTTTTTAATTTTTTTTTACCATTGAGCTTCAGTGTGTCTGTTTAACTGTCGTTTTCGTTAAGTTTAGTTCAAGTTCAAAGCGGATTCAAACTGCGGACGGGCTTTGCATTTTGTGATGCTTTGCAGTTTTACCTTTTGAGCCTCTCAATCTCCCATTGAAGAGAGGCTGAGCCAAAAGGATTTCTGATTTTCACCCAGGAGAGTTTGTGACATCTTCTTTTGACTCTGTTATGGCTTTGCTTCCTACTTTATGCACAATCTGCCCAACTTCAAGACAGTTTACCTCCCCCATTGGCAGTGTTTCTATTAGTCAGGTTAATCTTTACTATTAGTGGCACTTTTTCCTGTTTTTGGAATAACCTCCAAAACTTTGATCCTTCTTCAGGTCTCCCAAGATAGCTGCATACCACCACCTGATCTTGAGTGGAATTCTGATCTGTTAACTGGGAGTGCTGTGGGAGGAGCTTTAAGGTCAACACGTGGCTACAGTAGAACTTGTATTTTTTGTTCTTAATGGAGCATCCAAAATCATTTGTACATTTTCTCACGAAATGACGAGGTCTTGGTGGAGCTTATTCAACATTTGAAAAGGTTCCCAAGTGTAATCGCTGGGTGGCTGAATGTAATTAAATAAATACACCAGGCTTGTTCACAAGATCTTTTGAGATCTCCTGGTGTATTTATTAATTTACCTGTTTGTATTTATTTATTTATTTATTTATTTATTTACCTGCATGTATTTTCAATGCTCAGAGAAGAGCCCCAGAAGTTAGAGAAGAAGCGTATGCCCACCGACCTTCAAGTGAATCCCTTCCGGGTGGGTTATAAGGGACATTGCAATTCACCTTTGGGACCGAGGAACCCGTGGGAATGTTTTGATGAAGAATAATTATTTATAATAATTGTGTTGGCCTAAGAATAGAAATGCATGTGGTTAAGTGACTCTACTTGAGCAGTCATGGAGTAGTGCTTTTAGCTGTGCTTTGGCATGTTGGAACTCCGTTTCCATTTCCCTCTATGACAGAAATTGTTCATAAAATATCCTGGATTTTGGAATTTCCACATCCCCCTTATCACAAAAAATAAAATGGAAGAAATCGATATGCTTCCAGGTTTATGATTCACGAGGTGCCATGTCATGCATACGAATTCCGAAATACAACATCATTTGCGACCCTCCAGCTTGTCCATTGTCATGAATTCAAATTTAATTAACTGCCTTGTTTCTTGTTCCAGTTATATATCCTCCTTAAGCTTGTTTGTTGTTTTGTGAACACAAAAATTAATTATTTTTGCAATATTTTCAGGGCAGCAAGTTCGTGTGTGTGTGTGTACTTAGTACATCACTGCTTGTTTGACGCATATTCTTTTTTGTGATCTCATGCTTCAAAAGATGAGGCTTAATTGTTCAAAATACTGATGATGTAAGAACCACCCTTATCTTGTCGATGTGTGTGTGTGTGTGTGTGTGTGTGTGTGTGTGTGTGTGTGTGTGTGTGTGTGTGTGTGTGTGTGTGTCTGTTGTCATGCAGGGCTGGTAGAGATCTCTCTGATGCATCCTCTCGATGTGGTAAAAACAAGGTAAGTCTTCACATTGGAACTACTGTGAGAATTCATTCCCGAGCAAGTTGAACATGTCATCATCAACCTCATTCACCTATCACTAAATGAAGTATTCTTGAGACAACTAGAAATGATATCTACCAAGTGTCATGATTAAATAAATAGAGAAATATATATGTTGGTTAATGATGCACCCGAACTGTGATTGGTGAGGACACTTCACCAATCCATTTAACCAGTATAAAGCAATGAGGCTTCGAACTCACTAAGTGGATGGAAGTGATGTGTTGTCCCGATGAGCCCCAATAAGGGTGAAACTAGTCGGTAGCTTCGCTTTTAATCTGCTTGGTCACAGCATTTGTTCTTGGCATCTTTTCACTGCAAGAGGCCCTTTTGGAGTCACAGTCATGACATCATTGTGACGTTCATCACGGCGTTTACCAAGATTGGAGAACTTGATCATCTTCATAGAACTCTGAAGCACTAAAATAATGGTGATGCATAATGGTTGTGATTGTGATTGGTGAGGCAAAATACGATGTGTCCATGTGACAGATGGCACTTGTTGGTCCCAGATCAAGCAGCACTCTCTGTAATGGGACTCGATATTTGGTGTCATCACCAATCAGTCATGGGGTAAGCCTGGTGTCAGCTCAATGGTTAGGGTGGCAAGCTTTGGATCCTCAGATCCTGAGTTCAAATCCCACTCAGCTGTTGAATTAACACCAGGTGGGGTTGACTCTGCCCGTCATCCTTCCGAGGTCAGCAAAATGAGTGCCAGCTTGCTGGTATCCTGTGTCGGAGTGGTGACCCGTCCAGGATTGTGTCCAATAGCCAAGGAGACTGCTGAAACAGCACCAACGTTCTGCACAGAGTATGGTCCCAATGGAAGGATGGGCTGGCTCAAGATGTTAGGGTCTTGAGTTAAAGCCCCGTTGTGTCATTGAATTAACACCAGGTGGGTTGACTCAACTTGTCGTACTTCCGAGGCCAGCAACATGAGTACCAGCTTACTGGTAACAGGGGGAATTGCATCAGTGGCACTGCCACACCCCCAGAAAATGATAGCGCCAAGCAGCCACAGGCTGTATGTGAATAAATTAAAAAGTTAGGGGTGTATCATTAACTATTATATGTTTATGTATATATTGCATGTGCATGCGTGTGCTTCACGTGCGTTTCTGTAACAATTCTTCCCACCGATTGGTTGAACAGCTGGCCTGACTCCACCCACGATTTCATCTTATGGCCGCCATTTTGATTCTCACTGCTCTGTGAAGCCAAAGACTCCTCGGAGCTGTCATATTCACAATCGCTATGCACTCCCTATACATTTCTCTTCATTGTAAAACTACCAGTGAGAGTTAAAAGGATTTTGAGCTCATAGGTGTCACGGGCCTTGTGAAGATCGACCTCGGTGATCAAGACGGTGTTCTGTAAACGTATGCACTGCTCAAATAGCTATGTGGTATTATCTCAAGCAGAGATATAACCCATGCTGTAATAAATTTGGCTGAGTCATTATTTACTTTTTTAGATTTTCAATTCAAAATATTCGATTTTTGCAAAATGCGTTCGAAAGAAAAACATTGAAACCGCACGGTGCAAATTACTTCCGGCTGAGCAACTGAGACTGTTTTCACTCCACTGCACATGTGCAGCATCCCTCCGCAACGCAACATGGGTTATGGGTTTCTTGGTGGAGGACGATCTGTCTTCGAATGAGGGTGGCTATTGGGTAAAGCGTACGTATGCAATTTGTATCGCATATTACTTTAATAAACCGAGCTGAGAAGATTAGCTGTTAAACCCCACGTCATGCATAATGAGTGCGAAGAGACCCTCGAATCAAGAAGCAGCGGCAGAGTGTAACTTTAGCTGTGCAGAGCCCTCGACACAAAAATTTGAGAACAGAAAACTTCACAGCTTGGTCCATGAATCGTGACCCCTTACTGAAATGAAGGTGGATACTTTGAGCCTACCCTGGGAGGACTCCATTACACATTCTGGAACCTACATATGTAGATACCAATCAACGACACACACACACACACACACACACACACACACACACACACACACACACACACACACACACACACACACACACACACACACACACTCACACACACACACACACACACAGCCTTTTATTATTAGTGTATATATATATGTATATATATATATATATATATATATACATTCATACATACATACATACATACATACAAACATATAAAGCAATCTTATCGTTATATATACATTTTTTTTTTCCGTAAGAATCATACGAGTTGCATTTTACAAGTTGTTCATATATACTCACATATTGCGAAGTAAATAAAATGTTGGCATGTCTCGACTAAACTGAGTATTTGAGTGTTCCTTATCTGTTATGTACGCAATCAATTAAGACTTTCCTATGTGGACCAAGAGTCCTAAATCTCACCTTACGACAGTGGGATAAAGAGCAGTAAGTATCAATTTAACTTTTGTCGCATTTAAATACGAAGAAGAAGCAGAATATCATCATTTACATTGTCAAAAAAATGAAATTCCATCCTTTGTCAGATAAAAGAAAATGTGTCGAAAATACTAGCTCTGCAGATCCAGCGATGTACTTTCACTAAATAATGAACTTATGATTGTCTATCTGAGAGTTTTGCCAAAACCTTGCTTGTGTTTTTTAACTATTGGAAAACACATGCCATGGAAATGCCTTGCAGGCATGTCTGCCTGCCTGTGCCTGCAGCAAAGAATCTACTCAGTGTACTCTGGGATTCTTGAACATTATAAAAACCCTTCCCCTTTCCAGCATCACTCACCAATCAGCTATGAAGACCCAGTGAAACAACTCAGATCCAAAGTGAATTTGTGTCAGCGCTTAAAGAGAGCGCATACGTTGCAAGAATCTGGAATTTTTAACATACCACAGGGAGATTAAAGTGAATCTCATGAACATTCC
>NC_140967.1:11167289-11212289 GCF_056783735.1 Eptatretus burgeri
TTTCTTTCATTCTTTCATGTTTGATTTCCATGGTCGTTCACTTTTGTTTACCTTCACTCAGAAAGCATGGCGATTCTGTCAAATACCACTCAACATGAGTTGGTGGAGACCTTCGTCCTGCAGTGGACACATATCCTCTGCTTCAAGGTTTACCGTTCATCGGTGTAGGAATTACATTGGTGTGCAAACTCCACGCAGACTGTCCCCGTGGAAAGCTTCCTGGAGGAGCTGGTAATATATGGGAGGTGGGAAGCTTGGGAGGGGTATTGGAGGCAGGAGGTTTGTCATACCGTGCTACTATAGGGTACATCATCGGTAGTTAGGTGGGCACACTGCACAAAGTGACGTGAGCAGCTTTGGGTACAAAGCATTAATGCGGTGAGGGTATCAAGGTTAAAGCAGGAAACTGGGCACCATCTGTCTCTGATCACACTAATAGCCTCCCAGTTGCCTCATTAACCCGAATCAGAAGGCGGATAAACATGGCGAACGACCACACGCTGCTGTCCGACTCGTTGCCCCTCTCTGCGTCGGCACGTTTCGTCGTTGCTCGGAAACCTGTCTTCCGCTCGTTCGTGCACTTTGCATGGATATTTCATCAAAAACACTATCAGACATATTACTTTGTTCATCTTCTTCTGCAAAGGGAACCAAACATGCAGTACATGATTGTTGGGAAATAAAACAAGAGGAAAAGTTGTGTGCTCGGCTTGATGGGCCAAATGGCTTCCTCCTGCCTCCAGTATTCCTATGTGTCTTCACCAACGCGCCATGTCTGTTTCTTTACTCTGAGAGGTTACTAAAGTCCGACAGCCCTGCTGTCTGACGTTAGCGTGTGATGTCTGGGAAATGATAGAAACATCGGTTTGCTTGTGGATTGCACAACAGGTGTAATGCATATATATATATATATATATATATATATATATATATATATATATATATATATATATATATATATATATATATATTTGGGCTGACATGACAGCTCATCATGTACTAAGTTTGCTCCATTTTAGTTAACATTGGTAATGGTTTTTGAACGTTTTAATAATTTAAAATTGCGTTTGCTCGAACATCCGTTTCATGGAACAGTCCTTTAGAAAATTTAAAACAACAAAACTCTACCTGGTAATTATATATTATTATATATTATTATTATTATTATTATTATTACATGTAAGTATTTTATTATCGTGTGCTCACTGCATGGTGGAACATTGGGAAAGTTGAACGGTTCGCCTTGGCCATGCGAGGATACAACAGCTGGTTCGCTCTCATTCGTCACGTGTTGATCCATTTTGATTGGTCCCGAGGAGAGGTCACGATGTCTCGTCCTCCTTCGTTGACCTGAAAGAATTAATGCATCGAAACAAAATTATCTCAAAATTAAACATTTCTCGACTCGGATCAAATTTTTGTTTGATCTGCCCTTTCAAGTCGAGGATTTGAGATCTCAATTTGGCTGCACGTGTCTGATTCTGGTGCAACAGGCAAAATACTTCTCCCTATCTAGTTTACACCTGGTTTTTGTCTGGATGAGCCCACAATTTTCACCAGGTAGATTTTGCTTCCTCTGAAACCAAACCCGAATGGCTCTAACCATAACCCTTCCCCTAATTATAACTCTTATAGTACTAACCAGTAACTGTAACCCTAATCACACTAATCCTAACCCTAATTGCGCTCACCTTAACCCTCTCTAATAGCTCTAACTCTAACCCTAATAGTACTAACCCTAACTCTAACAGCACTAACCCTCACCCTAATAGCTCTGAAATGCTAACCTGGACCTGGGGGGTTTCTTCTTGGCCAGCCCAGATCCCGAGGTATAAAATGGCCTGGCCCAGAATATAGCCAGGTACAAACTAGTGAGGAAGAACGATTTTAACTAATCCACAGGCCTGGCCGAGTGATGGATTTGAGATATGTGGTCACATGGCCTCTGAAGACACCGCAGTGACCCGTCCTGCCAACAGACAGAGGGGGTTATGGGATGTGGATCTTGAGGTTTAGGGTTTGCTGATAGTTTGACGTGTTGGGCATGTCAGCCAAAGCATTGGAAAACTGCGTGAAGAGGGGGTGCAAAAAGACAGGAAGGGAGAAGAGGGCAAGAGGATTAGACCTATTGGAATCCTGGCGTTTGCTATCTCCACCTGCCCTGAGAGGAGGAAACCTTAGCTGACCCGGCTGACAGCAATGGACTGGAAACCAGAGCTTTAGGTAGGCTGTTTGTTCGCATTTCCCATGAAAACGAAGCCCTGTTAGCACTGGACACACACACACACACACACACACACACACACACACACACACACACACACACACACACACACACACACACACACACACACACACCACCTTGTACCGTCCTCTCACTATTAAATAGCAATCCTCGAAACCGCATCAAACATTATCCCTCAACGATGCAATGATTCCTTTATTCCCGATCTCTTCCCACAACCTTGATTTTTCCAGCTATCGCTTTCTTCGAATGACATAATGCCAACAAAAAAAAATTGTCCTGAATTAAAGACCATTACATCATGTTATTTGAAATGTAAACTATTGTCGATATCAATGTTATCCTTCTTGACCACCGTTGTCCCGGTCCATCGGCGGATCTTTTTTCTTGTTCTTCAAATCCATTTTGAGATTTGCTTCTTCGTTTTGATTTTCCTGCTTAACAACCTGAGTTCCTCCATCCACTTTCTTCCTTCCTGGGCTCCTGCCCTTTCTTTCTCACAGGTTTCAGATTCAGCGAGGAAAGGCAGACCCAAGCAGCTACAAAAGCCTCCCCGATTGCTTTCGCACCATGTACCGGACCGAAGGGTGAGTGGTGCTGAGTGCGTTTGCCCTGGCTGGTGCACTATTGTGACGTCTTGGCCTCGTAACTCTTCACTTATGACATCTGCTGGGCGTTCCACATTTCTGCGGGGACTTGATTTCATTGCTCTGCTGAGAGTGAACGCGATGTGCACATGTAGTGCAAGCATGTTATGTTGAGCAATGTCTTCGTTTAAGGAACGGCTTCTCCAAACATTTGCTCAAAGATTCTTCAGCCAAGTAGGGTCCTCATAGGATGTGATTGTGTGTGAATGACTTGTTTGTAAACGTGTTATGTGGGTTCAGTCAATATATGTTGGAGTAGGCGTTTAAAAGTGGCATTTATACTACTACTACTACTACTACTACTTAATCCCACCTTGTTTTTTGGTTGGCCACTGGGGATGTCTATTCTGAGTATTTCAAGAACCGATCAGCCAGATCTTATGTTCGACTGGGTCTGATTTGAACAGGAATTAGTTATTTGTTCATGGTGCCGGTAGTAACTCGCCTACTCTGCACGAAGGACACCGTGGGATCTTCAACATCCGTCAACTGATGCCGACAGATGAGATGCTCAGTTTAACGTCCATCCGAGGGACGGGACACACATCGATGCCTCGCCCTACCTGTGAAACACCACGATGACAGTGGATTTGAACCCATTGTTATATGGCCCAGAGGTGAGTGTGCATACCTCTAGGGTATCCTGCCAACTACTTCACCACTGTGCAATAGAGATTCCTCATTCCATTCCAAATGGGACTTGGGACCGTTGATAAAGCTTTTAAATGTTATCACAGGACGGATTGAGTTGAGCACACCTGTGTTTCTGCATCCTATCCATGTGAGAAAGCATCGGTTGGGAAATAGCAAGGCTCGCTAAAGCTACACTACACTTGTAGCAGTGAAACCGAAGAAGGATGTTCAAAATGGAGATAACCCTAACAGGTAAGGGAACGTCCACAGAAAACTTTACAAACACTTACACAAAGACAACTTCTTCAACAAGTACGCACTCCAAACTGCCTTACATGAAGCTTTAGATTCACTATTTCCAAGCATTATGGGTTATTAATAGCCTTGTCAGACGTGGGGATAAAAGAGCGCAGATGTTCAGTTCAAAAGCCATTATTGGGAAAATTGCTATCATGTGCAGACCTCTAAATTGCCAGAGCTGGGTACGAAACGGTCACTTTGGGTGGCGCATCCTGCGCAGGCCGTGGCTGAACCAACGAATTGAACCCTCACGGTACAAATCACTCATGAGCCATTACCACCATCGCTTAGCTCCGACTGATCATTCCGCCGGAATACAAGCACTCGCTCGCACACATGAACCTGCATCCGGACACACACACACAGGTGCACTCGTGTACGCAAATACGTCTCTGTCCGCAGGTGGAAGATGTAGCACACTTAACTTTAAACTTTCTAGCCTGGGTTCGAATCTTGGTGCAGCTACACACTGCCATCGTGGTGTTTCACAGGCAGAGTCCATACATCAATGTATGTGTCACCCCTCAGATGAAAGATAATCTGGCAGGTGTCCCATTTGTTGGCATTAGCTGGTGGACGTTGAAGATCTCATGGTGTCCTTGGTGAAGAGTCAGCGAGTTATCGCTAGGGCCCTGAACAAATTCCAACTGTCTCCTGGGAAAGCAATGGCAAACCACCCAAGCATAACCCTTGCTCAGGAAAGCTGTTTCGGCAGCACTGCCGCTCACTCTACACCTGCAGTATTGATGATGAGGTCGTGATGTTTTTTTTTTCTTCTTTATATGGCTTTCAAGATTCTCTTCTCTTCTCCTTAATTCTCCCTGCCTGTCTGTGCAATCCTGACAGAGTACAAGCCTAAGTTCACTGTGCACTGAAAGCTGTTTTCTTTCGAAATAAGTTCCAGGTGAAGGTTAAAATGCAGTGTATAACGAGGCCCGGCCATGCAGACCCCAAAAGGCTTTGGCATTTTGCCTGTTGATGGCACCAACAGCCTGTTCTTGAGATGTAATACAGTATTCCATTCAATGGCAATTAATGCAGCCTGGGATTCCATTCCTGACGCAGAACAATGAAAAGCTTGGATTTTGTTTTCATAGTTGGTCCATTACCTTTAGAAGTAGTAGTTAGTTACCCAGTTGTTTAGAAGTCGTCCTCCCCCTCCCTCAGTCTCCTGGTCGACCATTAGCCCAATCGTCTAACTGCTCGCTTTGAGGAGCCGTTTGCTGTTTGCCGAGCAGTCCATCATCATTTCCCACAGTCCCACCCACCCAGTGGCACTTCAGCGACAGGCAGGTATTGAGATGTGGTGCGGAGCGCCATCTTGATCTACCTGGGGCACCTTTCTAAAACTAAATCGAACTCCTCACCAGGACATCAAACGGGATTCTGATATTCCCGAAGCACCTTCTTGTCATTGGAGGAGCCGTGTCGCCATTTGGAATGTTGTTGTTTCTTCCTGTGTACTGGGAAGTTTTGATGAGGATTAAATGTTGTTGTTTCTGACTACCTTTGGCATGCAGGACATGTTTTCCATTTCCAGCGATGCTGTGAGTGCTTCAAAAATACATGTTTTGATTTTCATTATGAACGGTCAGCTTTGTGTGTCGTCTGTACATTGTCCTCACTTTTTAGTTTCTACTCCAAAAGTGATTGTTGACATTCCAACCCCTTCCTTCCCCATTACCCCATCTCTCTCTCTCTCCCCCCCCTCCCATACCCCCAAACAATACAGGCCCATGTCTTTTTACAAAGGTATCTTACCCCCGATCCTGGCCGAGACTCCCAAGAGAGCTGTCAAGGTAACACTCACGTTTTACACAAAGAAATACAGTGAAGGGAATATTTTGTGTTTGAAAAGGCTATTTGACCCTTTGTTCCTGTGTTGCACTCCCATTTAACTTAAGTATTGGATCTCACACCAGAAGAAAAACTGAAAAGAAAGAAAGATGAAACAAACAGAGGAAGGCATTTCTGCACAATTTCTGTTTTCTGTGCAAAGCATTTGATTGTTGTTGTTGTCGTCGTCGTCGTCGTCGTCGTCATTGTTGTTTTTGCTAAGGAAGTCGATAACCGAACCTTGATATGATGCAAAACCTTGAGATTGTGGCATAATGGTTTAGAGCGGACACCCTTAGTCTGGGAGGTCGGCACATGGAGTTTGAACCCCAGCCGAGTCCTAACAAAGACTTTAATAATGGTACGTGCTGCTTCCTTGCCTGGTGCTCATTTCAACCTGTACCGTGGAGCATGGACAAACCACCGTAGGTTGGCAATGCTAGTGTAAGGTCTTGATGGGCCCAATGGCCTCCTGCATCGAAGCTCCTTGTGAGTGAATTCAGAGTATTGTTGTTGTTGTTGTTGTTGTTGTTGTTGTTGTTGTTGTTGTTGTTGTTGTTGTTGTTGTTGTTGTTGTTGTTCGTAAACGACATAATTTCCTTCATGTTTCTCACCATCTTGTCTTCTTTCCTGCTCAGTTCTTCACTTTTGAGCAATACAAGAAGTTGCTTGGCTTCACCCCCGTCTCTGCTGGAATGGTAAGTTCATGGCATGTCAAAAAGTGTCTCGCACGGATATCAAGTGGCATTGTGTTGGGGATGACGGAAGAAGGTTTGGTTGCAGGTTTCGATCAAAATCACGATGCTGATCCGAAGGAACTTTGTGGTCACGTGACGTTGTAAATTTACAAGTTCAACTTTGCATTTTTACAGCCTAAGAAGAGAAAATGAAGAATCTCAGAGAGGGAGAAGGGAAAAGAATGAGAATTGAGTGTTCATAGGTCCTTAAAAAGGGACAGTGTGTCAGGAAGGATAACGTTTGACAAACTGTCATCTTTTGGTTCACTGATCATCTTTTGGTTGTGGCCCCCTTTGAGCTCATCTCCACCACCTTGCCTGACGCCCCTCATGTCCCCGCTCTGGGGTACATTGGGCCCACCAAGCTGCGGCGGTGGTGTCGCTGTACACACTCTAATCTTGCGCCAATTTTTGGTGAACGACCATTCACGCTTGGTAAAACGATATGCAAGAATTGTTTTCTAAGTTGCAGAAGCAAATGATTATTTTGTCATTCCATAGCTGAGTTAGCCACCAGATGTTGTTGAACACATGACTGTTGGCGAAAGCACATTTACAGCAAATTTTTGTTTGTCAATGGTGATGTTCAACAGTGTCTCTCGCTCACAGTTACTGTAAACCCAATAACTTTTTCATGTCAAAGTCAAGATAATTAAAGCTTTAATCTCTTCGATTTGGTCTGAAATCGAACTCAGGATTTCACCAATAGACAAAGTTGTATGAATCTTGTCCACCCCATACATCCTTCCCCATCCCTCATTCTCCCCACATTCCTTATTTGTCCAAGTCTCCCTCGATTTGTCCCTCAACCCTGCTGTTGGCGTTTCCCATGTCTCTTTATACTGTTCCTTTTGTTCTGTTATGTCCTTATCCGTTCGATGTTCCAGCTCCTCCATGAGCCTCGACTTTGTTTTCCAAAAAAGATCTCACATTTAAGTTCTGGTTGTCGGCACAAAGAGGTGTTCGGTATCTAATCTGTTCATACTTCTAGTACACCGGTTGCCTATGGGCGTGGCAAGGGGGTCATGTTATTACCTCTGCCACCGAAGGTGAAGGAGGTTATGTTTTCATTCCTCTGTCTATTTGTTTGTTACTTGGCAAATGTTTTTTTTTTTTTGACAAGTATTATATGTTGATCGCCTCCGTTTGTTTGTGTGTGTGTGTGTGTGTGTGTGTTTGTCTGTCCGCTCGCCTCTGGCCCAAACCGCTCAACCGATCATTCTGAAATTTTCAGCGATTAATGTCACTGACACTGCGAGGGTCCCGCATTGAAGTTCCATAACATTCGGTCGACCGAAAAGGTCTACATAAGGCCAATAGGTCAACTTTGGCCAAATTTTCTAAATCCTCGATTTTCATCTGATTGAGTTGAAATTTGAAAAGGTTTACTTGTCAGGTCACTGATTTCAACCACCTATTATTTTTGTGGTTACCATAGGTGAAAAGGTCAGCATAGACCAAAAGGTCAACATTGGACAAGTTTCTAAAATCCTCAATTTTAATCCAATTAACTTGAAATTTGAAGAGCATTTGCATATCAGACCACTGAATTCAACCACCTATTAATTTTGAGGTAAACATCGGCCAAAAGGTCAAAATAGGTCAAAATACCAATTTGGGCCGAATTTTCTAAAATCCTCAATTTTCATCCGATTGACTTGAAATTTGAAGAGCATTTTCATGTCAGCTCACTGAATTGAACGACCAATTAAATTTAAGTTTAAAAAGTCAACACAGGCCTAATTTCTAAAATTGTTCGAAAGAGGCAAAAACTAAATATATCACTAAATCTCAAAAAGTTGTGGACAGATTGGGACAAATTTGATGGACAGGTTGGGTGCGTGACAAGGCCGAACTGATTCGATTTTGGTGAAGATCCCAACCTGGATCTGGATCCAAGAATTTAAAACTTTTTTTCAGTGATTCTTCACCATTTTCAAAAACCAAAAATATTATAGCATGATATCTCAAAACGTTGTGGACGAGTTATGACAAAACAAGGTGGATGAGTTGGGTCGGTGACAAAAAGAAGCCGATTTGATGTTGGTTCAGGTCAGAATCCAGATCCGGCTTATCAGTGGAATACAAAGTGGAAACTGATCAGCCTTGCGGAGGTATGTGCTGTGCTGAGTGTCATTCTCGTGAAAATATGAAAACCTATCCTTGGCCATTTTGGACCCCTGACCTTTCTAGTGTGTGTGTGTGTGTGTGTGTGTGTGTGTGTGTGTGTGTGTGTGTGTGTGTGTGTGTGTGTGTGTGTGTGTGTGTGTGCTGAAACATTAGCTTCTCCCCTGACTTGTTTGTTCAATTCCAAGCAGTATTCCGAGTTTAATTGCTGCCAATGACTTAATACAGCAGACTTGGATGGCAGTTATGCATCATCACGCTCGAATGTCATTCATTCGAGGAGCTCAAAGTAAGGAGAGAGGAGAGGAGGTTTGTGTGCCTCATTAATTGTGATGTTTTGGAGGTTTTTTCTGTTCTTCATGAACAATTGTAAACGTTTGAGCATTTTATTTTGTGGAATGTCCAGGCAGACTGAATTAACAGGCAAATTATAATTTATAAAGGAAAAGCAGCCGAAATGACCTCGCACAAATGCATACCTGTATTGCTATTCCAATACATACATGCATTTGAAAAACAAAAGAACAATATAAATCGTTTATAAAAAACAAAGTTTACACAAAAGAAGTGTGTATTTAACAAATAAAAATAGTTAAAATAAATTACAAATGATAGAAATGATGACTTTATTGAATGATAGAATTCGTTAACTCCACGGGGTTTGAGAGTTGCGGTGATGATTTGTGTTTCTCTCCGAAATGGGGATGTTTAGGGTTTTTTTTGATTTTTTTATAATTATAATATTTTTGTATACCTTGTTGAGGCTCGTATGAGAGCTAACACACAATGCACATCAAAGAGGGCAGGAGACAAGAGGGGTGGGAGTGGAAAGGACAAAACAGTGGGGAACAGGGACATTAGGAGATCTGTGGAAGGGAGAGGGATGGGGTGGGGAACATGGGGAATAAAGATGAACATTACAGGGACTTTCAGGAAGGAAAGCAGGGAATTTGAAGGAGGTGGGTTTTGGCGTGGATGAACGGTGGAAGAAAAGGATCGAGGATTTGGATGGGGGACGATAAGAGGTGGTGGTGAACAGCTGTTTTGAAGGTGAGAATGAAGGGAAGAATGGGATTGAATGGGAAGGGAAGAGTGACGGAGTTTATTCCAAAGGCCGGGAAAAAGAGGAATGAAAGAGTGAAGGTGAGCAGTGATTCGTGATTTTGGTAGTTTTATCAGAAGGGGGTATTCATGATTTTGGTAGTTTTACCAGAAGCGGGTTGTTGGCGGACCATGAGCGCCCTGCGGAAATATGGTGGGGACAAATCACAGACAAAGCAGGGGGAGTGAGACCGAAGAGGAGACGGTAGAAGACAGAAAGACCACCGACCTGCATGCTGTGAGAGAGTGAGAGGCCCAAAGACTCAGTCCCATCTCGGGAGATACCAATTATCTGAAATGCCTTGGTTTCCACAGCGTGATGCTGAGGAAGGTGAGACACAAGAGCAACAGCCCAGAGGGGAGAACAGCACTCCATCAGGCTGCGGATGAAAGCTTTGTTTGTGGTCAGGAGCTCAGGTGGGCCGAGGAAGGACTTTGCATGACGGAGGCTTCCCAGTCGGCTACTGGCTTTGGGGGCCAGGTTGGAAATGTGGCTTTCCCAGGAAAGATCATGACATATAGTGAGACCCAGAAGCTTCAATGAAAGGGCTTCTTCCAGAGGATTGTTGAGAAAGCAGATGGGGGGCGGGTGGGGGGGGTTCCAAAAGTTCCGTTCGGAGAGACATCGTGAGAGTGTGAGATTTGTCTCGATTGAAAGACATGTTCCACGTGTTGGACCAGTTTGTGATTGTATCCAGATCTGCAGTGAGTGAAGAAGCTGCTGCTTGCTGGTCTGAGGGATGACCGTTGGTACAGCAGAGGGTGGAGTCATCAGCAAAGAGATATAGAGGATTGTCCAGAGAGTCGGAGAGATCATTGATGAAAACCAGAAAAAGAACAGGGCCCAGAACGCTACCTTGAGGAACTCCAGCCTGGACAGGAAGAGGGGACGAAAGAACTCCATATAGGGCCACACGGTGACTGCGACAGGAGAGGAAGTCTGCGAGCCATGAGTGGAGATGGCCTTTGATACCAAATGAAGAGAGTTTGTTGAGCTGGGCAGGGTGCCAGACCGCGTCAAAAGCACGTGATATGTCCAGGGATATGACTCTGATTTCATGTCCGGCATTGAGTACCTCCATCCATTGTTGGGAGAGCATTAGCAGCATATCCAGGGTGGAGTGACCTGGTCTGAAACCAAACTGATGATCGGAAATCAATCCATTGGAGAAGAGGAAGGATTTATTGTCTGAAGCGATGATGGATTCCATAACCTTGCTGATGATTGGGGAAGGCTGATTGGTGTGTAGTTGCAGGGATCTGTTTTTGCACCTTTTTGTGCAGGGCGGTGATGTTTGCTGATTTCCTAGCAGATGGCGGATGACCTTGAGCAAATGAGAGGGTGAATAGAACAGAGAGAGGGTGAGCAAGAGCAGAGGAGCAGGTTTTTCGGACAAGTGGGCTGTTGCCGTCTGGACGGGTTGCAGAATCTAAGTTGAGGTTTGACAGCAAGCTCTCCACCTTGTCAGGAGAAAAGGACACAGAGTCCAGGGACAGTTGGGTGCGACTGGGTAAGGTGGGTACAGAAAGCGATGGATTTGGACACAAGATTTCAATGTAAACACTGAGTTTAGACATTCAGCCTTTTCACGTGCAATATCAGCAGTGCGGCTATTTGAGGTAAGGGTGGGGATGGAGGGGGAACATACACCAGAAACAGATTTGATTAGGCGTCACCAGGATTTTGAGGAGGGAGAGAGGTTTGAGAGTTCAGAGTTCAGACTTGAGATGAGAAAGATGTTGTTTTCTGGCTCTCCTGAGGGTAGATACACACTTGTTCTGAGCTTTTTGTAAGGAACTGAGATTACCCTCAGTTGGGTTTGCTTTCCATGAGGCAAAGGCAAGTTGTTTCAGGACAACTGCCTCGCCACAAGCTTCAGTAAACCAAGGGCAGGAGGAAGGGTAGGACAACTGAAGACAAGAGGGGATAAATCTGTGCATGAGGGAGAGCAAGTTTCTTTGAAATAATTCCCAAGATGAGTTGATGTTGGAGAAAGTAGTGACAGGAGACCAGTCTATAAGTTTGATGGCTGCTTGAAGACCCTGCCAGTAGGCCTGAGTGAAATGCCAGACTCGACGGCGCTGAAGATGTTCTCTGATAACAGCCTGAGAGATGTTTCCTTTGACAAGGACGTGGTCAGAAGAACCAATTGGACCAGAGGAAGAACAGCAGATATTTTCAGGGAAATTTGTCAAAATCAGATACAGAAGAGATAGAGTACCACTGGTTGAGATCCGGGTTTGGAAGTTGACTGATTGAGTCAGTCCCAATGAGTCACATAAGTCTTTTGCTGAAGTGTCAATGCTGGTAAAGTCACCACATATGAGGAAGAGACAGTTCGGATGAGAAGATAGAAGTTGGTCCATGTTTTCGGATAGTGAGATGTAAAAGGAGTCATCACTGTTTGGTGGACGGTACAGTACACATATAAACATGAGGTGGGAGTGGAGGGGAAGCCGTTGCCAGAGGTATTCCTGGGGGTGTGGGGGAGGAGGGCAGTTCATGCAGAACGAGGAATAGAGTCTTGCGGAGAGATACTTGCGAGTCAGAGATGTCTTGAGGGAGGAAAGTTTCTGTTAGGCAGATTATGTCTGGTTTGTCATTGGCAACCTGCATTGAAAGATCTGTAAGGTTTGAGCGAAGGTCTCGGATATTTGCGGTCGACACTATTTATGAAGAGGGAGGGGAAGAGGCTTTGGGTGCAGGGGATGGGAGGTGGGGGGAGGGTAGGACAAGGGAGCATGGGGGGAGGTAAAGAGAGTTGTTGAAAGATTGTTGGGGATTGCAGAATATCTCGAGGAGGGGAGCAGATGAGGAGGAGAAAAGTCTCTTTGTTGCTAGGGAGCAGGGGGTGGGGGCAAGAGAGAGGGGCATAAGGCAGTTGAGGATTTGAGGAGGTGGAGTGATGAGTTGAAGGTGAGAGGGCAGGGGAAGGAGGTGCTTTGTGGATGTGAGGGGGGGCAACTTTGAGAAGGGTGAGTGAGAGGGGTGAATGGTGGGAGTAGGGTGAGTGGGGAGAGTTGAGGGAGAAAGGTGAGGGGGGAGTTTTTGAGAGAGGTGAGAGGGAGGCTTGGAGGGAGAAGAGTGTGATGGTTGCTTTGAGAGTGAGGGGTGAGAGGGGTGAGTTGGCACTGAAATTGGAAAAAAATAATGGTTGATGGAAAGCGAACATTCATAGCAAACTGGGGTTTTTAAAAAATTTTAATTCAGAGATGCAATTAAAGACATTTCTTGATGGATGCAATAAAGGCGAATTAAGAGAATGGAGAGAAGAAATGGTCACTGTTGGATTTTTTCGGCAAGGTATGAAAGAATAGTCAAATTGAGAGCAGTCTGTTTAAATAGGAGAAGAGTTGTGAATTATGATACAGTAATGAGAACCACACGTGCGAATGAGGAAGATGAAGCATTAGAAGAGATATTTTTTTATTGTTATGATTATTATTATGATTATTATTATTATTTTTTGAGAGTTTTCATCAGATTAGGTAATGGAAAGGTTGTCAAAAAAACCGTGAGGTGAATGGTGTATTTGGATCGGAAAACGCAGAGGATGGAAACAGATCACGTGGTTACGGGACAAGTACGTGGATATGGGAGGAGTATCGTCAAAAGTGAATTTATTAATTTATTTATTTTAAATAAGGATTGCTTAAGATTCGGAAAAGGGAAGGTTGAAGTAAAATTGTGGAGGTGTGTGGTGAATTTGGAACGGAAAACGCAGAGTGAGGCTGATGGATCGATGAAAAGTATCAGGAAGAGTAGAGAGACACGTGGTTACAGGAGGTGTATAGATAGAAAGGATACAAGGAAGATTATTATTTTTTATGTATTTTTGAAGAATAGGGAAGATTCGGGAATGGATGGTTGTTGGAAAAAATCGTGAAGGTAATGGTGAGATTAGGTCAGCTCAACTAGAAGAAAGATGGTGTGCCGGCAGAAGGATGTGGAAGAAGAAGAAGGATCGCGATTCGTGCGTATGCAGGGAGGAAGGTATTTTCTTTTTTTTCTTTTAAATTAAAGACAAGAAATAGAGTGTTTCGTTGGGAGGGATGGGGGGGGGGTGTTGGGAAAGTGGGGAAAATAGGAATTGTAGGTAATAGGGAGAGAATACAAATAAAAACGATCGTACACCTAGAGGGGAAGGATGGGAAGGCCTCAAGGAACCCGGTAAGACAAGGTCGATGAAAACTCACAAAATAGCACGATTTTTGAAACAAAACCGCTCGGAACACACAGTAACATGAAGGTGAGAAAATACATTGTTAAAACAGGTCGATAATGACTGGAAACTTAACTTTGAGAGCATCGGCAGAGACCCCTGAGAGAACCTGCCTTTTACCACAAACCCAGAACCAGAAGATTGATGTCATTTCTTCTTCTGTGTCATATTGATGTCATGTGTCATATTTTTCTTTGTCATATTGATGTCATATCTTCTTCTGCCAGCATTGATCCCAGACAATGTGTGTTCTCCTTATTCAAAAAGAATGAGCATCTGATGTCAAACTATTTTAGGATTTGCCCTCTTTTGTCTGGTGTCTAGACACACACACACACACACACACACACACACACACACACACACACACACACACACACACACACACACACACACACACACACACACACACACACACACACACACACACACACACACACACACACACACACACACACACACACACACACACACATACTTTGAGACCTGGGTGGGCTCTGTTCCATCTTCTGAAACCTGCATAGAGAGATAACAACCAGTGACACACATATGTAGATTGTGCTAGGTAGAAACAGAAAGTACAATCGGGATGTAAAAAATAGGACCACTGGACTGTAGCTTATCTTGGCCCTGGCCTAATGTTGTAAAGCAAATTTGGTAGCATTCTGACTGGTGGGTCTGGAGAAGAATATTTTTTTAGAGGAATGTACGCGATTTTCTCAAATATTGACTAAGTCGGCCATTTTGACACACTTCTTGTCACGTGATTGGCATGACCTCCACAATTTAATTTCCCTATCCTGGTCTAATGTTTTAACCCAAATTTGGTAGCATTCTGACTGGTGTGTCTGGAGAAGAAGAGTTTTGAAGGAATTTACTGAGTCTGCCAGTTTGACCTACTTAAAGTCATGTGACTGGAATGAGATTTGCAATCCACGTTAACAGTCAGGAGCAGAATCTTCTTCTTTGGGCTGCTCCCGATAGGGGTCGCCACAGTGGATCATCCGTATGATCCGCATGGTGATTTGGCACATGTTTTACGCCGGATGCCCTTCCTGACGCAACCCTGGTCGCCTCTTACGACACAGGGATATGGTACACCTATTTTAACCGGGGTATACACCAGTCCAGTATACTGGTACTCATTTCGCCGATCTCGGAAGGATGACAGGCTGAGTCAACCCCCTGGTGTATTAATTCAGTGGCCCAACGGGGCTTGAACTCAGGACCTTTTGGATTCCAAGCCGCTGCCCGAACCACTGCGCCAACACCAGGCTAAGTCAGGAGCAGAATGACGCTGCTAAATTTCAGCCAGATCGGCCCAGCGGTTTGCTCGGAGAAGTCAAAATAGGAGGAGGATGACAGACGAATGGATGGATGGACAGACAGACAGGCAGACAGTGTACGGTGATAATACTTTATCTGGAATTCCAATTCCAGATAAGCAAAAAACTTGTCACAGCAGCTGTATACACCAAGGTACAACAGGGTATGTAGAGTAATTCACCGGCACATCTGCAAAAACTTCAATATCCCAGTTCCAGCAAACTCATGGAAACATGAACCAAAAGCGATCATTGAAAAAATGGAAGTGACGCTCACGTACAACATGATTATCCCATCAAGCATAAGCATAGAAAACAAAGCATTGTGACCAGATACACAGTATATTGCTTATTTACAAAAACGAAAAGATGGCATTGCTAATTGAGTTGTCAACACCCAGCAATTTTGGCCTTAATGCAGAAATCAAGAAAATGCCCAAATCCCAAGATCTCAGAAATGAAGTCAAAAGATCCTGGAAGCTGAAGAACGCCAAAATTGACCAGCGATAAATGGAGCAATGAGGAAGAAGAACCTTATGGAGATCTTAAAAACAATCTCTGGGAATATCACTACAAACGAACTACAGTTGGAAGTGTCCGGGCAATCACTTACGATCCTAAAAAGAGCCCTTGGAACAAAACTTTGAGAACACGAAAACTTCACAGCTTGATCCATGAATCCCTTACTGAAACGGAGGTGGATAGGCTACTTTGAGACCTGGGAGGACTCAGTTCCACCTTCTGAAACCCACTTTTGGATACCAACCAACGACACACACACACACACACACACACACACACACACACACACACACACACACACACACACACACACACACACACACACACACACACACAATGCTGACACATGTACACATGACATGCTTACATGATATACTTACACATGGTTTACATCTTCACACAAAAAAGGGTCATCCCAAAGTTCTGTCACCATCATGTCATAATATTCTCCGACCTACATCATATTTCAATGTTATTAGACATCGTTCCACAAGCTGTACTCGCGTCATAATATTATACGTTATCTCCATCCTCTTCAACGCACTTCATCCAGCAGTCAAGCAACCTGGATCTCAGTGCAGAAACTATCTTTCTGAGGTGTCTTGAATGCAATGGACTTGACTCCATTGCCCTCTTCAGCAGTTGTAAAACATCATTCCCTCAGCTGTGTTTTCATTGTGGGTACTACGTGGAAGTCGCTTGGATTAATCAGGTGAATCAGTCACAGGTTCTAAAGTGTCACGGACATTGCATTTTGCATGTGGCGCAGTATTGTCATGACTGAGGATGGTGTGATTCAGAGGAGCCAGATGCTTTTTTGTGCATGACTAGCAGATGGTAATCGTATGCAAAAAGCTGACTGCAGTTGGCAGGATCCATATTCAAAAATGAAGGCACCACCAGCTAGTATGGCTGCTCGGTGCGAAAGGTACATGACCCAGAGCTTTGCCTGCCAGCAGTTTTTACCCCACGCATGTGAAGTGAAAAGCCGGGTTAAGCAATTGGTTCATGTCCGTCTGTCCATCCGTCTGTCTTATCAGTTTATGATCGTCAGTTTATGATCGAGGAACAACTTATTTAAACTGAACGTTATATAATGAATACAAATCGGATCATGAATTGAAAGACCAGTCTGCCGTTTTACCGGATATTGGCTCTGAATTCATCCCGATGGCATATTCTCAGAGAGGAGTGAGATAATATTTTTTACTCTGTCTACCTGCCTTACAGTGGAACAAAATTAACAAGGACAAATGTGTCCAAGAGCGCGTCATAAAGGTGTTGTCTTCACCAGAAGAAGAAGAAGAAGAAGAAGAAGAAGAAGAAGAAGAAGAAGAAGAAGAAGAAGAAGAAGAAAAAAAGAACGCGGAGCTCTCTTCGAGCCAGCGTTCGCAACGCGACGGGGCTAATAAAAAAAAGATAAATAGATAAATAACAACAACAACTTCCGATATTTCGTCACGTGCTTTGATGGAGCCAATAGCGAGACCCGTCATGGAGGCTCCTCGTTCATGACGAGAAAATAGTGTATTTACGAAATTATAACACATTAAATGGAATAATCTTTAAATAGTAATGTGAACTTTTCAAAACTTTAAAGCAAATAACAGAATATATTTAAAAGTTCATGATAGACGCTCTCAAAAGGCACCCTCAATGTGAGGATGTGTACAGGTGTTTAGTATTTAAGGAGATCCGGATCGTTATTATAAAAGCCGCGTCCTAAAGGTTTTGGCTTCACCAGAAGAAGAACAATGCAGAGCCCTCTTAGAGCCAGCGTTCGCTACGTGAGACGCTGCAAAAAATCATTCCAAACAGGAAACTTGCTGTTTTTAAGGACGTTATAAAGGACACAAACAACAGGCACGAATAACTAATATAATGAGTTTGGTATGGTGATGTAATAGACTGGAGAAAACGGTGATTAAAACCCGGATATATATATATATATATATATATATATATATATATATATATATATATATATATATATATATATATATATATATATGTATACTTATATATATGTATATATATATATATATATATATATATATATATATATATATATATATATATATATGTATATTTATATATATGTATATTTATTTATATATATGTATATGTATATTTATATATATGTATATTTATATATATATGTATATATTTATATATATGTATATATATATATATATATATATATATATATATATATATATATATATATATATATATATATATATATATATATATATATATATATATATATATATATATATATATATATATATATATATATATATATATATATATATATATATATATATATATATATATATATATATATATATATATATATGTATTTTTGCCTTTACACCACTTTAAATGTTTATTTAAATTGAATTGTATACTTAAACACTGGAAAACACAAATCACCCTCATAAAATATCCAAAAATCTAGATACAGTATATGTTGATATGCTGTGTAGTATGAGATGGCGTGGCATGTGAGAGCGACAGTATCGGGGTGAAGAAGACTCTGCCAATATGGCAATGTAAGTACAAGCAGGCCGAATGACGCTGCATTCTATGGTGATCAATTAAAGGCCTTAATCTTCTGAACTGCCACTTAACCTCATCTTATTACGGTGTATAAGGCCATCACAGTGATGGACAAGACTAAACTCCTGAATTTTTTTTGACAATCTTTAATATCATTATCTTATTAAAATTGAAGTACTGTATATACTTGAACATATAGTCAGGCCCCATCTAGAATACTGTATGCAGTTTTGGTCACCGCAACTCAGGGAGGACATAGCTACCTGCCATAGGGAGGGTTCAGCGCAGGGCTACTAGATCGATTCCGGGCCGACTCAGCTATGAGGAGCGGCTGAAGGAGATAGGGCTTTATACACTAGAAAGGAGGCGGTTATGAGGAGATATGATAGAGATGTTTAAGATGATGAAAGGTATAGATAAAATAGGTGCAGATGAATTATTCAATTAATAGACAGTGATAGGTCCAGGGGCCATAGCCTGAGAGTAAAGAAGAGCAGAGTTAAGGCGGTAGTCAAGCAGGGGACTTTTATTCAGAGAGTAGTTAATGTATGGAATTGTCCCCCTCGAAAGGTCGTGGCAGCAGAAACAGTACATAAGTTTACATTGGAATTAGATAGATACCTGGAAGTTATGGAGATAGAGGGGTATAGGGATGTTGGCAGGACTTACAGGTATCTAGAGTATGAATGGGTGATTGTGTGCACCTGTGCAGTCTCTGGGGTTCTCGTCAAAGGGTGGTGTGTGATGTTGATGTTGTGTGTTTCTCAGTCAAGAACCACCTTTGCCCATCCCCCATCCCTGAAAAAAAGTACAAAAAAATTGCTTTTTCATTTTTATTTATTTAAATAATTGAAATAAATATATTCCCCTATTTTTGCTTTGACACCCTTGGGATATCCCTGGCCATGCCACATTGTCTCATCCACATTCCTTTCCGCATTCCCCCAATAAAATTGCGTTGTTTTGATTGATAAAATTGGTCTGGTGTTGATGTGGCCTCGGCATGAAGAGTCGAATGGCCTCCTCCTGCGTCTGGTTCCCTTGTGTAACACTGCACGGGGTATCGTGTTCTATGAACTCTCTAGTTCTTGTTTAATCAAACCGAAGACCAAGAAGGAACCCGAAGAAGTAAAGAGCAAAGATGGAGCAATCAGGAGGAACCTGGATAGGATTTGGGTTTCAGCTGCAACTCCACAACCTTCAAACCCATTCAGGAGCAGCCAAGTGACCCTTGCAGAAACATTTCTGCAAGAATTCACTTCTCCTTGGAGAGATAAATAACAAAAGAGAGAAATAGAGAGTAAAAGAGATGAATGAGAAGAAAAAAAAAAACATCTTCATTGTAGTTGTCTGCGATTACTTTTACACTCTGTTACGTTGAAGTGCACAGTTTTTCAAAATTCCAATGTGGTCATAATCAATGTGAAGCAACTCGATGCTCCCTTGTTGGCCTTTTGTTTTCTTTTGGGGATGCAAAGAAGTTGAGAAATTTTCAGAAAACAAAAAGTCGATCCTTTCTATTAGGCTGAATGGGACTTCAATGCTGCCGAGGAGTTGCGGCAATGGGTTTTGTCTCTGACAGTGACGTGGTCCAAGAACCTGTCACCTTCCTGACAACAATGGTGAAGACTGAAGATGCTGTTGACGTGAGCTGGTTCAGTTTCTGCTCCTTTCTGAGAATATGTGGCATCCATTTCGTCATTGAATGTCCTTTCCACAGCCCCTCAAAAGCAATGCAATGAATGCACTGGGGACTTGGGTATCCCCAACTCGTTCACAAGCGATGTCCTCACATAATTTCTGATTTTCCTCCAACAAAGGTTGATACTCATCACTGAAAGGTTTGTAAGGTGTGGACAACTGTGAAGAAGAACTGCGAGAATTTATAAGTGGATTCTTGGTGAGTGTGAGAGGGATGGGGTGTGCTCAACTCGAAATAGATCTTCATCTCCTTTGCATAAAAATTTTTTGCAATTGAGGATCGACGATGTCACTGCGTAAGGTGTCCTATGACCATTGAAGTCGTATGGAGGAAAACATGTCCAAGATTAATTCACTTTTGCTGATGGAAACAGGGGCACTGCATCAGTGACACAGCTGCGCTCCCAGCAATAATGCAACCAGCAGTCACAATGATGCAACCAGCGTCGCAACGGTGGGGTTTTGGTGCAATGGCGGCGTTTAGACCAGTTTTAGGGTGAGAGAGTTCAATTTAATGTTCAAATTGGGTTTAATGTTGAAATTTGTTTTTGAATTTGAGTTAATTTCAGTTGCAGGTTCAGGATTATAATGTTAAGTGTATATTGAAGTAATGGTTTGTATTGGCATTCATATTAGAGTTAGGGTTGACGTTTTACCACGTTCATGAAATGCCCGTGGGTACTGGAAGTGATGCAATTTTGTTTCACCAACGACGTAAATTCAACAACAAAATAGCCTTAATGTAAATGTTGTCGTCCGGAGAACTATCCATTGCTCGAGATGAAAGCACTGCCGTCAACAGTGAATGTATAACAGGGGAAAGTAGCTAAAAGACTTATGCAACATATAAACCATCAAAAGAAAAACGATTATTTAAATGCACCTGAGTGATACAATTTGTACTCTCAAACACATCCATTGCATGACCATCAGCACATACTTTTCCTTTTTAATCCATGATGAACCTCAGCATTATGAACTTGTGCTCTAATTAATCAGTCAAGTTGCTGCTTTGCCTGTGGCATTGCTTTAATGAGTCAAACAAAAGAGTTTGACTTTGGCCTACATTATTGGGAAGCAAAGCTAAGGTAATGCTTTTGGTATTAACCATCCATTTGAGAGCAAGAACGTCACCATAACCCTCTTATTACAACAAAGGGTGAATGCCCGAAAGGTAATCTTTGCTTTGCTTCCCACGGCAGTTATCACACCTTTGTCAACCTCCAGCTGATAAAACCTATTGCCTGATTTGTCCACTGACACAAAACGACATGAGTCCAGACAACGTCTCCTATTGCATTGCGAGTTCCCACAAGTAGACATGAGGTTCACCCTGACGATACATCATCATCATCATCATCATCATCATCATCATCATCATCATCATCATCATCATCATCATCATCATCATTATCGTCATCATCATTCCGTCGAGGTTGATGTCGTAGCACCTGATATTCTCAGCAACCAATTCTCAAAGTAATTATATCCTCATCGCTCTGGTCATCTCTCCATAAAGGGGCTGTCACACCTTGAAGTTTTAGCTAGCATATGGCAACATATCAAAATGTATGTAAAATGCTGGCGTACGCTGAACTATTGATGTTTTTTTTAAGTTTTGGGCGTATAATAACGTGTTGAACGTATGCATAACGTATTAGTAACGTACACAGAACGTTTCAATCACATATAGATAACTTATACCAATGAATGCTGAGCTTGTTGTCGGCGTTCACAACCTATGCCCAACGATAGTGTAACTTATGTATAGCGTGGCAGCGTATCGCCGATGATCACGTGGCGTAGGCTATTCATAGGCTGCGGCTCGACGATTCAAATCATAACCACACTAGACATCGAAGTGTGAAGCCGCTGTCACACCTTGACGTTTTAGCCAGCGTATGCCGACGTATGAAAAATTTGGCTAAAACGCTGGCACACGTCGAATACGTTATGGGTAAGTTTGCATACGTTGTAGTACGCTGGCTTTTTTTTCGTAGTATGCTGGCACATGTCGGAGTACGCCGAGGTGTTAGATAAATTCTCCATGCTTGAAATTTTTCGACGTATGCCAGCGTATGACTCACACGTTCCGCATAATGCTGGCCATAAGTTGTAGGCACGTTACGCGATCGTTGACACACGTCGACACACGGTAGTTGTACGTTACTCATAAGTCGAAACACGTCGACGTAATGGTTAGCGTCAGTGTTCCAGACTCCCTGTTTTTTTTTTTTCTTCGGTATGACGGTGATGTTGACACTTCAATTTCTAGTGCGGTTATGATATAATATAATTAATAGGCTGCCGCTCAACGATTTAAATCATAACCGCACTAGAAATCGAAATGTCAACATCACCGTCATACCAAAAAAGAAAGAAAAAAGAAAGAAAGAAAGAAAGAAAAAAAACAGGGAGTCTGGAACACTGACACTAACCATTACCTCGACGTGTTTCGACTTATGAGTAATGTACAAGTAACGTGTGTCGACGTGTGTCAACGATCGCGTAACGTGCCTACAACTTATGCCAGCGTATGTGGAACGTGTGTCATACGCCGAGTACGTCGAGAAATTTTCAACATGCTGAAAATTTCTCGACATACTCGGCGTATGATGACGTATGCCAGCGTACTACGATGTCTGCCAGCATACTATGATGTATGCCAGCGTGCTCTTAACGTATACAAAACTTACCCATAACGTATTCGACGTGTGCCAGCTTGGTTCGGCAAATGTTTTATACGTCGGCATACGCTGGCTAAAACGTCAAGGTGTAACAGCGGCTTCACACTTCGATGTCTAGTGCGGTTATGATTTGAATCGTCGAGCCGCAGCCTATTAATAACCTACGCCACGTGATCGTCGGCGATACGCTGCCGCGCGCTATGCATAAGTTAGACTATCGTTGGGCATAGGTTGTGAACGCCGACAACACGCTCAGCATTAGTTGGTATAAGTTATCTATTTGTGATTGAAACGTTCTGTGTACGTTACTAATACGTTATGCATACGTCCAACACGTTATTACACGCCTAAAGCTTTAAAAAAACATCAATAATTCAGCGTACGCCAGCATTTTACATACATTTTGATACGTTGCCATACACTGGCTAAAACGTCAAGGTGATATAGATGCCCCTTTAGATGCTGTAATTTTGTGCCAAATATTCTCCCTGATTCACTTCTATACACTGAAGAACTGAGTCAGATGGGGGCAATGTGTGCCGATATTGACAAGATGACTTCCCACTGTGATGAAGAGGAAACTGAACTTTGATGAATCACAAATAAGCTTGGTTTGGACAAATTGAACAAAACCATTATGATGAACAGACAAAGGAGTTTAATCTGACGGATTATTTCCATAAATAATTAACACCGCTACGTTTCATCAAACACTTGTGACTCTTCTCCAAAGGAAGTCTTCGAGATGAATTTTAATCCCCTCTCCCGAACTAAAAAAACAAAAATTATATTTAATAATTTATTATTTTCATTATTATAATCATGATTATCATTTTCTATTATTTGTCTTCTAAAGAGTCAGCTGTGTCGATTTGAACAGTTGTGAATATTAATAAACTTGATGCTCTCGGCTTACTAAGAGTGTTTCAATTGGAAGAATTTCAGGTTTTGTGCCCCTTAACCCCACATCGTGGCTCTGGTGGTACCCTAAAGCTTTAATTCCTTCCTTTTTAATGCTTTGCTATCTGCTTTGTTTTCTGTAGTAACAATAGGTAGATAATACTAACCATGTATTTTGATGATATCGAAACAATGATTGGCTACAGTGTAGATGTGTGCATACGGACACGACCAGCCTTTTAAAATTGTGAAGAGTATTAACCCCTGAAGGTTTCGGAATTATTTTAAGCTACCTCCCACCTCATGTATTCTTATTTCCTTGGTTTGGTCATTCCACAGGCCTATACGCTGGCCGGTTTGGGTTGTGGTCTTACAGAGGCTGTGGTCATCAACCCCTTTGAGGTGGTTAAAGTGCACCTGCAGGCTCAACGCACGGCCTTCGGATTGGTGAGTTGTGCACCTGGAGCGGTGGAGGGTAAATCTTCTGCTCTTCCTGGAGATATGTGCAAAGACCGAATCGTCTCTTTTTAAAAAATTTTTTTTTTAAGAATTGCGATGGTCTTTCAAAATAATTTGGCTGAAATAATATCAAGAAGTTAATCAATATGCCTTTATTTATTTACTTTAGAATACTTCATTAATAAGGAAATGCAATTCAAAAAATTGCTTTAACACTCTCCTGATGGCTGAGCATGTTGATTCTGAACCATACGGTGCCCCTTTACCATTGCTGCCTTTCTTGTTTTTTTTCCTCCAAAGTATTCCTCCCCTCTCCAACTCCCCCCCCCCCAACCCACCTTCCCATCCCAGTCTATCCCTCGCACAATCATTCATCGGACATCACTGAAAGACAGCCACTTCTGTCAGACAAGTTGCATTTTTTCAACCTTTGGTTCAGCCAATGCTCGGGGAGCGGCTGGATAAGATGTGCTTGGAAAATGTTAATTGGACAAAACCCTTTTATGACTTTTTAAAAATCCTTAAAAATGGAGCCCTACAAGAAAAAGATTGCTTCAAGCTGTTTCTTTAAACTCTATGCTCGTTAGAGAGAAATTTGGCTTCATTAGAATTCCTTTAAGGAGCGAGTCCAAAGACGACGTTGGCAAATCTTTTTGAACTCTAATCGCTTCCTCTGATTGCAGTGATAAGAGCAAAGCTTCTTGCAGTTTCATTTTGGAATCCCATTTTTAAAATGTTATCTCACAAAGACGCCCCGAGAGGACCTTTTGATCTAATTCTGCAATCCACGTACGCCAAACTATAGCGGCCGGGGTTGTTGGCCTACACTGTGCAGCTGAGCTTGACCAATATTCTTTGTGTTAAAGTCGCCGCTTTTATACAAGTACCGTGGTGACCGCCTGAGGGTTTGTGGTGTCTCGGCGGTTTGCAAACCACGCAAGCCACAATACATCAGCATCACCAGTGGATCTCCCCAGTGCCGGATTAAGCCTCGGCTGGCCCAAAGGCACATTTTGAAATTTTAGAGAATGGCCTGAAAAATTTAAATTAGATCTCGGGCTCATGGAAATGGACCCCAGACAAAAGATGAACTGATTCAAGAACAAAATATTTAATACAAAAAAAGACAAATATTTAATGTAAAAATAATTTTTGGCCCGAATTTTTGGCTGGCCCTAAGGCACATGCCTTGTCTGCCTAATGGTGAATCCAGCACTGGATCTCCCGTTAGCAGCACCCTCCCCTGCCCCCCAGGCCTATGCCTCTCTATTCGAAGCTTCGTCGCAAGCTCAATGTACTCCTTGTGGGAGGAATATTCCCCCCCAAATCCCCCACCTCATTTGCTACCCACCCTTACCCTGACCACCTATCACTACCCTGTCAAACATACGTGCCATGCTGGCTGGCAAACCTCTTCATTATATCGGTAACTCCTTCATGGTCACACTAACCTAAATATGTGTAGCTTGTTCACCAAACCTACTATACTAAATCCACGTCCTCCAGAACTCTAAATCTTACTTTTTGGAACTCCCCATGCATGATGGAAAAATAATTTGACGTATTGGGAAAGTAAAGTAAGTTTTGGTTGCTGCTATGACTGCCCACCCCCCCTCCTCCTCCTCCTTTGAATGCACATATAATGGAAATGATATGATGTGATGTGCATATTCTCGCTGACAGGGTGGTCTCGTCTCGAGGTACGCACACTCGCCTCGAAGTCCTCGAGCCTGGTCTTAAATCTCGGCCCAGGGCCCAGTAATAGACTGTCATCCCGGTGTTTCATTGGCAGGATGATTCGCCAATGCGTGTGCCGTCCCTCGGATGGACGTTAAACTGGAGTCTCATCTGCCACCATTAGTTGGTTAACATTAAAGATCTCATCGTCTCCTTCCCGCAGAGTAGGCGAGCTATTGCCAGCACCCTGGCCAAAAATTTGACTGGTTAATTGCATAAACAGCAGACACATGACAAGTCTCATTTAAAATCATACAAAGAAGAACATTTTTAGATTGGTAAATGTGAGATGAAGCCTCTGATTGAAGCATGATGGGTAGGTCATTGTTCATGTCTCTGAGACGTCATGGCCGTGCATATTATAAGGGCAGTTCCCGGTTGATTTGGATTCTAATTGCTGAACGTGCAAAAGATAGAGTTCACTAACTTTGTGCAATGATCATAAATGATGAAGACATTCAAAGGACTTCCCATGAGAAGTATGCATATCCGTCCCCACGGTTTATATGTAGATGCTATCAGGGTGCTACCACATCGCTGGGACAGGTGTGTAGGTGCAGCGGGGGAACACTTCGAGAAGTAGATGAACCTGCAACTTTCTCTATCCATCTATGTATGTATCTGTCTATATATCTATCGATTGTGATCAGGGATTTGGTCATTCACAGTCCAACGATGGCTCGTTACACGCTGTAATGAGCTCTCCTTCAACTGATATGAGCGCATATTATCACTAAATTGGATTTACATAGACGACTAAGCAATAGGACAGGTTCCAGGTAACACAAGCTGCACTTAATGCTTTCCAGGCCTTCAAACACAGTGTTTCTGGCTGGATAGCCTGGAGGTATGCACACTCTCCTCTGATCTGTCTCGCCTGGTTCGAATATATCGACCCAGCTATCAATTCAAATGCTGGTGTTCTGCATGAATCTGTGTGCTGTCCCATGGATGGATATTAAACCGAGCATCCTGTCCACAACACCTTGACTGTGAAATTCCAAGGTGGCAGTGTACGGTCGGGTCAGGAATTGATCTCAGGCTAGATAGCTGGTGAGTATGCTACTCCTGCAGAGCTGTTCTGCCAGCCCGAATGACATGGATGAAAAGATTGCAATCAAGTAAAAAAATATATATTTTGGGGGTCGTCAGATGGGACACTCGTAAAGCCGGTTGTCCTATCTTGTGATTGGATGAAACATGACAATGTCCATTTTGCTATAAATGATAACTCTTGTTGAAACATCTTAAACAACATTATCATTTTTTATCTCACCTGCAACGTAGTTCCAGGGAGCTCATGAGATAGCGCGTCGTCCGTCCGTAAACACTTGAAACTTATTCTCTCGAAACTACACACACAATTTCGATGAAACTTGACAACAACCTTCATCACCCGTGATGTACGAAAGTTGGTCTGAGGGTGTTTATTGGGGAGGGGGGGCGGTTGCCCACCAAAATAGATATTTGCAATAACATTGGTTCATTGGTACATTTTGCTGATTCCGTCGCACGTTGACTTCCTCCTCTGTATCATCATTCTACCAGGTGAGCACCCAGGGGTATTGCCCCTATTTTTTTTTATTCTTTATTCGATATCATCTCGTGTCTCGGTTTCTGATCTTGGCAGACTTTTTTGAATTTCCTTGAAGTTGACACTGATGATGTAATCAACACAATGCATCATTTGTTCACCACTCTTCAGATTTGTATTTCTCCCTTTTGATGTATCATATTCACGTTCATGTAGATGGATATTTCAAAACTATAGATTGTAGGTTAGTGTCGTTTTTGCCGTGCAAACCGGGACATTTTCGGCACTTTTTGTGTTCCTATGCAAGACTCGTTAAGTGGACGCGTTGAAGGTTTGTGGTGGAACCATTGACTCTGCACCCCGTTTCCCATCTCTGCAAAACAGCAACCCTCGACATTCTCCTGTGCCAAGGAGATCGTTCGGACCAGTGGGATTGGCTTCAGCGGTCTGAACAGGGGTTTGACGGCGACTCTGGGGAGGCACGGAGTTTTTAACATGATCTACTTTGGCTTCTACCATAACATCAAGAACCTCGCACCTTCTGTCCAGGTTTGTGGAGTCATCTTCCCCTTCTGTTTAACATTGGAATGGAAAAGGAAGACTTGGGAGGAAATTATTTAGGGAATGACGGTTACAGGTGCCATCTCAGCAAAACAACTCCGGCTTATGTTAAACTGCACATCGATAGCGGCATACATACAACCGAAACATCCCAAAGCTGAAACCATCGGATGTCTACGGGCCCGGTGATGATGGGACATGTGTCTGAAAGATGGGACGATAGCGATGCCAGGATCACATGTGGGATTACATGTAATGTGCATCATGATTTAGATATATCTGTGACTGCAAAGGCCAAAAACCTCCTAAAAAACCTGTTTTATCTTCGGCATCGGACCGTGCACTTTTCCGTGAAAACCTTTTTGAATAAATATTGTCTTTCCATACTGTCTTTTTTCACCTCTCTTTTCCGCATACCACAGCTTGAGGAAACTGTTGATGATTCAAGATGATTGTATTGAATATTTATTTGATTTTCCAGTAGATTAGAGTTGGGGTTAGGGAAATGTGGGGTTCTCCCGGAACACCTTTGGGTTGGGATAATGTGTTTTTTTTTTTGTTTTTTTTAAACCAGAATATACCTTTGGATTTGGGTAACATGCGGTTGTGGGTAATGTGGGATGTTGTCGGAATACACCTTTGAGTTGTGGGAATGTGCAAAATGTTTCAATCCAAGTTCAGATCGATCCAAAACACACAGTTCCATTGGCAGCGGGCGTCCTGTCTGCAACACCTTGACTTTGTCCAACAAAAGAGTTTTTTTTCCTCTTTTGTTGGACAAAGCAGAAACGTTCTCAGCAGGGTGTTGAACATTCTTCATGTTTATTTCTCCGGCCCTTCTTTCAGGTGGTCCTGACACGCGAGTGGAATTTCAGGTTTGGTAGTAGTGGTGCCAAACTTCCGCCACACGAAGACAGCAAACGTTGCCATTTTTGGTTTGGCAATCTTTTCTTGTGAAACTTTTGCCATAGCAGACTCCATTACGGTGGGAGAGCAATGGATGAGCGATTGCCAAGCCTGTCATCGGCCCCACCTGCCCGCTGAGTGAAGCACTGTGGGAGCAAAGGCCCCTCTTACCCACTTTGCGTGCACCAGTCCAACACCATTCTTTCCCACTCACCTCTGGCCCCCTGTCCACCCCCATTTTTTCCACCTGCATTCATCGATGCAAATAAAGAAGCTTACTTTTGAGACTGGATGATAAATTATCGTGATTGATTGAAAGTTTTGTTTTTAATCAAATTTGCCAATTGAGTTGCGGTGTGACACATGGGGCGAGAAACACTAATGAGCATGCGACGACAGCATGTCTGCTCAACTGCAAATTAAATTGCTGTTTAAACTTCTCGCATGTCATTGATGGAAGTGACAATGCAAATTTGACAATAGGCAACCCCCATGAGGTACATGCTCTCGAGTAAGCTTACATTCTCATAGCGAACAAACAGAAGTGCGAGCATAGTGTCATTTGATCATTCAGAGTGCGTTTTATGTCTTGTGAAAAATCTGTAAATGGTGAATTTAATGGAAGTACCGTACTGTACTTTTTTTTTGGAAAACATTATCAAACTCACAAATATTTTCATGGAGCATCATATCTGCATTCTCGTAAACTCATCATTACCTTCTTCCCTGCCCTTAAACGTTGTGATCCTCATGCAGAATCCCCAGCTGGAATTTCTCCGGAAGGTCCTCATTGGCTTCACAGCAGGGACTCTGGGATCCTGCATTAACATCCCGTTCGATGTGGCTAAGAGCCGCATCCAGGGACCGCAGCCGGTACCGGGGCAGATCAAGTACCGCACCTGCTTTGCTACCATCGGCACTGTTTATCGTGAAGAAGGGTGAGAGTTGTCAATCAATGCTCCGGTTTACGTTTAAAGTAAAGCTTGACATGAGAGTAAGGGGGTGTGTGTAGGTGTGTGTGTGTGTGTGTGTGTGTGTGTGTACTCAGAAACTGTTGGGACCTGGGAATGTCATGCCGGCAATATCCTCCCTCCCCCAGGCTGTCACTCCCTTCTCTGGGATGGGGTGGGATGGAGGGAGAGGGGTGTCACTCCCTCAGCAGGTGTTTTAAGCCATTATTTTAAGGGTTTTTCAAACATAACCCTCCAACAACGCAACACAAACTCCCACAAAATGCCTCACAATAAAAGTATTCAGAGTGGGGTGTGGAGGATATTTTTTGTAAAAAAAACAACAACCTGGGGATTGGGAGGGGAGGGGGGGGAGTGGTCACTCCCTACCCTGGGGATATCAATTTTACCCCTCTATGGAAACATACTTGGCAATATTTTTTTCCCAGTGCACCCTATCTCTGAGAAGGTATCTATTGTATTGCTCATGTTTCAAATCATGCTAGATTATTCAAAGAAGAACAATCCATTGTAAAATAGAAATAAATTTTAAAAACCTGTCCTGCGATACATCTCCACTCCTTATATATAGGAGGTTTATCTGCGTGTCTGTATCAGAAGAAAACTCGGACACCATTTGACGTCGAAAGACATTTAAGGGTTTTGCAAACATAAGTCCACAACACTTACTCCGACATTAAAGGTATTGACAATGGGGGGGGGGGGTGGACAATTTTTGCAAGAAATTAAATCTCAGGGATGTGGGAGTGGTGGGGATGGGATATGGAGTAAAGGGGATGATATTCTGCGTGTATTTCATCAACTTAAGGATTACGAACAGTTTTTATGCCTTATTGGCTGGAAATGATTGATTAGCTTCGTTTGATTTGACGCAGTGAAATTGTGATTGCATTCCACATACCTTGCGTCTTCCATTTCCTCGTGTCGTTAATATTAGAATTTATTTATGAATTTTTCATCTTCCCCATCCAGCATCTGATGTTCATAAAAGCGAAGCACTTCCTAGCTTTGTTCATATTTTATGTGTAAAGCATGTCATTGTTTACGCAGAGTCATGTAATCGGACATGCATACTGTGGACAAAGTGTGAGCTGGATTGTATGACTCCTGGGGCTATCAGTTGCTTGTGTGCATAACACTAATGTGCAGTTTAGCCCACCGAATGGTATCACTGCGCAAAACAACCCGGAAGGATTTTGAGCACCCCACATGAGATAAGCAAGCAGTAACTCATTCGGCAACCCAAAATAAGTTATCGTACAATCCCTTTCACCCGTCTTGTGGCCTTTCTCCTCCTTCCTTCCTTTGTCTCTCCACAGCTCATCACAGTCCGTGCGCATTTATCTAGTCACCTGTTGTTATCCTTCCAAAGTCTAAACTTTCCACTCACCTCCACTCCTTTGTCCCGCTTTCTCTCAGCCATCAAGTTTCCTCGTAGAGTCTCTCATTTCATGCCTTTCCCCCTTCGGTCCTTCAACAAGGCAGCTCACTTCCATCTCGTGTTATCTTCCATGTCCAACCCGAAATCTTCTCCCTTATCGCTACCCCTTGTCCCCATCTGCCTACAGCCTCTCACTCTGATGCTGTCTTCTTGTGTAATTTTCATGTCTGCATGTTCCCTTTCCTCACTCTATATTTGCAAAGTCATATCTCGTATAAGAGCAACATTGAGGATAAGTTAGTGAGGAGCGATGGGCGATGAGCAGCCCGATGAATAAGACGCGAGCGGTGGTCGCTCCAAATGATCTATGCAGGAGGACCACTCAAAATGCAATATGGCTGATCTCGGGGTTTGGTCGAAACGGCAGAGTTGAGTGAGGTGGGCAAGGGGAGGGGGGGGGGGTCACGTGAGATGGTGAAACTCAGACCATGTGATAACGGCTTGATTGGCATGCAGAGTAAACACATGCACTTCCCACGAACGTGACCACCGTGAAGAATGGACTTGCACGGCGATGGTGCAATCTGCACCAGGAGGTAATTCAAAAACATTATAATCAGGAAACGATTCCATAAAATGTCAGAATGGTCAGAAGACATTTTGTAACCCGACCTGTGCTATTAAAGTTTTGTCGGCTTAAGAGTGGGTTATCAGTTTAGTATTTTACAGGTTGCTGTGTGTGGAGAAGACATGTTAGGAGAACTGGAGAAAAGCAGAGAAACAAATGCCAGAGAAAGGAAAGCTTGAGAAGAAGATTTTTGCAGAATGGGGTTGGGATGGGGGTGTGACACTCTACTGACTATAAGGGCACATGAACGTATAACATAAACATCATGGCTGGATCTTGAACCGCCACCCCTTACCCTGACGTCTCATGTTTAACAATACATGTGAAAATGGTTTTATTAACACCCATTCCCCCCCCCACCTCTTTTCTCTTTTCACCCCTTTGTATGCATGTAATGTATTGATGGTCCCTTGTCGCTCGAATACATCAAAGGAACTTATTATCTACTTGTCAAACACAACTGGAGCTGTTTTTATTGGTTCAGATAAGAGATGTTTTTGATTTTCGTTCAAATCAGATTATCATTCTGTGTGTATCTGTATTTTCTCGTAAAAAGCAACCACATGTTGCCTGTTTTTGAATGCTGCTGATAAAAGCAGTCTGTCATGACGTCATCAAGGGTTCTACACATCATCGTGCAACCTTCGTCCACAGGTGTTCAGCGTAATTCGTGATGAACGTCCCTTGTTTCACCCATTACATCTTTACTTACTCCTTCGTCCCCCCCCCACCCCATCTTCCTCCCCTCCTCCCTCACTCCCCTCTGCCCCCAGATATTTTGCGCTGTACAAAGGTTTGCTGCCAAAGATCATGCGCCTGGGGCCAGGTAACATGGTGTTTGCACTTATGCTGTTTCATTGGGTTTGTGCTCGCGACTGAGTGTCAGATTCCCCCCCCCCCCCCACACACACACACACACACACACACACACACACACACACACACACACACACACACACACACACACACACACACACACACACACACACACACACTCTCAACTTACTCTGCCTCCGGCTGCATTCACACTCAGCATTTTGACAAATACGAAAAAATCTACATTTCAGCCTTTGGTACAAGATACATTTTGATTTGCACTGGTGTGGTCGGACATATCATGTTCAAATGGCTTTGTTGCTTCCAAGGAAGATTCTTATTGGAGCCAGTTTTAGGAAAAAGCAATTTAAGGACTCTTCCTTCCATTGACTCTGCACTGTCAGTATAGAAATTTTATTTTCACACATCTATCTCTCTCTCTCTCTCTCTGTGTCTCTCTCTCTCTCTCTCTCTCTCTCTCTCTCTCTCTCTCTCTCTCTCTCTCTCTCTCTCTCTCTCTCTCTCTCTCTCTCTCTCTCTCTCTCTCTCTCTCTCTCTCTCTGTCTCTCTGTCTCTCTGTCTCTCTGTCTCTCTGTCTCTCTGTCTCTCTGTCTCTCTGTCTCTCTGTCTCTCTGTCTCTCTGTCTCTCTCTCTCAACCCCCTCCCCCCCACCAACCTCTTCTATATCCTCAACCACAATAAGTCCAACCCTTCCTGGGAGCTTGTTTGCAACAGTCCACCTGGCTTGCCATGTGCCAACACATTGTTGTACAAGACCTTCTCATGATCTATAAAGCAATTCACAGCCTAACCACGAGTTACATGGCTGCTCTCTTTTTATTCTTCTCTTTACACGAGTGAGACTCATGGAAGAGCAAAGTATAGATCTTAGAGTGGAACAAACATCAAGGGAATGAACGAATAGGTAAAGAGGAGAAGGAGGAAGGGAGGAAATACTGAAACGAGAAAGTAAGACAGTTTGGTATGGAAAGGTTTATGGGGGTAATCAAGATCATTGGTCAGAATAGGGGATGACAGGAGATGGTTGTGCACTGCGCGCTTTGAAACTTGGAGGGAAGAGTGAGACAGTGGAAGGTGGTTATCAGGAGGTTTTTTTTGTTTTCTCAACTTATGGCCCATCCTGTTCTTTCTACTCAGGAACATCAGGTTGCTTTCCACTTTCAAAACAAGAATCAATTCCTTTGGGAATCATGTTTTCCTCAAAATGCACTCCTTTTCTTCCAATTACAATGCAGCCTGCTCATCTCCTTCTTCTTTCGAATCAGCTCACTTATCTGGGTACGGAAGCTTTTGTATAACGGAAATGAATTTTCATCTTTGGTTTCCAAAATTCCAAATTCCTGCCACCTTCAGTCGAACGTCATGTCTGGCCAGCCGGTTCGGGAAAAACTTGGGCCCAAAATAAACTTTCCCGAGCCGACTGCACGACAAGATGGGAATAATTTGGCCCTTTAAAGAAGTAGTAATCGTCGTAGTGTAATCTTTAGTTTGTAAGTGATTTGGGGTGGTTTCCATTTGGAAGCTCTCTTTTTATTTGATTTGATTCTGACTGGTTTTGAATAAATAGTTCAAGGACATACTTCAAATAAACTCAGTTGGCCTTGTGAAGTACATCTTCATTTTTTATTTTTACAAGACAAGTAATAATGATAATACAAGACATTCTCTTCGCGCCATAAAGGCACATCGGGCTGTCGAGGCAGTTTCATTGGTAAGGAGTACAGTCCTGGACGGGTCGCGACTCCGACGCAGGTTACCCCAAATTGTTATTACCCCAGTACATTGGCACTCATTTCGCTGACCTCGGAAGGATGCCAGGCTGAGTCAACCCTACCTGGTGTTAATTCAGTGGAAGGGGCTCCAACTCAGGACCCTGAGGTCCCAAGCCAGCCACCTTAATCGCTAAGCCAACACCAGGTTTACACAAGACAACTATAGAGGTTTTAACTATTTAGATATTTTAGAAATCCTCCAAAGTTCATGGAGAACCTTCTAGATAAAAGAAAAGCAGTGGAAGGACAAATTCCCACCAGATTATATGTTCATTTTTTTTGGAAAAAACGAGGGGGTTGGGGGGGGAAGCGAAAGGGGATATTGTAATCAGTTCCGTCAAGTCAAGCTATATCATCCAAACACTTGAGCAGAAATTCACCAAACATCACCACGTGGCACGAAGGTGCAACAGCATTATCATTGTTCGCCCTGCACTCTTGGGCAAGCTCAAAAGTTCATTTCATACTAAAATATTCAAATTCAAAAGTTCAAAAAATACTAAAAAAAATGCAATTATGACACGCTTCAAATATGTGACGATTTTTTGGGATTTGACCCCCGGTTCAGGCCCCAGGCTTGGCATTACAGGGGTCAAAACGGAATAATTTTTAAACTCAAAATTTGATCTTGGCTCATTCCTGGTGGAACTTTTTTTGCCATCATTCATTTATGCATCAGGTGGAAAGCATTAGTGGTGCAAATTAGCATAACAATTGTGCATTTTGTGAGGAAAGCACCAAATTTGGCACACTAGTAGCCTATCATATTATGAACAGATTTGGATATTGGGCCATCTCAAAATTTTTGATGGCAGTGGAAAATGGCTGCCACAGCCATCAGCGGCTGAATTTGAGATGGCCCAATATCCAAATCTGTTCATAATATGTCAGGCTACTAGTGTGCCAAATTTGGTGCTTTCCTCACAAAATGCACAATTGTTATGCTATATTTAGCTAAGTTGCCCCACTACATGGGGATCTGTGATGGCGTGCCATCGATTTCGCTCTCGTTTGACACTGTTTTGAACACACTTTACTTTGTGCCATCATGCTCGTTTGGAACATTTTCGCTTCACGTTGTTGTTTTTTTGAGAGTAAGTGCACCATAATTGGTTCGTCACTCGAGGAGAAGCTTGCTGCTGTCACTTGTGAAAAATGGTGTAATTTCGAAGTCCAGAACACCTGTGCTGTAAAAAGGTAGCTTGTTGCGACTCGGCACACTTCAATTTCTCTTACATCAATGTTGGCAGGTGGAAGAGGCTTCAGTCCATGTTAAAGAATGATATCGTTGCCATCTCAAGATTTATGCTGCAGGATTTCAACGTTTTTCTCATTTGAAGCAGCCTTGTAGGTTATTTTACTGAAAAGTGTGTTTGGTTCTATTTACGGCAACATCTTGACTTGTTTACAGTAAATCAGCAAGATACAGTAATGAACACGCTGTAAAATTAAAGATCTGGTGAGGGTCCAGATTCAAAGAGAAATTAGCTCAGATGAATGTCATCAATATATGAGTGTTGATGTAGTCAGACCCTGTTGCAAAAATGTCAAGTGTGCTAAGGAGCTATCTCACCTCTGCAAATCTCAAAGCTGCACCTTCCCTGGGGAAGTGCTTACTTCAGACTGAGTGTAGATGGAGTGGGCATCAAACGAGATGGGTTTGGGACCCATGCTTTTGAGAAAAAAAAGACAACATACATGCAAACAGCAGGTGTTGTGTGGAATGGGAGAAGGGGGGGGTGGAGGGATAGGGGGAGGACCCAGAGCTATCCTAGGTTGTCATCTAGCCTTAGGTTCACAAATGGCTGGTTGAGGGAGTTATGAACATAAACATCAACATCAACACATGAGCATCAGTAAGACCTGCACAAATTATACAGCAAAATGCCAAGGAATACATGAGAATGACCTGAAGAATTGCCAAAGAAGAAGAGCAAGAAGGGTAGTTTAAAGAGCTCCAGGAGACTGGGGTTGAAGGAAGTCATTGAGTATATGTGGGAAAAGGAAGACGATGAAAGGTTCATGGAATAGTAGAAGTGAAAGTGGTGAAAGCCGAGTAGGAGAAGCTCTTCTATGCAAGTGAGAAATGTGCGTTTCGTTTCGGCTTGAAAGTGGTGTTATGAAGAGCCAAGAGCTTATGTAAGAGCCATTGGATAAAGGAATTGAATAAAGGAGGAGAATGATTTCAAAACTTTGGTATTTTTAAGAAAGGAGGAAGAGAGCTGGAATAAGAAGGGTTGCAAGATGAAACTGTTGAATAATTGGATCCCAAATAATGCATTATTCAATTGGTTATGGATGGGAGAGGCATCTCAAACGGGATGTATGTACATTTGTATACATGTGCACATGGATATAGTGTGCATATATATGTATGTATGTATGTATATGTATATGTATATATTGTATGTATATGTATGTATGCATGTATCTATATGTGTATATGTATGTATGCATGTATCTATATGTGTTTTTGTATGCATGGATATATATATATATATATATATATATATATATATATATATATATATATATATATATATATATATATATATATTCAGCCGTCCCCCCTTTATCGCGGGGGTTACGTTCCAACCCCCCCACCCACACGATAAGTGAAAATCTGTGATGAATGGATGCCTCTCCAAAAATGCCTAAAATTGGCTATTTTTTGTTATAGTTTAAGCCTTAAAATACCCTCCACACAGTTTAATTCTGAGAAATGCGTCGTTAAGCGACGTCGTCATTGTGCGAACATCATAGATTTTCGAACATCATGTACTTGTACAAACATAGACACCTCAGCTATATGGTATAGCCTATTGCTCCTCGGCTACAAACCTGTACAGCATGTTACTGTACTGAATACTGTCGGCAATTGTAACACACATCCAAGAGAGACGGAAGACGCGTTAGTTTTACCTTTGTGCTGTTCATGACGGCCATCGGTGTTGTTAGCAGTAGCTTACAATCTCCTCTCGCATCGATTATCGAAAGATGTATAAATGGCGTTTGGATTTTATAAATACGTAGTGCGATTGTTTGAACAACATGAAAAGCTTCACCAAAAACAAATTTGTGTTTTAATGTCGACTAAGAACAACGATTTATTCGCGGAATTCTTCAATTTAAAGGTAATTTACTTGCCAGAAGGTAAACGTGCAAACATTGGTTCAGTTTGAAAGCTGATTTCCTTGAATCCCGATTTAGCACGACCCTATTTTTTTTTTAGCGATGACATTTTATGGACCTCAACGATCGCATTATAACAGGGCCACACTGTCGTTTATTATCATTATTAGGTATTATGTACTGTACATAATTGTATGTGCTATCCTGTACTTATACGACTGGCAGCGTTACGACGGCTACGACATCACTCGATGATGGGACTTTTTCAGCTCCATTATAATTTGATGGGACCACCGTCGTTGATGCGATCCGTCGTTGACCTGAACGTCGTAAAGCGGCGCATACTGTATATTATTACCGCGATATACCGGGGGAATCCGCAGAAAAAATTGGTTAGGTTCCAAGGGAAAACCCGCGATGAACCGGGGGCGCGATAGGTGAACCGCGATATAGTGAGGGACGACTGTATATACATATGTATGTATATGTATATGTATGTATGTATTCATATATATATATATTTATAGATGTATGTATATGTACTATGTGTGTGTGTGTATATGTATATGTATATATATATATATATATATATATATATATATATATATATATATATATGTATATGTATATATATATATATACATGAAGAGCAATGAAAGGACTGAAGGATGCAACAATGAAGGAAACAACGCAATGAGGAGAGACATCTCAAAGACAAAATGTAGTGACTTCCGATATTGTGCAAGAAACAAAAACACCAATCGCAACACTTTGAGCAAAAATAAATAAATAACCATCATTCTTATTTTTAGTATAATTGCAGAAAACATTATGATACATCTTCTGCCTTGCTCTTAACATACATGAACAACATGGTCACCTTCTTGGAAAAGCACCACACCTCCATTTTGGGATAATCCGTTTCTCTGTCAAACAATCTCACATCTTTCAGTAAGACTATTTGTAACCGATTCTCTTTCTCTCCCTTCTGACTTGGAGAGGATCGACAACTGGGTAACCACTTGAAACATGACCTTCTATCCAGGAAGGACTTTTGTGCTCACTCTATACCTCAGAAAAAAAAACTGTCACAAACCCCAGCCTATCCTTTTCTGAGTTGTTGCCAAGAGAGAATGTTGGTGTGAAGCCTTTTGGATTCGCTGTCAAACGCAACTTGTTTTCATTCAGCTTCCGACAGTCATCAGCGCCGACAAACTGTCTGGCATTCCAAACATCTTCTTCACACTCTTCAACCCTTAAGAGCATTCAAGGCTTTCATCTGCAATGCAATGGATTAAGTTTCTCCACTTTTTCATTCTTCCACTGTCTGTGAATATTCAGTTGTTGTACTGTACTGCCTTTTTTACATTATTTTTGAAATTACACTCCACTCATGTCAACTGGGATGGATCTCTTTAATCTCAGAGCACAACTGTTGTGAGATATACGTATGCATCACTGCAAATCATGAACATGCAATTCATCGTGTTTGTGCATTTACAGGGAAATAGATGGCCTGCTGAAGATATGAAATCTTTGAAAGGGTGAAATTAAAGTTAATTAAAAGGGTCCTATAACACAGGTTATAATCAGTGTGAACTTTGGCCCCATAACACAGGTTATAATCAAGGTGACCTTGGGTCCATTTTTTCTGGATATCTAAAACGGGGACATGTTAAATGTTCATATTGAACAAGTACCCACTGTAATTAACTTGGCCCACTGTTTGAAACGTTCATTAAAGAAGCTATTTGCAACTTTTTTCCTTTTACACGTAATTTAAATCCTTGTCATACGAGAGCCGTAAGACATTGTGTGCACGCCATATGTGTATTTGAATCTGCATTATCATTTTCAAACGTTATTCAGAAGCACATTTTGGTTCAATTTTATAAACAAATTTTGCTTTCTCTAGTGCTGAATGATCTCTGTAACTATTCCAACATTTCATGAAGATCGGTCGTCGTTGTGTAGCAGGTGTTTTGCTTATTTAACAAGGAGAGGGATACATTTGCACTTTTCACCTGCTGGGTTCTCCAAATGAACGACTTGCATTTGGAAAACCTGTTTCGTGCATGATACGAGAGTATCTGTGTGTAAACGGATTTGAACCAAGTAGAGTTGAACCCACTGGAAAAGCCGTGATAGAACCTCAGTTTTGCCTTTTGGACATTTGTTGTGGTGGAGCTGATGGGACAACTCAGAGATAGCATGCTCACCTTTGACCTGTTTAGTGTAGGTTTGATTCCTGACTTAATTATAAACCTTCATCTGGGTGTTTCATAGACGACGCAGGCATCGGCGAGTACTCTGCCCATCAGAGGGGATGTTGAGCAAGAGTTCCTATCTACCAATGTTCCGTGGTGAACTTTGAAGATTCTATCTGGACAGACTGAGGATTAGTGCTGGGTGAAAGGGGAGGGTGGGGGGAGGATGGTGAAGTGGAGGAAGAGGTGGAGGGGAAGAAAGAGGATGGTTCTCAAGACGGCTTGAGAGAAAAAGCATATCGATGAGATGGCCCTATATCTGTGCCTGAGGACTAAGGTGAGAGGGTCATTTCTGTGATCATAAAGGCACGTCAGGAGTTATGATCAATTAAATGGATGACAGTGTGGAAGAGCTAGCACCTTGAACCAAGCCAATTACAAACAAACAAGTAGTGAAATGTTTGAGAGATAACCCTGGTCACCCACATGACAGACTGAGCTGTTACCTCTGCACAAACTGTCTCCCCAAAGAAGAAAATCACTAAAGTTTCTACTTTATCATATTTTACGAAAATGAAATCAGACCAGTTTTAAGTATATTTAAAAAAAAAAAAAGAACATGGTTCAAAAGGTGTTTCAAAATGATCAATCCACGGACAATGATGTTGAGATGTTGAACCGGGATAATAGTTCTCTGTCATTTTCAAGATCCCTGTGTATCGCCTTTCGTTCATTACGAGGTTGTCGAAGTGGAAGTGCTTATTGAAGTTACTAGGCATGCATACTGATCTCTTCGCTGACGGGTTTAATGAAAAGACAGCATGTCGCACTTCACAAACATATTGCTTGTCTATCTATGCATCACATTGAGGATGTAAAATGAAGTGAAATGCGAAAAAAGGATCTTTTATAACATTTAGTTGTTGTTGTTGTTGGCTGTAAGCTGTTTCAATGTATAATGTTTTTTCTATTGCTTCGAGAAGTATTGCTATGTATAATTTTGTGTGTTCCTTGTGCGTCCATCATGCTTTAATCTAAAGGGTTCCTGCTGCCGTAGAATAATTAAAATGGTACCATTGGAACTACTCCATTGAAGCTACAGGTATTTCTTCTTCCTCTTCTTCAATCCCAGAAAGGTGGGCTTTTGAAACGGGCTTTCTTATGATTAAATGGACACAAATTTTGTGCTCAGTAAATCAAGTATTAGCTTTATATTCCGGTACCATCTTTATATTCCGACGACAGCAGGAACCCTTCAGAATAAAGCGCGATGGACACTCAGATGGACGCTTCTCCTTTCAGTAATAGATGATGCAAAGTTTAATTGAAGTTGTGTTGCATGAGTTTAATATGTTTTATTTGTCGTGTAGGTGGTGCTGTGATGCTTCTCGTGTACGAATATGCATTCGCTTGGCTCCAGGCAAACTGGTGAATCTGGGCACCACGGATCTTATCCCTTTGGAAAGCCAAAAGTAGGTCTGTGAAACGCATAGTGCATCACATCCACCTCGTATATTCATTCGGCATCATAAACACGACATGACCAAAAGTTTTGGGACAGGAAGGAATGTTACAAATTTGCAAATGTTTATATTCAATTTGATACAGGGTGTGTTGCCCCACCTTCGGCATGAAGCACAGCTTGTTCTCCCATCGCACACACTTTTTACCTAATGGTGGTGGGCATGAGGGCCATTCAAAGAGTTATCGGAATGGGATTCTCTCGATAGTCCAAGAAACACCAACGTAATTTAGTTTGCAATATACAGTTCAAGTTTTGAGAATTGGCACAACAAAAAATTATATCCTTCCTAATTATTTATACTTGGATTTTGAAAAATAAAAAGGCGTTTCTTGGGCAAGTATAAGTATCTGGTTCCGGGAAGTTTATGAAAGCCTTTGTATCATGCCAAATGTTCAAGACTGAATCGTGTTCTGGCTCTCGGCCATCTTTGCAAGACCTCACCCCCCCCCCCACCCCCTCCAAGTGGTTCTATTTTGTTTAAATCAGGTGTCTGTGCCGCTCACTGCAGATTTGTAACGTTGTTGTCTTTGAGTAAATTCCTAGCACACACAGCAGTATGGAAACGTGTGTTTTCATGATGGAAGACTTAAGGATTCCTCATTGTGGTACTCCATCAAAGCCGATAGTAATGAATTGTCCAAAGCGTCTACTTGTAAAGCACGTGGGAAAATTTGCACCTGCTCGTTGGGAGGATTTGTTTAAAGCTTTGCATGCCTGTTTGTCTGTCTGTGCACCAAGTCTTTCCAAAGCGTCACTTCTGTGGAAGCAGTTTCTTGGCTATAGTGTTACAATCCTGGATGGGTTTCCACTCCAATACGGGATACTCGAATGACAGTGCACAAATTTGGAATTCCGGGTGCTGGTGATTGCTCACCTACTCTTCGCAAATGACACCGTGAGAGCTTTAACATCCACCAACTAATGTTGTTGGAAGAGATGCCCAAGGTGCCCACATTGATGCTTCACCCTCCCTGTCAAACACCAGGATGAGAGTTTATAGCTGGGTTGGGATTCAAACCCAAGCGAAACAGCTCAGATGCGAGTGTGCATACCTCTTGAAAATCCTGCCAGTCAGCACAAATTTTGAGTGCACTGTCCGAAACATTGTCACCATAGTTTCTTATGAGCAACTGTCAAATGATGAAAGGGAATATTACAGCAGATTATCAAGTTTGTCCAAAACCATAATTCAACCTTAGTTAGCCGTTTCACCTCCGGATACAATGTTATAATAAGTGCACATCTTTGGAATGGGTTTTTCGACACTTTTATGAAGTCAATGATTGTATGATTCTCGACTTGTGCACTGCAGAATGAATGTCTAATTTTACGATTTATCAAACACCGTGACTTATCAAACGTGTTATCTTTTATCCTATGTTACTGGAAATATCTACAAAGAGATTACAAAATTGTAGCATTATAAATTTATCATAAAGATTGACTATTGTAATAAAGTATGCATGTTTGAAAATTTTCATACATTGTGAAAAAAATATTTTACAAACAACATAATAAAGGAAATTTTGATGCACAATGAAAAAGTGCATTTGTGTTTTTTGATAAAAAAAAAACACACACACACACACAAATATATTTATGCAGTGAAAATTGGGTGTTTGGGTTAATTGAAACACCTCTTAATTAATGGCCTTATTTAATTATGTCCTTTATCAGGTGCATACTCAACCACCACTCTCGATGGGATCTAAAGGCGCATCCTGGGTTACCTCGCTGGGGTTAGTTAGAAATACAATGTCACAATGCCTCGAGTTAGAACAGGCCACAATGGTTTATTAATGATAAAGCGCTCAAAATATTTTTTTGTCCACTTTCCTCGCTGATATCATTGAATGCCTGTTCGTAATCGCTAAGAATCGCCGTATACATCACTTTTGTAAGTGCTATAGTTTTTAACTTAGAACCTTGGAGTGATTTCATGCATTATATGATGCGATTTTCTACGATATACTCTCACAGACTAATTCAAGCATCTCCTCTTCTTCTTTCGGCTGCTTCCGTTAGGGGTCGCCACAGCGGATCATCCGTATGATCCGCATAGTGATTTGGCATATGTTTTTTACGCCGGATGCCCTCCCTGACGCAACCCTGGTCGCCTCTTACGACACAGGGATATGGTACACCTATTTTCTAACCGGGGTATACACCGGCCCAGTATACTGGTACTCATTTCGCCGACCTCGGAAGGATGACAGGCTGAGTCAACCCCCTGGCGTGTTAATTCAGTGGCTCAATGGGGCTTGAACTCAGGACCTCTTGGATCCCAAGCTGCTGCCCTAACCACTGCGCCAACACCAGGGACTAATTCAAGCATATACTAGAAATATAATTTGAGTTTGGAGGATTGGATCACGTGGATTAAATAACCCAAAATCTGGAGTGAAATCTGAAAATGTTAAGAAATCGGCGATGTTTAGTTCTTTGAGCGTATGTGACATTACCAATCAGCTTACTATCACTTGCTAAGCCAGATGTTCCTTATCGACCGTTTAATTGGAGTGCTTGCTTGAGTGCTTAAGCCACTTGCCGAGCGCCCTACAATCTATAGCGGTACAGTTCATGTCCTGATTGGGATGTACAGTCAGCAGTTGCTGTACCAGGTAGAGGTGGACTCCCCATTGACGGACCTCTGGTAGCTTGTACATGTTGCTGCGTTTAAGCCTGGGGAGTAACTGCTGAAATCTATCTGTCCGGGTTCTTTCCGACATTGTTCTTTGTTCCTTTCACATTTCTGTGTTAAAATTTTTTTCACAATTCTCTTTGTTCATTCAAATTCGTGCTTTTTTCATCTCTTTTACTCTCTATTCCTCTGTTTTGTTATCTATCTCTCGAAGGAGAAGTGAATTCTTACAGAAATTTTTTTTGAAGGCTCATTTGGCTTCTCCTGGATGGGTTTGAGGGTTTTGGAGAAGCAGCTGAAACCTGAATCCCATCCAGGTTCCTCCTGATGACTCCATCTTTGCTCTTAACTTCTTCGGGTTCCTTCATGGTCTTCCGTTTCATTCAGTACATATAGAGCACGCATGGACGTTGTTACATATGAGTAGATTTGGATCTGTAAAGGCACTCTCCATGAATACGTGTGCATGCTTGGTTATGGGCGCCGTAGTGGCAAAGTTTCATTCCGTATCTTATGGAGGTTTTAACTTTTAACTTCAGCAGCATAAGAGCGATCACGTTTTCCTTTGTCCTCATGACTGTTTCGAAAGCAGTTGGTTATTTTATATTAACCGGTTTTCCTATACAAAGGTTATATGGTGCCGATAAAAAGTTTACACTCCCCTTTCAAAATTTTCACCTTTTGTTGCCTGGAATTAAATTACATTAAATCAAACGTTTCCCACATTTCTTTACACATCGTAACCCACAACTTCCAAGTGAAAAACAAATTTCAGAAAATTAATAAAAAATACTAAACTAGAATATCTTGGTTGAATAAGTGTCCACTCCCTGAGTTAATACTTGGTGGAAGCACCTTTGACAGCAATTACAGCTGTGAGTCTGTTGGGATAGGTCTCTACTAACTTTGCACACCTTGATTGGGCAATATTTGCCCATTCTTCTGTACAAAACTGTTCAAGTTCAGTCAAGTTGTGTGAGGAGCATTGACAGACAGCAATGTTCAAGTCATGCCACAGATTTTTGATTGGATTTAGGTCTGGGCTCTAACTGGGCCACTCAACTCCATTTATCTTTTTGTTCCTAAGTCACTCAAGTGTATCTTTGGCTGTGTGCTTCAGGTCATCATGCTAAAAGGTGAACTTCCATCCCAATTTCAGCTTT